>NC_090437.1:557667976-557973062 GCF_031143425.1 Pleurodeles waltl | reverse complement strand
AACTTTGCAGTTGCTCCTTCAATGTTCTTCTCTGGAACAGCATAGTTTGTTCAGCTGCTTTTCAAAGAATGGGTACCCGGCCTCATGGAGCCCTCATTGGCTACACCCTGTAGTTTCATCCCAGTGGAGACTTTTGAATTTCAAAAAAGAGACTAAAGGCCTGATTTAGATATCAGTGGACGGGTTACTCATCACAACGGTGACAGATATCCTGTGGCCGAAATCTAAATCCATAGGAAACAATGGGGTTTAGGCTACGGCGGACGATTTATACTTCACTACTGTGACGGAGTAACCCCTCCACCAAAATCTAGATCCGGTCCTAGGTCACCACATAGAAATCCTCACTGTGACTTTGTCCAGTGGCTACCTAACAATTATGTTCCCTCCTCTGACACCGCCAGCTGCATCACCCTGCTAAACTTTACTGTTTCAGACATTTTTTACAAAATTTGTTATAACTCCGAAGGTAATCAGAGACCAGGCCCAATCAGCTTCATGAATCCGAACCATGCTGCCTTGCTGTTGGTCATAACTTTCAACTTTGTCCACGTCTCGCATGACTTGATATTGACAGTTGGCTCTTTGATCTTTTAGGCACTATTTTTCACTTTAAAATTCACAAAACTCATAATTGGGTTTTACGGTTTGTATTTTTGCCATTTTTGTGTCAAATGATACATTATATTTTGAATCAATTTTTGTAAATTAGTGTGAGATTTTTCTTGTGTTTTGTTTTCACTTTAGTACTGCTTCAATGCTTTACACATTGCCTCTAATTTAAGCCTGACTACATTTGTGCTAAGCTACCAGTTGGTTAAGCATAGGTTAAATTGGTGACTTTTGGTGGGTCACTGTGATAGGCATTGTGGCTTTGGCTTGAGAAGGGTTCGCACACACCCTCAACCAACAACATTGGAGCTTATTTACAAGCCATTTGCACCACCAGTGAGTTATCTTTTATGATGCTCCAACGGAACATAGTGCAGAACCATATCCATGAGGCCATTCAAAGCCACTTTGCGTGGTTTTTCATGCTCTCCTAGATATTCGGTTAGACAACACCTTCCTGCACAATAACAATATAAAGAGGCAATATCCTCTTTCTATGTTTGATACAGAATGCATCAAGCATAGAAATAGGAAATAATAAGGCAAAAAAAAAAGAGTTATCTCCTTGTTACACCTCTTTCTGGTAGGCGTACAAATTTCATGCAATTGCAGCTTTGCAAATCTTATTTAATCTGGAATTGTGTGAAATCCATGAGTGGATGCACAGGAATGCCTATGTTCCACCAATGGAATGTCTACCACAAAAAATATTTAATACAACATATCAGAAGCTTGGCTTTGTAAATTCCAAATAAGCTTTTGTGTTTGCCCTGCATTGCTTTCCATAATGCAAAGGCAAAGCAAAGGCTCAATTAATCTAGACTCTAATATCTAGTGCAAACTTAAACACATCAAAAAAAGCTGTTATAGGTTTGTTGCAAACATATTTAACAATCATTTTAATATGTCAGTTTTTAAAAATAGGAGTACCTCGAATTTCTAGAAATATTCTCTCCTTTCTATATTTACTTTAGGAGTGCAAAAAATAGACATAAATATCTTCTTTCTGCTGAACACTATACTGATTGAAACAAAGAGCAGAAGAAAGAAAAACAACTTTTCGTTTTCCTTCTTTAAATATCTGCTTTAATTCTGTTTCATTATCTGACCTGCCTTTTCCCTCAGCTGTTGGCTCCCTCAGCAGGCATTGTATCATTAGAACTCAACTGTAATAAGTTATTGCAATTGAGTTCTGACATATTTCATTTATAATAGGTGACTGGGTGTCAAAGGTTTATTATACAGGGACTGGAGAATCTCATGTGTTATTTCACAATTAAAAATCCAGTAGATGGTAGAAAGAAGATGGGTGTAGCAGAGTGACCAGGTGTAATGAAGTTTTTTTTTTCCTATTTACTAGTATTATTGAATTATTTTTGCAGATTACAAATACCATCCGGTTGAAGGTTTTAAGGGGAATATTTATGAAAAGCGGCGCTGCACTGAGTGCAGCGCCACTTTCCATGCGCTCCTTAGCACCCCCCTACCATCATGTGTGCGCCTTATTTAAAATACAGCACGCCAGTGGCGCAGGGTAGGGGTCAATAGTGTCATTTGTTATGAAGCTATTGATGTACTCTGCAGGAGTAGCACCAAAATATTGGTGCTACAACTGCAGAGTACATAGGGCCCGATTCTAAAGAATGACAACCCCCTTTTAGCATCTGCTCTTGAGCAGGCGTTAAAAGAGCCATAAAAAATGGAGCAAGGAAATCTCATAGATTTCCTTACCCCATTTTTCTAAGTCCCTTAATGGGGGAACACCGCAGGCATAATGTAGCACAAAGGATTACAGAGTGGCGCAATGCATGCATTGCACCACCCTGTAAATAAGGCGTGGGGATTTTAGCCTCGTTGGGCCACATTAACAATAAATGACATTAATGTGGCGCAAGGTGGCGGACCAATAAATAGGCCCCTTAGTGTCTGCAAGGCTTTGATTTTAGGAGCTTAGAGAAGTAGTATGATTAGCTTTCTTACACCTCTTAGGACTTATGAGATGTTTAGGAGATTGACGAGATAAGTGGCCAAATGAATCTCTTTGTAAGCGAAATGTCGTACGTTCTCGTGACTTTTAGAGAAAGTTAATGAAGTTTCTTGCGGACGGTGTGATGTATGTAAATTTCCTTGTAGGCGAGAGGAGACATGATAGAAGGGATCACTGTGTAGTGAGTGTTAGTGATAATTTTGTAAGAGCAGCCAGGACTGCATTCACAATTTATTCCTGAGCGGACACGCCTGTGTACTGCTGTTTTTACCTGGGATGGAAAGAGTATTTTTCGTAACTTTTTTAAATGGAGCAGATGAAGTTGACTGATTGGCAGGTTTGGTTAATGAATGCGATGAATGCCGATGAGTTAAGGGTGAAACATTTCTACTTTACACTGCTGCCAATATAACGTCAGATCCATCACCTTGGAGCTCATTGACCAAGTTTTAGTCCATTTTGCTTTGATGCTTGGTGATTTCTCTTCTTCACGACGCAATGAACTTGTATTACCTACTCATTTAGCTTCATATAGTATAAGCAAACACATGATCACAACAGCATTAAAATTGTACCTGATCCTTGATTCTAAACAGTTTTAATTAAATATGTTTACGTGCAAGTAGGTTTGTGAAGACTAATTTATTTTGTATTTCTATTATTGCCGCACACGATTTCACCTTGCTCCCTGCAGGCCAGCAGTGGATATGTGAATCCCACTGTCTCTCTCTAGGGTGAGGAGCAAACAGAAACGTGTGATGCTGTTCATGCTGATATTTTTATGTTCACTTCTTACCGTTATATTTCATTTCTCACTGAGAATTTGCCAGCTTATGGTTTACAAAGCCAAAAGGTGTTTATTGCTGTTTAAAATAGCTGTGAATTTCGCATGGAGCAGAGACCTACCGCGGGAGCTTGATTGGACCTGTCAAAGAGATACAAAAAAACAGAATCCAGATTTGTAAATAAAAGTCCCAGATAAAGATATTAATCATTTATTTCAATGCACCATTGTAAACTCATGTTGAAAACCTGAGTGATTACTTTTTTCTATGTTTTTAGGAAAGTAGTTTACCTATATGAGAAAAAAAGTCCTTCTTCTCACACAATAAAGCTTTCAACTGACAGTTTACTGTTTAATTTCAAAGCGTGATTATAATTTGCATTAAACTGATTAAAACATAAAGATAAAAAAAATTACAATAACAATTATTGTAATCATTATAATAGTCGTCTACTACAGAAGTCACAGAACAAAGCGCATGCCCTTTATTGTAGTGTGATTACTTGTACGTTTGTTGATGCTTCATCACAAACATTTCCGTATTACGTTTCATTTTCTTATTCTGTTAATGAACAAAGTTGCATCCATAGGTCTCCCATCATTGTTTACTCAAGGCGTATTATTTTTTTTTTCTTGAGAGGCGAATGTCCCAGCACATTCAACAATGGCGAAGCCAGTTTTGCCCAGTTTGTAATTCTGAATCTTTTTATATTCCGTAATTCTCAGTAAGTGGAACACTTATTCTATTCAAGCAATGCCTCTTGCCTGCTGAACTGACATGATTTTCAAACGGACATGGTAAGCATCAAGCTGTTACCCAAATAATAGAATGTAATTTGAGATTACACTTTTCTTTTGAGCAAATATGCAAGATTCATGGACTTTTCAAAGAACTACACCAGCTTTCCTAGGAATGCATGTGAAGGGCACAGATTTCAAAATGTAGTCACTTGTATCAGGATAGGCACATAAAACCAATTTACGTTTCAGCAGTAGCTGAAACTAGGAGTGATGGATACTGACCCTTGTTTGTAAATCATATCCATTGAGGTCTGCAATGGTTTCAAGAATTAGTTTTATTATGGCTGCATTTATGACCATGTTTATCAGAATGAGTTTGAACAGTTGAATACCTGCAACGAGACCGCGAAAAGGTGCCCTTAGATGATGGCGAACATATTTTTTTATGAAAAGTAATCTTAAGAGTGAGAATCCTGGATGCAACATACAGTCTTCCTCTTTTTAATGGGGACACAAACGATTTCCTTCAAAGATGGAACAGCACCAACATCTCAAAGTCAGGCAACGCATGCCCTATGCAGTATCCTTTTAACCACTTCGCTGCCAGGCCTTTTCCCCCTCCTGTGCCAGGCCTTTTTTTGCCTATTTGGGGCAGTTCGCGCTTAGGCCCTCATAACTTTTTGTCCACATAAGCTAACCAAGCCAAATTTGCGTCCTTTTTTTCCAACATCCTAGGGATTCTAAAGGTACCCAGACTTTGTGGGTTCCCCTGAAGGAGGCCAAGAAATTGGCCAAAATACAGTGAAAATTTCATTTTTTTCAAAAAAATTGGAAAAAGGGGCTGCAGAAGAAGGCTTGTGGTTTTTCCCCTGAAAATGGCATCAACAAAGGGTTTGCGGTGCTAAACTCAGCAGCTTCCCAGCTTTCAGGAACAGGCAGACTTGAATCCGAAAACCCAATTTTTCAACACAATTTTGGCATTTTACTGGGGCATACCCCATTTGTGCAATTTTTTGTGCTTTCAGCCTCCTTCCAGTCAGTGACCGGAATGGTCATGAAACCAATGCTGGATCCCAGAAACCTAAACATTTCTGAAAAGTAGACAAAATTCTGAATTCAGCAAGGGGTCATTTGTGTAGATCCTACAAGGGTTTCCTACAGAAAATAACAGCTGAAAAAGAAAAATATTGAAATTGAGGTGAAAAAAACATCAATTTTTCTCTACTTTTTACTCTGTAACTTTTCCCTGCAATGTCAGATTATCGAAAGCAATATACCGTTACGTCTGCTGGACTCCTCTGGTTGGGGGGATATATAGGGTTTGTAGGTTCATCAAGAACCCGAGGAACCCAGAGCCAATAAATGAGCTGCACCCTGCAGTGCGTTTTCATTCTATACCGGGTATACAGTAATTCATTTGCTGAAATATAAGGAGTAAAAAATAGCTATCAAGAAAACCTTAGCATTTCCAAAAAGGGCACAAGATAAGGTGTTGAGGAGCAGTGGTTATTTGCACATCTCTGAATTCCGGGGTGACCATAGTAGCACGTGAATTACATGGAATTTCTCAAATAGATGTCTTTTTTACACACACCCCTATATTTGGAAGGAATAAATGTAGAGAAAGACAAGGGGCAATAACACTTGTTTTGCTATTCTATGTTCCCCCAAGTCTCCCGATAAAAATGATACCTCACTTGTTTGGGTAGGCCTGGCGCCCGCGACAGGATATGCCCCAAAACACAACGTGGACACATCACAGAAAACAGAGCTGTTTTTAGCAAAGTGACTACCTGTAGATTTTGGCCTCTAGCTCAGCCGCCACCTAGGGAAACCTACCAAACCTGTGCATTTCTGAAAACTAGAGACCTAGGGGAATGCAAGGAGGGGTGACTTGTGTGGCTCGGACCAGGTTCTGTTACCCAGAATCCTTTGCAAACCTCAAAATTTGGCTAAAAAAACACATGTTCCTCACATTTCTGTGGCAGAAAGTTCTGGAATCTGAGAGGAGCGACAAATTTCCTTCCACCCAGCATTCCCCCACGTCTCCCGATAAAAATGATACCTCACTTGTGTGGGTAGGCCTAGCGCCCGCGACAGGATATGCCCCAAAACACAACCTGGACACATCACAGAAAACAGAGCTGTTTTTAGCAAAGTGACTACCTGTAGATTTTGGCCTCTAGCTCAGCCGCCACCTAGGGAAACCTACCAAACCTGTGCATTTCTGAAAACTAGAGACCTAGGGGAATCCAAGGAGGGGTGACTTGTGTGGCTCGGACCAGGTTCGGTTACCCAGAATCCTTTGCAAACCTCAAAATTTGGCTAAAAAACACATGTTCCTCACATTTCTGTGGCAGAAAGTTCTGGAATCTGAGAGGAGCCACAAATTTCCTTCCACCTAGCATTCCCCCACGTCTCCCGATAAAAATGATACCTCACTTGTGTGGGTAGGCCTAGCGCCCGCGACAGGATATGCCCCAAAACACAACGTGGACATATCACAGAAAACAGAGCTGTTTTTAGCAAAGTGACTACCTGTAGATTTTGGCCTCTAGCTCAGCCGCCACCTAGGGAAAGCTACCAAACCTGTGCATTTCTGAAAACTAGAGACCTAGGGGGATCCAAGGAGGGGTGACTTGCGGGGCTCGGACCAGGTTCTGTTACCCAGAATCCTTTGCAAACCTCAAAATTTGGCTAAAAAAACACATGTTCCTCACATTTCTGTGGCAGAAAGTTCTGGAATCTGAGAGGAGCCACAAATTTCCTTCCACCCAGCGTTCCCCCACGTCTCCCGATAAAAATGATACCTCACTTGTGTGGGTAGGCCTAGCGCCCGCGACAGTATATGCCCCAAAACACAATGTGGACATATCACAGAAAACAGAGCTGTTTTTAGCAAAGTGACTACCTGTAGATTTTGGCCTCTAGCTCAGCCGCCACCTAGGGAAACCTACCAAACCTGTGCATTTCTGAAAACTAGAGACCTAGGGGAATCCAAGGAGGGGAACCTTGCGGGGCTCGGACCAGGTTCTGTTACCCAGAATCCTTTGCAAACCTCAAAATTTGGCTAAAAAAACACATGTCCCTCACATTTCTGTGGCAGAAAGTTCTGGAATCTGAGAGGAGCTACAAATTTCCTTCCACCCAGCGTTCCCCCAAGTCTCCCGATAAAAATGATACCTCACTTGCGTGGGTAGGCCTAGCGCCGGCGACAGGAAACACCCCAAAGCGCAACGTGGACACATCCTAAATTTTGGAAAAAAACAGAGGTGTTTTTTGCGAAGTGCCTACCTGTAGATTTTGGCCTCTAGCTCAGCCGGCACCTAGGGAAACCTACCAAACCTGTGCATTTCTGAAAACTAGAGACCTAGGGGAATCCAAGGAGGGGTGACTTGCGGGGCTCGGACCAGATTCTGTTACCCAGAATCCTTTGCAAACCTCAAAATTTGGCTAAAAAAACACATGTCCCTCACATTTCTGTGGCAGAAAGTTCTGGAATCTGAGAGGAGCTACAAATTTCCTTCCACCCAGCGTTCCCCCAAGTCTCCCGATAAAAATGATACCTCACTTGCGTGGGTAGGCCTAGCGCCGGCGACAGGAAACACCCCAAAGCGCAACGTGGACACATCCTAAATTTTGGAAAAAAACAGAGGTGTTTTTTGCGAAGTGCCTACCTGTAGATTTTGGCCTCTAGCTCAGCCGGCACCTAGGGAAACCTACCAAACCTGTGCATTTCTGAAAACTAGAGACCTAGGGGAATCCAAGGAGGGGTGACTTGCGGGGCTCGGACCAGGTTCTGTTACCCAGAATCCTTTGCAAACCTCAAAATTTGGCTAAAAAAACACATGTTCCTCACATTTCTGTGGCAGAAAGTTCTGGAATCTGAGAGGAGCTACAAATTTCCTTCCACCCAGCGTTCCCCCAAGTCTCCCGATAAAAATGATACCTCACTTGCGTGGGTAGGCCTAGCGCCGGCGAGGAGGAAACACCCCAAAGCGCAACGTGGACACATCCTAAATTTTGGAAAAAAACAGAGGTGTTTTTTGCGAAGTGCCTACCTGTAGATTTTGGCCTCTAGCTCAGCCGCCACCTAGGGAAACCTACCAAACCTGTGCATTTCTGAAAACTAGAGACCTAGGGGAATCCAAGGAGGGGTGACTTGCGGGGCTCGGACCAAGTTCTGTTACCCAGAATCCTTTGCAAACCTCAAAATTTGGCTAAAAAAACACATGTTCCTCACATTTCTGTGGCAGAAAGTTCTGGAATCTGAGAGGAGCTACAAATTTCCTTCCACCCAGCGTTCCCCCAAGTCTCCCGATAAAAATGATACCTCACTTGCGTGGGTAGGCCTAGCGCCGGCGACAGGAAACACCCCAAAGCGCAACGTGGACACATCCTAAATTTTGGAAAAAAACAGAGGTGTTTTTTGCGAAGTGCCTACCTGTAGATTTTGGCCTCTAGCTCAGCCGCCACCTAGGGAAACCTACCAAACCTGTGCATTTCTTAAAACTAGAGACCTAGGGGAATCCAAGGAGGGGTGACTTGCGGGGCTCGGACCAGGTTCTGTTACCCAGAATCCTTTGCAAACCTCAAAATTTGGCTAAAAAAACACATGTTCCTCACATTTCTGTGGCAGAAAGTTCTGGAATCTGAGAGGAGCTACAAATTTCCTTCCACCCAGCGTTCCCCCAAGTCTCCCGATAAAAATGATACCTCACTTGCGTGGGTAGGCCTAGCGCCGGCGACAGGAAACACCCCAAAGCGCAACGTGGACACATCCTAAATTTTGGAAAAAAACAGAGGTGTTTTTTGCGAAGTGCCTACCTGTGGATTTTGGCCTCTAGCTCAGCCGCCACCTAGGGAAACCTACCAAACCTGTGCATTTCTGAAAACTAGAGACCTAGGGGAATCCAAGGAGGGGTGACTTGCGGGGCTCGGACCAGGTTCTGTTACCCAGAATCTTTTGCAAACCTCAAAATTTGGCTAAAAAAACACATGTTCCTCACATTTCTGTGGCAGAAAGTTCTGGAATCTGAGAGGAGCTACAAATTTCCTTCCACCCAGCGTTCCCCCAAGTCTCCCGATAAAAATGATACCTCACTTGCGTGGGTAGGCCTAGCGCCGGCGACAGGAAACACCCCAAAGCGCAACGTGGACACATCCAAAATTTTGGGAGAAAACAGTGCCTACCTGTGGATTTTGGCCTGTAGCTCACCCGGCGCCTAGGGAAACCTACCAAACCTGTGCATTTCTGAAAACTAGAGACCTAGGGGAATTTAAGGAGGGGTGACTTGCGGGGCTCGGACCAGGTTCTGTTACCCAGAATCCTTTGCAAACCTCAAAATTTGGCTAAAAAAACACATGTTCCTCACATTTCTGTGGCAGAAAGTTCTGGAATCTGATAGGAGCCACAAATTTCCTTCCACCCAGCGTTCCCCCAAGTCTCCCGATAAAAATGATACCTCACTTGTGTGGGTGGCCCAGGTGCCTGCAACATAATAAGGCCCAAAACCTGAAGGGATAGAAGGGATAGCACAGCAAGTTTATAAGGGAATATTCTTTTATACATCTTTAGACGGACTCTGCTTTGGGGACCCACATAAGTGAGGTGTCATTTTACTTGGGAGACTGAGGGGAAAACTGGGGAGTAGGAATTTTGTGCTGGAGCGGTGATCCTACTAAGAAAAATCAGGAAAATATGCTTTTTTATGCAAATTGTGAGGTTTACAGAGGAGTCTGGGTAAGAAAATGTTGGGGGAGCCACACAAGCCACACCTCCCTAGACTCCTTGGGGTGCCTAGTTTTAAAAAGTTTCTGGGTTTTGTAGGTTTCCCTACATGACGGCCGCACCCAGGACCAAAAACATAGGTGGGCCCTCCCCCCCAAACACAGGTATTTTTGGAATATATCACTTTGATGTGTGCACATACGTCCGTGATGTGCCAAACACTAAAATTGTGAAAAGAAACACACTTAGGTTATGTGAAGAAGACCCCTCACCCACCAACCAAGTTGGTGGCATGCTTCATCATCGGGGTCCCACCTGAGGCACCTAGCGTGTCTCAAGTGTGCTGCGACGCCTGATTACAGCGGAGCAGGTTTTGTCATTTGTACCACACATACTGGTTGGATTTGGCACGAGGGTGAGTGATGGTTCAGTAGATCAAATTTTATTAACAAGAGATTTCACAAAAGTGAAATGCACTGGTAATAACTGAAAGGCCAAAAAACTGAACCAATGACTCACAGCTCGTGAGCTGTAAAGCCACGACAAGGCACCAACCGCTTTACAGTCCATTCACACACCTTTCATACATGACATGCACTAGACCATTCACGCCGCCAGCCACGGGCCCAGCACATTACAAGACTCGCATCCACAGACAGCGCCAGTCAAGGGCCCATCACTTTCATACGCCCACATGCCTGATACAGCAATCACACCAGCTGATGAGTGTGTGGACTGGCGTTTGGCCGGCACTGCCAGCCAAGCGCCACACCACCAGCCAAGCGCCACCCCACCCACACCACCAGCCAAGCGCCACCCCACACACACCGCCAGCCCAGCGCCACCCCACACACACCGCCAGCCAAGCGCCACCCCACACACACCGCCAGCCAAGCGCCACCCCACACACACCGCCAGCCAAGCGCCACCCCACACACACCGCCAGCCAAGCGCCACCCCACACACACCGCCAGCCAAGCGCCACCCCACACACACCGCCAGCCAAGCGCCACCACACCCACGCCGCCAGCCAAGCGCCACTCTACACATGCCATCCCCTTTTTTTTGTTTTTAAACAACAAAGAAACCACTAATCATAAATTAGTACAAAACTACAAACACAAAAGCTCTAACTGAATACATGACTAATGCCAACCGTGAAACCGAACATATAAAAATATAAAACACCAGTTTACGCTCACGGAATTTCCCAATAATTCTTCTGTGTGTGGTAGCTCCTGAAACAGCCACCCACACACAGCCCAGGCTTTGAAGGACAATCAGGGCAGTACATCCTAGTCTCCTTCCTGATACCTCTTCGAGCACAGACTCTACATCTCTTAGCAGGAAAGTTTTTTTTGGCCGTGGGAGGAATGTGCTCAGCAAAGTGACGATCTTTCAATCTAGCCACATCCTCCACCACTGCTTCTCTAGGAACTCTTGCCTGTTCCAGCACAACAAGGCTAGCTATGATAGACTCCTGAAATTTCACAAATGTCATCCTTGACTCTGGAGAACTATCCTTAAACACAACAAAAGCATTAAAAGTTGCCAAGTGGAACAAGTGAAGCGCTAATTTCTTATACCACACATAAGACTTACGAGCAGCAGTGTAAGGTTCTAACCTCTGATCTACTCTATCAACACCACCCATGTGCTTATTATAGTCTAAGATGCACACAGGTTTGCGCACTTCGGCAACCTGACCCCAAACAGCCACAGGTGAAGTACTCTCATCATGGATGGTGCTTAGCATGTATACATCCCTCTTGTCTACAAATTTCAGAGCTAGCAGCTCATCATTCCGCAAGGCACTGCACTGTCCCTTCTCAAGTTTTTTACAGACAAGCTCTTTTGGATAGCCTTTCCGATTAGAGCGGATTGTGCCACAAGCAACAGTGTCCACTCTGAACAACTCCTTGAACAACCGAACTCCAGTGTAGAAGTTATCTACATATAAATGGTGACCTTTGTTAAACAGTCGTCTACCAAGTTCCCACACAATTTTCTCACTAACTCCAAAAGTGGGAGGACAACCAGGGGGGTCAATATTGGAATCCCTACCAGTGTAGACCCGGAAATTATAAACATATCCTGTACTACTTTCTGACAGCATATACAATTTAATTCCATACCGTGCCCTCTTGCTAGGAATGTACTGCCTAAAAACCAAACGACCCTTGAACAGGACCAAAGACTCATCTACAGATATTTCTTTCCCTGGAACATAGATCTCTGAAAACCGATCTACCAAATGATCAAGGACAGGTCTAATCTTAAAAAGACGGTCAGAATCAGGATGATCTCGTGGCAAGGCTAAAGCATTATCTACAAAATGCAACATCCGAAGAAGAAGCTCATACCGGTTACGACTCATGATGGCAGGAAATATAGCAGTTGCCATCAAGGGACTAGTAGACCAATATGAAGACAGCGACGGCTTCCTTATCAGCCCCATCAAAAAAGTTAAACCCAAGAACTTTTTCAACTCTTCCAGATTTGTGGGAATCCACCGGCTAGCTCTAGAGTGTGGCCTAAGTCTGGCAGCGTTGTCCCTCAAAAACTGCTCTGCATACAAATTAGTCTGCTCAACAATCTCTTCCAAAAATATATCGTCCATAAACAACTCAAAAAAGTTGACGGGCAAAAAGTTTTCCGTATTAACTCGACACCCTGGAAAACCAGTAAACGCAGGCAACTGTGGCTGCTCCATGTTTAGTGCAACCCATGCGTCAGGTCTTCCAATGGGAAGCCTTTCAGCCGCTGGCTCCTGCACCATTGGCACATCACTGTTCTCCTCTAAAACAGGCCCTTCATCAGCACTGAGAGTGGCTTCATCATCAGATGATTCATCTCTGACAGAAAATTCACTTCCAGAATCCTGCACTTCCTCCTCTGCCTCAGATGCAGAGTCAGTCTCATATTCATGGTCAGAAGATGACTCAAAAAGCACACTAACAACCTGCTGAGCGGTCATCCTACGGCTGGCCATGATCCTTACTACTAAAATTAACTGGACAAATACACCACCAACAACCAGCACTGTGTAAGATAAGTAACAAAGTATAGGTTTATCACTAAGAATTATAAACTCAAAAACTATACTGCTCACTTGCCTGAAAAAGCTTGACTCACCAGCAACTACTCTGCACAGCCACAGCAATCACCAACGATATCCCACTAAAAAGAGAAAAAAAAAGCAAATTAGACATAAGACAACACAATAATCATTGTGCATAACTCTAAGGACAATTTCACACACAATCCTGCATTCAGTACACCACCTACAAACATGTCATTCATGCATTGCAACAATACTCACTTGGAGTAAATGTATTTACTTACCTAAAACATGCAACTACGCAAACCGCAGGACAACTACTGCCAAAACTGCAACAAGCCACAGCAAAGTCAGCAAAAGCTTTGAACTAAAACAAAAAGGAGAAAAACTGTTATTATCATAAAAGCAAATACTTCGCCAGTTGACAAACACTCCGCCACTAACCATTTTTTCATTTTCCCCTGTGTCTAGTCTTCTCTGCTTGGGGGAAGATGGGCCTAAAAAAAAATAGGCCAATCTACCCCCAAGGGGAGGGGGCAGAAATCGCCCAGATTACATTGCACCCTTTGGGGGGGGGGCACCCTTGCCCAAGGGGCCACACCCCCACACAAAGCACACACACACACATAGGCCCTCATTCTGACCTTGGCGGGCGGCGGAGGCCGCCCGCCAAAGTCCCGCCGTCAGGTTACCGTTCCGCGGTCGAAAGACCGCGGCGGTAATTCTGACTTTCCCGCTGGGCTGGCGGGCGGTCTCCTTCAGACCGCCAGCCAGCCCAGCGGGAAAGAGGCTTCCACGATGAAGCCGGCTCGGAATCGAGCCGGCGGAGTGGAAGCTGTGCGACGGGTGCAGTTGCACCCGTCGCGTATTTCACTGTCTGCGCAGCAGACAGTGAAATACATGTAGGGGCCCTCTTACGGGGGCCCCTGCAATGCCCATGCCAGTGGCATGGGCACTGCAGGGGCCCCCAGGGGCCCCGCGACCCCCCCTACCGCCATCCGGATCTCGGCGGTCCGACCGCCGGGATCTGGATGGCGGTAGAGGGGGTCGGAATCCCCGCGGCGGTGCAGCAAGCTGCGCCGCCGCGGAGGATTCAATGGGGCCGCGGTACACTGGCGGGACCCCGCCAGTGGTGCCGGTCCGACCGCGGCTTTACCGCCGCGGTCGGAATCCCCATTGGAGCACCGCCGGCTTGTCGGCGGTGCTCCCGCGGTCCTCCGCCCTGGCGGTCAAAGACCGCCAGGGTCAGAATGAGGGCCATAGTATCCCTGGCGCTATGGGGATTCTGCCCCCCTTGGGGACAGAAAGGCCTAAAAAATAGGCATATCTGCCCCCTAGGGGGGCAGAACTGCCCAAAAATACATGTGGGCCCCTGGGGGCGACCCTTGCCCAAGGGGCCGCCCCCCAACACAAAAAATAAAAACCAACAATAAAATCCCTGGTGTCTAGTGGCTTTCTGCCCCCCTTGGGGGCAGATCGGGGTAAAAATAGGGCCAATCTGCCCCCAAGGGGGGCAGAAACGACGATAAATACATTGCGCCCCCGGGGGGAGCGACCCTTGCCCAAGGGGCCGCCCCCCAACACAAAAAATACAAAGCAACAATAAAATCCCTGGTGTCTAGTGGCTTTCTGCCCCCCTTGGGGGCAGATCGGCCTAAAAATAGGGCCAATCTGCCCCCAGGGGGGGCAGAAACGACGTAAAATACATGTGCCCCCAAAGGGGAGCGACCCTTGCCCAAGGGGTCGCTCCCCTACACTAATAAGCACACACACACACACACATACTGAAATCCCTGGTGTCTAGTGGGCATTCCTGCTGCCCGATCGCATCGCGATCGGGCAGCAGGAATGCTCAAAGAGACATCGAGGGAAAGGAAAACCCTGTCCTTTCCCTCGATGCCTCTCTGAGAGCACCCCCACCCCGCACGAAGGTGAAAAACTCACCTTTTCCCTTAGACGCGCTGGAAGCAAATGGCTTCCAGCGCGTCTTTCCCCCTTTCCCTGAAATCAGCGCGCGATCGTGCGCTGACGTCATGGGGGGGGCAGGGGGGGTGGGCGTGAAAGGGGAAGGGATTCCCCTTTCAGCCCTGGCCTGGGGGTGTTGGGGGGCGGCCCTCGGGGGAAGCGCTAGCGCTTCCCCCGACTGCCAGTCCCAGGACGTAATGGTTACGTCCATGGCGCCACACGGGCGCTGCCATGGACGTAACCATTACGTCCGTGGCGAGGAAGGGGTTAAAGGTAGAAATTTCATAGGAAGAAATATCTGGCTCAATTGGACTAGTAGGACCAGTTTGAGCATTGGGAATATGCTTGAATCAATCTTATGGCTGCCAACCACCGTAAAGCGAGCTTATAAACTGAGATCTGTTCCTTGCTAAACAAATACATGTGACTTCCTGACCATGCAGCTGCTTGCTTGCCCTTTTTGTCAATGCAAGGATACGACCTTATAACCATCGGAACTTCTGCTTGCCTGCCTTGCTGGTGATCGTGCCTCTGTGGGAGCCTTGAACTTGTCCAAATAGTACTGTGACATGGACACAGATTTTAAAACCTCTCTTTGCCCCTTACCAGAAACTGGTGGTGGAATGCATAGGAACAAGGTTCAAGTGCAGGAGATGAGTTTTGACTTTAGGCATTATTTAGAGTTTGGCAGAGAGGTTACTTTGTCACAACTATGACAGATATCCCATCATAGTACAAGTTCCACAGGCCATAATGGAATTATAATACAGCAGACGGGAAATCTGTCATGTTTGTGAAGGGGTAACTTCCTCTGCCAAACTGTAAATCAGGCCCTTTGTCGGACATAGAAACTCTCTTTTCCAACATCTAAGGAAGATGCACCTTATCCATTAACCACTTGCTCCAGTATCAGCAATTCCAAACACCCCCAAATACTGTGTAGGATTGTTGTGTAGCCATTTTAGTTATAGCTCCATGCACGTTATTTTAGCAAACAAGGCCTGCCGCTGTGCACTATAATCTAAATATATTAAATTCAGCTTTGTTTATTATGTTAACATTAGCCACATTTACAGTCTTGTTTTATTTCTCTCTATCTGCATTCTTAAACAAGTCATTTTTCTCAAGGCTGCAGTAAGATAGGTTCCCAGTAAACATGGTAACGCTTTGTCTCTGGTATTCATAGAAACATACACATCCTTCCATAGGGACATTTTCTTAGAACATCAGCTGTTTTAATATAAAAACACTTCTATGTCCCATACACGTTAAACGGAGATTCCAGCCAGATGACCACAACTGTATGCTGATTGCTGAACGCTTCGCTACAGCTGCTTCTGTAGGCTACAGGCCTCTTGCTCAGGTATGTGGGATGATGCCTTCCCAGGTGAACCTGAAGGGCAGAACTAGAGCTTAACATGATGTGCTCTAACATAGCCTAGGTAGGAATTATTTTAGTGACTCTAGTGACAACATGGCAGCGTTCTTTTTCTGCTTCACTCTCCTTGTCTCCATTCTAATCCTGTCATGCTTTATTGTCCTGGTTATTGCAGTACATGCTTTATTATCTACGATGCAGTTGAAACATTAAAACCTTATTTAAACATATACTGCCTCCGTGTGTCTTTGTATATTTGAGACCAATGTAAATGAGAGAAATGGATGCAATCTGAGTGACAACGATTTCCCTGAGGAGTCAATTGTTTCATGCACTCGGCTGCCTAATCATCCCTGCTCTTGGGCGGAGATGAGGCACTGCTAGTTAGCCAGAACAAAACTCGGATTAGACCAACAGGTATCACCTGTAGTGGGTTAGACTCAGTCCCCCCCCACACCGCAAGTGATTCTGCCGCTCAAATCCAGTAGTCTCATTAGAATAATGAGAGCATATGCGGCAGGATGAGGGCCCCACACACTGTCCACACTGCAAAGTTCCTCTGCTACTCCATCTGTGCGGGATGCTTATATCGACACAGGACTTTGAATTTCAAAATACCTGCAGCACCAGTGAGGAGGGGCGGAGGAGGTCCTAGCACCCTGCACCCCCAAAAGATACAAAGCATCTCTTCCACTCCTGCAGCACAGGACCCATATTTAAAAAGGGGACTGTGAGTTCCTCAATCACCACAGCACTAGTGAGAAGGGAGCAGAGGAGGAGGATGGCCCCTCACACACTAGTGTTACATAGCTGCTCTCCTAATCCCACTGCCAAGAGTGCTCATTTTGACAGGGGACTGCAAGTCCCTTAATCTCCTGCAGCATCTGTTAGGAGGGGCGAAGGAGGAGGGTCCTGCACACTTCCAGAGCTATACAGTGCCTTTCCTACTCCCACTTCATGGGATGCTTATTTTGACAGGAGATTGCAAGTCCCACGATCATCTGCACCACCAGTGAGGACGAGGAGAAGGGCCCCGCACACCACCAGCGCCACAAAGACTGACTCCTACTTCCACTGTGTGGGATTCATGCCAGTTGGAAACAAAGACCTTGCCAAGGGTGGGCATCTCCTGGCCCTTCATTGCCCAAAAGATGCAAAGTAGGCCAAGCCGACTTGCTCTTCCTCCTTAATGCCTTCATCTTTTTCAAAAGGTGACAACTTTCCTTCAAGGCTTACAATTAAATTGTCTTGTTAACAGAATTTTAAGGGAAAGAGTTATGGCACGCAAAAGCAACTATCATCTTCTATGCCTGGAACCAAAAGAACCAGTTGTCAATCCCAAATCATACAGTGCAATTCCTCAAATGACTTGTATGTGACATTGGGCCTTATTACGAGTGTGACAGTCTTCAGACTGCCACACTCGCAGTGGCAGTCAGGAATGCCACTGTTCTGGCGGTCCAACCACCACATTAAGAACCTGTCGGTCAGACCACCAGGGAGTCGCCAGCACTGCCAGGATCCATGATCACAGTGGCCTGGCGGTGGCAGAGATCATAATCTGCCAGGGGCAGCGCTGTATGGAGCACTGCCCTGCGGACTATGACCTTATTTTCCACCAGCCTTTTCATGGTGGTTCCACCGCCATTAAAAGGCTGGCGGAGAACAGGTTCAGAGGGCCACATGGAGACCCCTGCACTGCCTATGCACTTGGCTTGAGTAGTGCAGGGGCCCCCTGCCCAGCACTGTCACAATATTCCTTGTCTGCTGTGCATTGCAAGGGTGCTGATGCACCCTCGGGGCTACATCATTGCTGCTGGCTCGATTACGAGCTGGAGACAATGCTGTAGCCTGTATCATGCTAGGCCGGCAGCCGGAAACTGAGGTTGTCACCCACCGAGCTAGCGGAAAACTCTTAACAGCTCCGGTGAGGTGGTCGCCACGGAGATGTTGGCCACCCTGTCAGGAGTTTGGCAGATGGGCCTTCCTGTCCACCAAACTCTTAATTAGGCCCATTGTGTTTTGACCAGTTTACTAATATATACTGATAATTGTGCAATAGATGTGGAAGAGGAAAGCTGCTGAGCCATTGCAGGGTGTCAGAGTCACCAGATCCTCGGGGTCTGTGCATGTTCCCAACACGTCCACCACTGAACAGCTCCATGACTCTGATAGATAAATTACAGAGACTGAGAGAATCCAAGAGGGGAAGAGGGGATCAGGAAGGGAACAGCTGGGAAGGAGACCTGTAGTAAGAAAAAGGTTAGAACACACAATATGAAAATTATATCTCCTGAAATCAATACTAGACTATGATTCTAAAACTAGTCACTCTGAAAACATGAACTATCTAAGAGTTAAGTTTAAAATGACTAAGTTTCAAAATGACCGGATACCTGTAGGGGAATCAAGATAAATTGAATGAAAACTTTCTTATTCAAGTACTTTCCTTTACATGAGAAAAAACATTCTGACTACATTTTAAACCAGTCATATAAATCCTGTTTTGAGAATGTATACTAGGACCATACAATATTGCATCTAGAAACTCTGGACTTCTGTGTACTCTTAAAATGTTTCAACACAAATTGTGCATATTGCAGATATATATATATATATATATATATGTATATATATATATAGTAAACACCATAAAAAGATTGTGCACCATGAATAACACAATATGGATTCAGGAAACAAATCACATAACTTGTCAACTCGAATATTACATAATAAATATCTTAGAATAGTAGCATACAATAAACAACATGAATTAAACTCGAGGAGAGAATCGTGCGTCTTGCCAATTCGAGTGTTACCATGTAAAATACCAAGAAATGGTAGCACGCAATGAATATCAAAGTCATTCATCATCATTAATCGAATTGCGCGTCTTGCCGATTCGTAAAACACGATGTAAATGTCAAGGAATAACAGCTCACAATAAATAACAAGATCAAAGTACAATGAAACGAATCGTGCTTCTTTTGCCGATTCTTAAGCCACCATGTAAAATGTCAAGAAATGGTAGCGCGCAATGAACAACAAAGTTAAATGCTCATGAAACGAGTTGTGCGTCTTGCCACTTCATAAAACATCATGTAAATGTCAAGAAATAGTAGCGCGCAATGGACAAAAATGTTTAAACACCATAAAACGAATTGCGCGTCTTGCCAATTCTTAAGCCACAATGTAAATGTCAAGAAATGGTAGAGCGCAAAGAATAACAAAGTCCAACCTTTATGAAATAAATCGCGCGTCTTGCCTATTTGTAAACTACCATATAAGTTTAAAATGACTAAGTTTCAAAATGACCGGATACCTGTAGGGGAATCAAGATGAATTAAATGAAAACTTTCTTATTCAAGTACTTTCCTTTACATGAGAAAAAACATTCTGACTAAATTTTAAACCAGTCATATAAATCCTGTTTTGAGAATGTATACTAGGACCATACAATATTGCATCTAGAAACTCTGGACTTCTGTGTACTCTTAAAATGTTTCAACACAAATTGCGCATATTGCAGATATATATATATATATATATATATATATATATAGTAAACACCATAAAAAGATTGTGCACCATGAATAACAGAATATGGATTCAGGAAACAAATCACATAACTTGTCAACTCGAATATTACATAATAAATATCTTAGAATAGTAGCATACAATAAACAACATGAATTAAACTCGAGGAGAGAATCGTGCGTCTTGCCAATTCGAGTGTTACCATGTAAAATACCAAGAAATGGTAGCACGCAATGAATATCAAAGTCATTCATCATCATTAATCGAATTGCGCGTCTTGCCGATTCGTAAAACACTATGTAAATGTCAAGGAATAACAGCTCACAATAAATAACAAGATCAAAGTACAATGAAACGAATCGTGCTTCTTTTGCCGATTCTTAAGCCACTATGTAAAATGTCAAGAAATGGTAGCGCGCAATGAACAACAAACTTAAGTGCTCATGAAACGAGTTGTGCGTCTTGCCACTTCATAAAACATCATGTAAATGTCAAGAAATAGTAGCGCGCAATGGACAAAAATGTTTAAACACCATAAAACGAATTGCGCGTCTTGCCAATTCTTAAGCCACCATGTAAATGTCAAGAAATGGTAGAGCGCAAAGAATAACAAAGTCCAACCTTTATGAAATAAATCACGCGTCTTGCCTATTTGTAAACTACCATATAAATGTCAAGAAATGGTAGCGCGCAAGTAATCTGTTACTCATTTAAGAATTTAAACCAAGAATATGAAAATTCTAAATAACGGTGTCGGTACAGTCCAACCACCGTCTTACCGCCTGGAACAATGATCACCAATGAAGGATTAGGGCAGAAGACTGGAAGATCCAAATAGGCTGCCGGGACAGGAGCTCAGGAAGAAGCTGCTGCTCTGCACCGGGACCTCTGAATAGTGAGCACTGGGAGTTGGGCTGGCTCTCTTTTACAGAATCTTGGCCCAGCCCAGAACCACGCCCAGGCATGTTGCAGGGAAAGTCTCTTGAAGGCCCTGGAAAGGGGCCACACCCTAACACAAACTGAAAACCTGCAGCAATACATTGCAAAGGAACAGTATTTGTATGCATATTAAAAATACGTTTTCAGGATTGAACTCTGCAATGCAAAAGCTTAAACCACAACATATCAGCACAATGCATAAATTACTTTGTTTTGAGAGTGCTGGGTTTTTGCATTTTTGTCGCCAATAGAGCGTGTATTGCTCTGGTGTTGACACAGGGGATGTTGAAATCTAAAAACCTACCAAATCAGACGCATATAGTCTGTCCTAATTGAAGAAGTTGAATCAATGATAAATTCACACAAGTTGCTATTCTGCAGCCCCACTCTTCAGTTGTTATCGAACCCTTGGGGAATCCATGTACCAAGTCAGAGTCCCCGACTACTGGTATCTCTCTCAAAATTAATTCTGATTGTCAGAATGTATTTGCACCTGTAGAAACAGGGAATGTTTGTGGGGAGGAAGGGATTGGTAGTAAATTAACCCTAGAAGGGAACTGCTTTTAAAAGGTTGATGACAAGTCTGCAGTGGGCCCCTTGCTTGTGTTAATTTTGGAACAAAAGGAGGAGATTAAGGAATTGATACACACAATAGCCACACTCTTTAGGAACAGTTCCCAGAGAACAAAGGATAACTATAGATTAAGTATTGATAAAAATGAGTGTAACAGTAGGTTACTTGTTTAAGGAATCTCTACATTGCCTGGGGATAGCTTTAAATCCATTGATACTCTAGTTAAGAAAGGGATGACCCAATCTAGGCAATTTACATATAAGAATGCACCAACTAGCACAGACCAATTTGTTGCCAGGTATGGTTGTCCTCCAGCATCAAGCAACACCTCTCAGAAACACCAAACTAAGCTGGATAGGGATACAAGTTCCCACAATCATATGACTCCAATCCTTTCAGCAAATGTCTCTGCAGCTTTAATTCCAAACGTAGATAGATGAAGCCTTGCTAGAGATATGATTTTTGGACATCTTTATGATATTCATAGAAATGGGACACTGTCCAGCCATAATGTAAAGAGCAGGATGGTGTTTCTGATCAATGTACCCAAACTCCACCAACTGGCAAGAGAGGATGAAAGATCATGAACTAACAAATCCATTTACTGGATTTAAAGTATACACCGATGTTATTCTGTTATTCACTCAGAGAATTGAAAGGTGAAATACCACTTGTCGCATGAATGCACAGCTGCCTGCATAGAGCTCTTGTTATCTGATGGTCAGTTGGTGGATAATGTGGTGGGATAGCTCAGGCAGGCAGCAGATTGGTCTATTTTAAATACAGTTTGCCCTGTAAATGTAACTGGCAACACCAGCTATAACTCCCAGCAGCAGCCATGGTCAGAGCTTGAGGAATGGGGACTCTGCTTTTGGTGTACTGGAATGACTGAACCCAGATCATGTGGTACCAGATGAGATCTATCCTGTAATAACAGAGAGATGGGAATACAGCACCAATCATAACTAACCCAGATGTTGAGGGAGGCTACCTATTAGATATTGCATAGGTGTGCATGCACACTAGCCATACACAGGAGAGCAGCATATTGCTAGTATTCGATGATCAATGAGCACAATTATTTTAATATTCCATATTGGAACATTGCTGGACTCCAATCTAAGGTTTTCAAGTTATATACCAATCTGAAAACAAATTGCCATGTTCATATTGAACATAATGGTTACTTTTCATATTCTTTTTTATTTACCAGTTTCGGTTATTGTAGATGTACTAAACTAAGTAACACCAAGTGGATTATTTTGGTTAAGATATGTAAATATTATATCATCTGCAAGCATTATAAATAATATTTTTCTTGAACAAACTCAACTCCTACATTTCTATTATTAGTCTGAATGGCTCAATGACTAAAGTCTTGAGGCTAACTTAAATAACGAGAGAGACAGCGGGCAGCACTGCATTGCGCTGGTCCATCATTTCAGATAGGGTCTACTGTTGTACTTGAGATTTATAATCTTTGTTCGCAACTGGCTGTGTCATATATGCCATTTCAACTTGTTGTGTACATTAAAGTATGTAGTTTGCAGCTAAGTAAATGAGGCCTTTAGATGTTCTACTTTGCTAGCCACATTAAAAAGTAGCATTGTTCACCTGTAATCAATCTTTATAACAAGACACACAGAATGGGAGAGATACTTCAAATGTGTGACTCTATTATGGACACATAAGCGCATTTATACGCCTTCAAATGGTAATGGGTTACTGCCACTGTCAGAACAATGAAATCAGATACATTATGAACAATACTATGCGGGAGCTCAGTTAAAGACTAGCTTGAGTCGTTTAAAGAATAAGGAGATCTGCTGCATTAGCGAGATACATAACTTGTGTACTATCTAGTTTTGGGGGATCGCCCATGGTTTGTTCTAGGGCAATATAGGATAATATCATTATACATCTCAGCTCACACAGCTTGTATCCCTTCTGAGGACACACATATCATCTACTGTATTGTGTTTGATTTTATATGCCATTTATGAAAACGCAAATACAATTGTTGTATTTAAAAAAAATTCTCATATTTGCAGTGCCCTAGTGATATAAATTCTATTTTCTTCTTCTATCCTTGGCTTAATTAATCCTGACCCTTTGATAGCGCTAATTATTGAACTTTTACACATTTGTGGTGCCTAGTCTAGCAAAAAGTGATGCAATGTAACTTTTGGTAAGCTGCACACGCACTTGACTCTCGAGCAAAACATATCTGTGTCAGTTGTGCAAAGACCCCATATGCTCAGGTACCCTTTACTTCAGCGTGTGGGTGCCTGTATGATGTCTCTTTACTACAGATATCAGTCATGAACACCGTAGGTCTTTGTATGAACACCATTGCATCTGGGGTTATTGTAGAGGCTTAAGCAGAAGTGTAGACCTCTACTCTACTCAACTTAACATGAGTATAGCATGACATAGAATTGGTTAACGTGTATCTAATCGTTTTTTCTCTCATTTAAAGTATTTGTGAAACAGATGCATACCTACACAATCAGCTTTCTGGAACCACTCCTTCAAATAAATGTTAAGTGCATGGGCCTCACACAGATCAGAAAGATTGAAAATATAAAAAAAAAGATAATTTACAGATTCTGGGCCTCAGGAAGTTTGAAAAGTCAATGTGAGTGGATTTGCTTCGCTGGTGGTTAAGAAATTAATGCGTGGCATTAACCCCACAGACACAATATTTTTTTTTAGATTATTTCATTATGTGGGTATGTTTTAGCCCGCAGAAGAAATCAATGTTTTTTCCTGTGGTGAACATCAGTCACTTTTCACCTGATGTTATTGTAATTGATAAGAAAATCGCAGGAATGCAAACAGTTCGCCTCGGAATCCTTCTGATCTACATTATGCCTTATTCTGGGTTGCCAGTGTGGTGGTGGAAGGGCTGCCAGAGGAGCCAGGGTTATCCTGGAATTTCAAGAAAGTATTTTCAACAAAGTCATCGGCTCAAGATGTTTCAACCCATAACAGGTATTTTTATCAAAGGAGTAAGGATTTCTTACTTTTGACATTCCAAAAAAGCACATTTTATTCAACATCACTTGAGAGCATAATCACCTGTCGCAGTTCATGGGTGCAACATTCACAAAAGTGGGAAGATTTTATTATATCTGTGCCCTTGAGGGTTTATTTTATTTGATCTCCATAAAAGTCAGACGTTCGTGGAACTACAAAGAGAAAATCTTCAACACACGGATTTGACTTGACCTTGCTGATCACATTAAATATGAGTGTTAATTTGCTACACTCAATTTTCAAGATTTTAGTTTTATTTTGTGGCAGCAAGAATAGTACATATTAGTTTTCGCTTATACAGTACCGCACAGGCTGCCACAAAAAGGAGAGAAAGAGTCTGTAAAAATAGTAACATTTTCCGACGAAAACAGACACACGGTGTTACCCCACACTATCCTTCTTCAGTTGAGCTCACGAATTAACTTTACATACTGAACCTTTGTCTTCTTTTTGTGCTCTATAGTTAGGGCTTTACTTTGCCTTCAGTGGTTATGAATTTACTTCACCATTTTTTTAACACATGAAGATTTACTGACCTTCAAATATCCTTGTTTGGAATTCTGTAGTAAACATACTTATGGAAACGTGTTCTGGAGAAACGTTCTTCACAATTTGTCAGCATGAATAGCATTTCTATGATGACATATTCGTCCTGGTGAATGCAAATAATGTCCGACAAATAATTATCCAGTCTATTTTATCCAGGAATGCAAAGATACTTTGTTGGCATTTACGGAGGAACCAACCATATCTCCATTTTCCCATTCGCCCGCCTTCTTCTCAATTCTCACTATTCTATTCTATTTTATCTTCATCACTCCAACCACATCGCTGCCCCGGTCTGTATCAACTACTCCTACTGGTGACTACACCCTAATAACTGTATCTATACCTTTGTACATCTAATTCTACCCAGACCCTAAAACCACCACCTGTATCTGCATCTTGCAGCCTCCAGCACCGCTCGCACACCTATACCTGAATCAGGACCAGTACAAATACTCTAATATCTCTTCTTGTCACTTTTCCGTTGCTTCTGACATTCTTTCTTACTTTTTTCTTAGTACAACTTTCCTGTCACTGGTGTCTCACTTTCAGTTTTATTTGTTGATTTTTCTGAACATTTTATGTGGGTGAAGATTTTCATCATTTTAGAGATTCAACAAACCAGAGATTTTTTTTCCTGCGTTGAGTTGTCCATTTTTATTTTTCTAAACCTTGGGGTAGTGTCCAAAACATGCCACACTGTGATGTGGGACGTTTGAGAATTTTATTTTAATAAATCTTAGACCTGACAGCCTTAGGGTGGCCTTCCTTTAACCCTTTCCCCACTTCCTCCACTTTGCTGACCTCGTTTTTGCTGGCTTTAGGACACTTTACCTCGGCTAACCAGTAAGGCGTTTGTGCTTTCTCCCCTAAACATGGAAATAATTACTTCTCCCCAGTTGGCATATTTAATTTACTCATAAGTCCCTAGTACTTTGCACAACATGTGCCCAGGGCACGTAAATTAAATGCTACCTCTGGGCCTGCAGCACTGATTGTGCCACCCACCTAAGTAGCTCCTAACCATGACTCAGGCCTGCCATTGAAGAGCCTGTACGTGCAGTTTTCCCTGCCAGAGTGACTTGCCAAAATAACCCTATTGCCAGGCACAAACCTTTCCTTTTTATACATCTAAGCCACCCCTAAATTAGGCCCTGGTGTAATGCATTTAAAAGCATTTGAAAGACACAGCATGTACAAGTTTTTCATGTCCTGGTATTGGAAATCACCCAAGATCATTTTTCAATATGGTAAGGCCTATCTCTCCTTTAGGATAACATTGGGATTACCTTATCACATCTTAATAAGTGTAATTCACAATCTGGAAGAGATTAGTTTTTCGAGATTGGTATCTGGTATCTCTCGAATCACAACTTAAAATCACAGCTTTTAGTGAAGTTAGATTCCAAATTCTGAAAATGCATTTTTTTACTTTAGCCGTTTGGTGCCTGCTGCCTGTCTCTGATCACATGTCTGGGGTGGGGTTACAGCTGGGCTTTGTTTATTCCTCCTAGACTGCCACATACAATGGGAGCTTAGGTGTGACCTGATGGGCCATTCACATCTGGGTGGGCCATCCTGGGAAGGGAGGAGCTGGGCATAACCTCACACTTACACCTGAAAAGGCTGTGTGCTGTTCCCGCACAAAGGACTGCATAACCCCCTGTAGTGAGTCAGAAGGCAGGTCAGGAAGGGAAGGACCTCTGTTAACTTCAAAGACTTATCTTTGAGGTCTCCCCAACTTCAAAGGACAAAATGGGTATAAGAACTGGGCATCTGACACCACCAACTCAGTCCACTTCTGGATCTGTGGATACTCTGTCAGGAGAAAGACTGCCTTGCTGCTAAATTGAATTGCCAACTTGCTCAACTCCTCCTTTTCTGTGCTGGCCTACTGCCTTCTGACCTCTTGCCTGGAAATGAGAAGAACTGGACCTGCATCTTTCAACCCAGACCCCGGAGTGACTACAAGGGCCAGCTGACTGTTCTCCTGATTGAAGACGCAGGGACGTAAAAGACTTCCAACCCACCTACACCTATTCTTGTAGTCTGTGATCTGTGAGCCAACTCTGCCAAATGGTACTACCCTGGTCTTGGACCCTTAGAAGTGGGTTTAAGGTGTTGGATGCAGCTGAAATGACACAGCGCTGCTGCTGCGCAGATTGGAACTGGTGAATAACCCCTGTTCCGTTGATTGGAACCTGCATATTCGCTCCCTTGTGTGGATCAGAGTCAATGCATCAACTCTCCAGCATGGATCGACCTTGGTGTCTCACCTTCAGAACCTCTGCATCTCGGACCTGATGCATTGTTACTGTGGCGTGGAGAAAACTGACTCGTCTTCATTACTGCCTAGGAAGAATTGACACATCCCCACTGCTGCAGGGATCAACACTGATGCATTGCTTTAGCCTGCTCCTCTCATCATTGTTGACACAACCAGGATTAAGGTACATTTGTTCAGCGGGCCCAGCTGTGTTCCTGTAGCCACCACACACTCCATCGCAGTTGGTCTGAATGCTTTACTTGTCCTGGGCCTGTGAGACCAGATACCCCCAGTTGGCACTTCTTGTTTCTAAGTGCTATCCCACACTTTACCCTTCAAAAAGTCATATCATTTTTTATGATTGATTAAAAGTTCTGTTTATCTAGCCAGATCATTTATGTGCAGTGTTTTCACTGTTTTACTGTGGGAAGATGTTCACAAATAATGTACACATTGTCTCTTAAGTTAAGTCTGACTGCTCTGTGCCAAGCTAGCAGATGGTGAGCACAGGTTAATTTAGAGTATGTTTGTGACTTACCCTTACTAGGATTGTGCCCCCTGCTTGATCAGGTTGCATATCACTATCAACCAGAGACCCACTTTCTCTCAATGGAGAAGTAAAATATCACATTACCTCCTCATCCATTCTTCACTCCATTCCTTATTATATGCATACTGTGAGGCGAGGGCTCCCCATAGTCACATCTACCAAGTGACTCCAAATAAAATTAAGAAAAAAAACCAGCCCCTTTGGTATTAAAGGTAAACCAGAATTATGCACTTCCTGTTATCCCTTGTGTGGCACTCCATCAGCATACTCCACACAGTGTGTTCCTTGGGACTGTCTGTGCTCATCCTTGACTTCTTTTATTAATATTTAGGATTGCACCAGCCACATTTCCTGTCTTCCTATTTTTGGTCATGATTGCTGTTTGTACTTTTGCACCCAAGCATTGTTAATTTCTCGGAGAGCGCTAGGGGTCACACTCTCCTTTTTATCTGCGAAGGCTGGTTAGGCTGCTTTCATGTTTGAAGAACATTTTCTTTGTGTCTCCTTTATCATGCCAGCTCTGTCTCATTAGTTGAGACACAGCTGGCATGTGATCCTTTATATTATTCTCTGGTTTCAGAGTGGGACTGGGTCACATTCCTCTTCACTAAAATGTGGTGCTTGGTCTGCCATGATGCTGGAATCCAGTGCCTCTCTTTGCTAGCAGTGCATATGGCCTGCTTTACCTCTAAAGGAGAGATTCCGTACAGGAGCGAGGGAAATTGAAGTTGTATTATCCTTAAAGTGAGTTTTGGGGGAGTTGCTAAATTCCTGATGCCTGCTAAGTCTATTTAGATTAAGCATTCTACTTTCCTGTGTGGAATGGTTTTTACTGAGGGCTTCTTAGTTTTCAGTGGCAAACCAGTTGTCTTGCCCACAGAGGTGCACATGAATCCAGAAAAAAGAAAAAGGGTTGTCTTTCTTTTTGCCTCTTTTGCAGGTTCTTTATTTTTTCCTATATTTTGACAACATTGTTTATTATTGTTCCAGGCTCATTTGTTGGGATCTATGGAGGCCCAGTCAACATTTCTTCCATGTATCACTTTTGATAATCTGAAGGGTTATCAATGTCTGCTAATGGGATGGTAGCTGTCAGGATGCATTTCTATCTGACAGGATGCAAAACTGATTCCAGTCAAAAGATGTGTCTCTTAAAAATCTCTTTTTCAGGAGATAAACTGTTTAGAGAGGAACTGGAAAATGTAAACAGTGAACCATTCCCTTCCCTTTACACATGATTCAAGGCCTTTTTCTAAAAGAAAGAAGCCATTTGAGCATCCTATGGGAATCAAATGTAATCCTTTGATTTCATCCCAAATCTCAGAGGAGTACAAAGAAGGGGCATAGGAGCAATCAGCACTTTGGATTATGGCAGGGCCTGTTTTAAGGAAGAGACCATTAGGGGCAGACTGACTTTATATCTTAGTTCTTGCCAATATCTTCTCTGAGATGACTGGGTTCTTCAGGTGATTTCCCAGGGCTGCTCCATAGAGTTTTGATCTCTTCCTCCAGTGAACCGCTACTCTTTGCTTCAACTTCATATGTTAACAGAAAAGAGTCAAGCTTTACGAGGAAACATTGCATTACTAACTCAGATGAAGGCTATTGTACCTCTTTCAAATTCTGAATGTGGCCAAGGTTGATGCTCTCTAGTTAAGAATCTTTCAGGGCATTTTTGTCTGATAATAGACCTCAAGGAGCTAAATGTTTTCTTGAAAGATGATCCATTTCAAAATGATATACTTCCAGCAGGTAATGCCATTGGTGCTTTGGGAAACTGCTTCAATGGATCTATAGGATGCCTACTTACAGATTCCTATTGCCCCTCCATCATCAGAATTTCCTAAGATTTCAGGTGGGCAACAGTCATTGGCAGTTCAGAGTTATTCCTTTTGTTGTAAAGGTTAGGCTTTTCCAATGGTAGTTACAAAGATGTTGGTTTCTGTAATTGCAATCTTGCTCAAGATAAATATTCAGATCCATTCCTATCTGGATAACCTTCTCTTGGTTTCCAAATTTGCTTTGATTTTGAAATTTGATATGGTGAAGGTACAGGAAATTCTAGAGAGGTTTGGGCTTCTCATCAACTTCAAGTAGTCAAATCTGTAGCCTTCTCAGAGCCTTAAGTACACTTTGGCATGGTTCCAGACACATTTAGGGGCTGTTTGCTGTAAAGAGGACAGAAGAATGAAGCCAGTTTCCAGATTGTCATTGATTCTAAGGATGGAGCAGGCATCAGCAAGAGAATTCCTATGAGAACAGGGGACATGGCAGTGGCTTTCTTTGGGTTTCCATGGGCCAGACACCACTTGAGTCCTGTGGTGGTTCACATACTCCACCACTGCCTCCCAGTGTCCAACAATGTTGTAGAGTCCTCTTCCAGTGACTTCATTGGTAGTTAATCTCTGGATATTTGAAGAGAGGAATTCCTCTTTTCCCTCATCAATCTATAGTAGTGACAACGCATGCCAGCTCCAATGGATAGGGTGCAGTGCTGTGCCTCATTACAAACAGGGAATCTGAAAGGAAGATAAAAGAGTCCTTTCCTCCAACTGGAAAGAGTTCAGGGTGGTGCAGATTGCTCTCTAGAAGTTTCATTCCTGGATATATTAAAGCAATGTACTGGTGGGAGCTGTACATACAATAGCAATGCAGTACAAGAACAGACAATTTGAACGGCTTTTATGTCCTCAAATTAACTACTGCAGAGAATAAAAGACTGGGATGAAAATATTTTTTGATTGCTGAGAGCAATTCTTATTTGGGGTAGGGACAACACGGTAGAAGACACCCCAGACCGTATGTTTTCACCTCCCCAGAATTTGAGAATATCAAGGGCGGCATTGCAGATGCTTTTTTAGAGGATCTGCAATTCCTTGACAGAGCTCTTTTGCAGACAGATTTAATGCTGTACTTTCCAGATTTTCCCAGGTTCAGCCATCCTCAAACACTGAGGCCCATATTTATACTTGGTTTGTGCTGAATTAGCATCATTTTTTTAACGCTAAGTCAGCACAAACCCAGCTCCATATTTATACTTTGGCGCTAGAAACATCTAGCATCAAAGTTATGGAGTTTACGTCGTTTTCTGGAGGGGAAAACCTACCTTGCATCAATGAGATGCAAGGTAGACATTCCCGTCCAGAAAATGATGATATGGCCTTTGTGCCATATTTATACCCCGTGCTAAAATCCAGCACGGGGGATGGGGGCCTTAAATAATGGTGCTAAGCTTGCTTAGCACCATTATTTAATGCCTGGGTCTGGGCAGGCGTAAGGGGACACGTAGGCAGATTTCCATGATTGGAAACCATGGAAATTGCCCACAGGTGCCCTTCCCTGACCCAAGAGACACCCCCACCCACCACCACCCACACCCGGAGGTCGCCTACGGATGGGGGACCCATACCAGGTAAGTCTGAGTTAGTATTTTACACCACTCAGGAGCCCTGACTTGGGGCCCCCTGCATGGCGCTGGCCCCAGTGGCATGGCCATTGGGGTGGTGGGCATGACTCCTGTCTTTACAAAGACAGGAGCCATGTCCATGGGGGTTGTGTGCCAGAAATGGCGTTACACTGCTTAGAGGCATTTTTTTGTCTCTAAACAGTGTAGCGCCATAATTTGTCACACAAGCCCCGGTTCTCCGGCCTTAGAGCTGGCTAGTGCCATTCCATAAATATGGTGCCCAGCCGGCATCAATAAATTGTGCTAGCCAGCTCTCTACTTTTTGACGCAAACCTGCGCTAACGCAGGTTTACGTCAAAAAGTATAAATCTGCCCCTAAGAGTGGATGCATTGACTTGTCAGTGGCCAAACAACCTGTTGTATGCATTCCCTCCAGTTTCCCTGGTTCCTTGTCTCCTGGCAAACATTTGGAGGGATATGGAATAGGCGAATTTGGCTTGTCCATTCAGGCCTCAGAGACTTTGTTTTCCCCTGCTACTGGAGATGTTAGCGGTTACAGTGTGGTTTCTTCCTCTCTCTCCAAGCCCTATCGTACCTTCTCCTCTCTTGCCTCTTCGTTCTTTCCAGAGGTTGATATTCATGGCCTGCAGTTGAGAGAAGGGGCTTAGGAGGCAGGCATGTTTTGTAGGACTCCCTTCAGGCCTCTAGGAAGTTTTCCACTAAAAATCTTATGTTCATTTTTTTTTTGCGCGAATTTCACGCAACAGGAGTGACCCCTTGGGCAAGAGTCGCTCCCAGGGGGGGCATTTTTTGGGGGGCAGAAACCTCTGGGCACCAGGGATAATTTCTTTTTTTTTTTTCTTTTTGTTATGTTTTCTTTTTTTTTTTAGGTGGGGAGTGACCCCTTAGGCAAGGGTCGCTCCCCTAGGGGGAAAATTATATTTAGGCCATTTCTGCCCCCCTTGGGGGCAGACTGGCCTATTTTGATGAGGCCAATCTGCCCCCAAGGCGGGCAGTAACCATTAGAAACCTGGGAGGTTTTTTTTTGCGTGAATTTCACGCAAGGGGAGCGACCCCTTAGGCAAGGGTCGCTCCCTGGGGGGGGGGGGAATTATTTTAGGCCATTTCTGCCCCCCTGTGGGGTAGATCAGCCTATTTTGATTAGGCTGATCTGCCCCCAAGGGGGGCAGAAACCACTAGGCACCAGGGATTTTTTTTTGTTTTTGTTTTACAGATGGGGAGCGACCCCTTGGACAAGGGTCACTCCCCTGGAGGGGCAAATTGTATTTAGGCCATTTCTGCCCACTTTGGAGGCAGATCGTCTGATTTTAGGTCAATCTGTCCCCAAGGGGGGCTGAAACCACTAGGCACCAGGGATCTTTTTTTTGCGCCGTCACGCAAGGGGAGCGACCTTGTAGGCAAGGGTCGCTCCCCAGGGGGGGGAGGGGGTGGGGGGGCAAAATTATTTTAGGCCATCTCTGCCCCCCTGGGGGCAGATCGGCCTATTGGTATTAGGCCGATCTGCCCCCAGATGGGGCAGAAACCTCTAGGCGCCAGGGCAAAACATTTTTTTTGGTTTTTTTTTTGTTTGTTTTTTTAGAGATGGGGAGCGACCCATCAGGCAAGGGTCGCTCCCCTGGGGGGAAAATTGTATTTAGACCATTTCTGCCCTCCTTGGGGGCAGATTGGTCGATTTTAGGTCAATCTGCCCCCAAGGGGGCAGAAATCACTAGGCACCGGGGATTTCTTTTTGGCGCCAATGTCACGCAGGGGGAGCGACCCCGTAGGCAAGGGTCGCTCCCGGTGGGGGTTGGGGGGCAAATTTATTTTAGGCCATTTCTGCTCCCCCTGGGGGCAGATCGGCCTATTATTAGGCCGATATGCCCCCAGGGGGGCAGAAACCTCTAGGCGTCAGGGAAAACTTTTTTGTGTGTTTTTTTGTTTTTTTAGAGATGGGGAGCGACCCATCAGGCAAGGGTCGCTCCCCTGGGGGGCAAATTGTATTTAGACCATTTCTGCCCCCCTTGGGGGCAGATTGGTCGATTTTAGGTCAATCTTTCCCCAAGGGGGCAGAAACCACTAGGCACTGGGGATTTGTTTTTTGGGGCCAATGTCACGCAGGGGGAGCGATCCCGTAGGCATGGGTCGCTCCCGGGGGGAGGGTGGGGGTTGGGGGGCACATTTATTTTAGGCCATTTCTGTCCCCCCTGAGCCTATTATTAGGCCGATCTGCCCCCGGGGGGAGGGGGGCAGAAACCTCTAGGCGCCAGGGCAATATATTTTTTTTTTTTTTTTTTTTTTGTGTTTTTTTTTTAGAGATGGGGAGCGACCCATCAGGCAAGGGTCGCTACCCTGGGGGGCAAATTGTATTTAGACCATTTCTGCCCCCCTTGGGGGCAGATTGGTCGATTTTAGGTCAATCTGCCCCCAAGGGGGCAGAAACCACTAGGCACCGGGGATTTGTTTTTTGGCGCCAATGTCATGCAGGGGGAGCGACCCCGTAGGCAAGGGTCGCTCCCGGGGGGAGGGTGGGGGCTGGGGGGCACATTTATTTTAGGCCATTTCTGCCCCCCCTGGGGGCAGATCGGCCTATTATTAGGCCGATCTGCCCCCAGGGGGGGCAGAAACCTCTAGGTGCCAGGGCAATTTTTTTTTTTTGTGTTTTCTTTTTTTTGTTTGTTTGTTTTTTTAGAGATGGGGAGCGACCCATCAGACAAGGGTCGCTCCCCTGGGGGGCAAACTGTATTTAGACCATTTCTGCCCCCTTGGCAGATTGGTCGATTTTAGGTCAATCTGCCCCCAAGGGGGCAGAAACCACTAGGCACCGGGGATTTGTTTTTTGGCGCCAATGTCACGTAGGGGGACCGACCCCGTAGGCAAGGGTAGCTCCTGGGCAGAAGGGGTTTGGGGGGGTGGGGGGTCAAATTTATGTTAGGGCATTTCTGCCCCCCCCCCTGGGGCCGGCTGAGTTAGAGGCCAAAATCCACAGGTAGGCACTTTGCAAAAAACACCTCTGTTTTCTGTGAAAAAATATGTTGTGTCCACGTTGTGTTTGGGCCATTTCCTTTCGTGGGCGCTAGGCCTACCCACACAAGTGAGGTACCATTTTTATCGAGAGACTTAGGGGAACGCTGGGTGGAAGGAAATTTGTGGCTCCTCTCAGATTCCAGAACTTTCTGTCACCGAAATGAGAGGAAAAAGTGTTTTTTGGCCAAATGTTGATGTTTGCAAAGGATTCTGGGTAACAGAACATGGTCAGAGCCCCGCAAGTCACCCCATCTTGGATTCCCCTCGGTCTCTAGTTTTCAAAAATGCGCTGGTTTGCTAGGTTTCCCCAGGTGCCGGCTGAGCTAGAGGCCAAAATCCACAGGTAGGCACTGTTTTCTATAAAAAAAAAAATGTGATGTGTCCACGTTGTGTTTTGGGCCATTTCCTGTTGCGAGCGCTAGGCCTACCCACACAAGTGAGGTATAATTTTTATCAGGAGACTTGGGGGAACGCTGGGTGGAAGGAAATTTGTGGCTCCTCTCAAATTCCAGAACTTTCTGCCACAGAAATGTGAGGAACATGTGTTTTTTTAGCCAAATTTTGAGGTTTGCAAAGGATTCTGGGTAACAGAACCTGGTCCGAGCCACACAAGTCACCCCATCTTGGATTCCCCTAGGTCTCTAGTTTTCAGAAATGCACAGGTTTGGTAGGTTTCCCTAGGTGGCGGCTGAGCTAGAGGCCAAAATCTACAGGTAGGCACTTTGCAAAAAACACCTCTGTTTTCTTTCAAAAATGTGGATGTGTCCACGTTGCGCTTTGGGGCGTTTCCTGTCGCGGGCGCTAGGCCTACCCACACAAGTGAGGTATCATTTTTATCGGGAGACGTGGGGGAACGCTGGGTGGAAGGAAATTTGTGGCTCCTCTCAGATTCCAGAACTTTCTGCCACAGTATTGTGAGGAACATGTGTTTTTTTAGCCAAATTTTGAGGTTTGCAAAGGATTCTGGGTAACAGAACCTGGTCCGAGCCACACAAGTCACCCCATCTTGGAATCCCTCTAGGTCTCTAGTTTTCAGAAATGCACAGGTTTGGTAGGTTTCCCTAGGTGCCAGCTGAGCTACAGGCCAAAATCTACAGGTAGGCACTTTGCAAAAAACACCTCTGTTTTCTTTCAAAAATGTGGATGTGTCCACGTTGCGCTTTGGGGCGTTTCCTGTCGCGGGCGCTAGGCCTACCCACACAAGTGAGGTATCATTTTTATCGGGAGACGTGGGGGAACGCTGGGTGGAAGGAAATTTGTGGCTCCTCTCAGATTCCAGAACTTTCTGCCACAGAAATGTGAGGAACATGTGTTTTTTTAGCCAAATTTTGAGGTTTGCAAAGGATTCTGGGTAACAGAACCTGGTCCGAGCCACACAAGTCACCCCATCTTGGATTCCCCTAGGTCTCTAGTTTTCAGAAATGCACAGGTTTGGTAGGTTTCCCTAGGTGCCGGCTGAGCTACAGGCCAAAATCTACAGGTAGACACTTTGCAAAAAACACCTCTGTTTTCTTTCAAAATTTTGGATGTGTCCACGTTGCGCTTTGGGGCGTTTCCTGTCGCGGGCGCTAGGCCTACCCACACAAGTGAGGTATCATTTTTATTGGGAGACGTGGGGGAACGCTGGGTGGAAGGAAATTTGTGGCTCCTCTCAGATTCCAGAACTTTCTGCCACAGAAATGTGAGGAACATGTGTTTTTTTAGCCAAATTTTGAGGTTTGCAAAGGATTCTGGGTAACAGAACCTGGTCCGAGCCACACAAGTCACCCCATCTTGGATTCCCCTAGGTCTCTAGTTTTCAGAAATGCACAGGTTTGGTAGGTTTCCCTAGGTGCCGGCTGAGCTACAGGCCAAAATCTACAGGTAGACACTTTGCAAAAAACACCTCTGTTTTCTTTAAAAATTTTGGATGTGTCCACGTTGCGCTTTGGGGCGTTTCCTGTCGCGGGCGCTAGGCCTACCCACACAAGTGAGGTATCATTTTTATCGGGAGACGTGGGGGAACGCTGGGTGGAAAGAAATTTGTGGCTCCTCTCAGATTCCAGAACTTTCTGCCACAGAAATGTGAGGAACATGTGTTTTTTTAGCCAAATTTTGAGGTTTGCAAAGGATTCTGGGTAACAGAACCTGGTCCGAGCCACACAAGTCACCCCATCTTGGATTCCCCTAGGTCTCTAGTTTTCAGAAATGCACAGGTTTGGTAGGTTTCCCTAGGTGCCGGCTGAGCTACAGGCCAAAATCTACAGGTAGACACTTTGCAAAAAACACCTCTGTTTTCTTTCAAAATTTTGGATGTGTCCACGTTGCGCTTTGGGGCGTTTCCTGTCGCGGGCGCTAGGCCTACCCACACAAGTGAGGTATCATTTTTATCGGGAGGCGTGGGGGAACGCTGGGTGGAAGGAAATTTGTGGCTCCTCTCAGATTCCAGAACTTTCTGCCACAGAAATGTGAGGAACATGTGTTTTTTTAGCCAAATTTTGAGGTTTGCAAAGGATTCTGGGTAACAGAACCTGGTCCGAGCCACACAAGTCACCCCATCTTGGATTCCCCTAGGTCTCTAGTTTTCAGAAATGCACAGGTTTGGTAGGTTTCCCTAGGTGCCAGCTGAGCTACTGTGGTACTGAAAATTCTGGACCCGTGTTATAAACATCGTCGTATCACAACGATTTTGGTATCAGCAGACCGAAAATGATTAGAATAGTATGCACAAGCATTGTATTCATATTCGGGTAACGAAATCACCCGAATATCAGAGTTTCCGTCCTGAACCCTCGTGTTCCATTTAAACGACAGCCATTTTGTGATTGCCCTCACATAGGCCAATGTCTAATGCTAAAAACGAGTCTGAAGGACACGTACATCTTTGCTGACTCCTCTGTGACCTGGGCAAGCTGACTCCACTGCCTGAAGCCAAACCTGTTCGGCCAGTTTCTTTCCCAGTGGCCGAATGAGATTAGTATCAAGGCACAACACATCATAAAACCTTTCATCACAGACAAACCATGCCTAATCTTACACGCACCTGTCCCTGTTTCTTTCTTTATGACTTGCTTTACAAGGAGGAGGTGCCTGTTTATATTGGGGGTCCGTTGATATCTGATGAAAGTACTGAGCCTTGCCGAGTAATTGATTGAGGGCTGGACAAACTAAAAATATGGGCTTGTCATCATAACCCTGCTATTTCTTTGTAGTGAAAATATGTGAATGGTCAACTGTAAAATAAGGAATGTTTGCCCAAAGCATAATATTTTGTATAAAATAGAAGGTTAGCTTTGCAAGAGCAGCAGTCTCCTGAGAATATACACCGTGTTGTACTTCTAGGATACCTGTTACTGGCTGCAGCCAATAAACAAGATCTTGGACTTCACCAAGAAGACTCTGTGTTTCTGTAGTCTGAAACAGGAAGGACTCGAAGTCTTAGGGTGTGTTCCCTGGCACCACTGGGTTCTGAAAAACCCAGTACTTCACTACAGGCCAAAATCTACAGGTAGGCACTTTGCAAAAAACACCTCTGTTTTCATTCAAAAATATGGATGTGTCCACGTTGCGCTTTGGGGCGTTTCCTGTCGTGGGCGCTAGGCCTACCCACACAAGTGAGGTATAATTTTTATCGGGAGACGTGGGGGAACGCTGGGTGGAAGGAAATTTGTGGCTCCTCTCAGATTCCAGAACTTTCTGCCACAGAAATATGAGGAACATGTGTTTTTGTAGCCAAATTTTGAGGTTTGCAAAGGATTCTGTGTAACAGAACCTGGTCCGAGCCACACAAGTCACCCCATCTTGGATTCCCCTAGGTCTCTAGTTTTCAGAAATGCACAGGTTTGGTAGGTTTCCCTAGGTGCCGGCTGAGCTACAGGCCAAAATTTACAGGTAGGCACTTTGCAAAAAACACCTCTGTTTTCTTTCAAAAATTTGGATGTGTCCACGTTGCGCTTTGGGGTGTTTCCTGTCGCGGGCGCTAGGCCTACCCACACAAGTGAGGTATCATTTTTATCGGGAGACTTGGGGGAACATAGAATAACAAAACAAGTGTTATTGCCCCTTGTCTTTCTCTACATTTTTCCCTTCCAAATGTAAGACAGTGTGTAAAAAAGACGTCTATTTGAGAAATGCCCTGTAATTCACATGCTAGTATGGGCACCCCGGAATTCAGAGATGTGCAAATAACCACTGCTTCTCAACACCTTATCTTGTGCCCATTCTGGAAATACAAAGGTTTTCTTGATAGCTATTTTTTACTCTTTATATTTCAGCAAATGAATTGCTGTATACCCGGCATAGGATGAAAACCCACTGCAGGGTGCAGGTCATTTATTGGCTATGGGTACCTAGACTTCTTGATGAACCTACAAGCCCTATATATCCCCGCAACCAGAAGAGTCCAGCAGACGTAACGGTATATTGCTTTCAAAAATCTGACATTGCAGGAAAAAGTTACAGAGTAAAACGTAGAGAAAAATTGATGTTTTTTTCACCTCAATTTCAATATTTTTCTTTTTCAGTTGTTATTTTCTGTAGGAAACCCTTGTAGGATCTACACAAATTACCCCTTGCTGAATTCAGAATTTTGTCTACTTTTCAGAAATGTTGCGGTTTCTGGGAAAACCACAAGCCTTCTTCTGCAGCCCCTTTTTCCAATTTTTAAAAAAAAAACGAAATTTACGCTGTATTTTGGCTAATTTCTTGGCCTCCTTCTGGGGAACCCACAAAGTCTGGGTACCTTTAGAATCCCTAGGATGTTGGAAAAAAAGGACGCAAATTTGGCGTGGGTAGCTTATGTGAACAAAATGGTATGAAGGCCTAAGCGTGAACTGCTCCAAATATCCAAAAAAAGGCTCGGCACAGGAGGGGGAAAAGGCCTGGCAGCGAAAGGGTTAAAGGTTTTATTTGTTGACACCCAAAGGAACAATAGCTTTTCTGTCTTGGGACCATCTCTTGATATTAAAGAAATGGGAGGGTCCTCCCTTTGAGCTGCTATCTCATACTCCTCTGAAATTCTTGACCTCAAAGGGTGTTGTTTTTTTTGTCCCCATTGTCATTGCCAGAAGACTGGGTGAACTTTCAGCCTTGTATAGTAATCCCCCTTACCTTAGATTGTTTGAGGATCATACTGTATTTACTGTATTAATAGTTGGGTCCTATGTTTATCTCCAAGGTGATTTTAGTGCTCCACCGGACTCAGGAAATTGTGAATCCTATGCTTCCTTCCTCTTGTCGTGGTGAATCTTTTCTGGATGTAGTCATAGTGGTAAAGATGTATTTGGCTAACTCTGTAGATTTTAGGATGCATTATTCATTTTTTTGTGATTTTTGGTCATGCAAACAAAAGGGGAAAGTCCTCTCTTTCAACCTTATCCTTTTGGATAGTTTAGGTGATTTCCATTGCTTACTCCATGGCGGACCTTGTGGCTCCTGGTCCTGTTCAGGCTCAGTCAACCTGTGGCATGGCTGTGTGATGGGCCGAGTGGAGGGGTGTTTCCATTACAGATATATAAGCTGCAGCCATCTTGATTTCACAGACTTCTTTTGATGAATATTACAGGCTGAATCTAGCTCAGGTATAAAGCCTGATTTAGATTTTGGCAGAGGGGTTACTACTTCACAACAGTGATGGATACCCCATCTGCCAAAATCAAAATCTCATTGTTTCATATAGGATTTAGGTTTTGGTGGACAGGATATCCATCACTGTTGTGACTGTGTAACCCCTTCGCTGAAATCTAAATCAGGCCTATGGTCTTTTTGTAATTTTCTAGTGACAGAATCATGACTCTTTTTCTATTGATTCCAGTATTACATACATATTGTGAGCATGGCTCTGTCTTTTGTCTTCTAAATATGCTTCGGTATTCTTGAAATGTGATGGGGAAGGGATAAGGAGGTAATGCCTTAATTATTTACCGGTAATCTTCATTACACACATTCCTTATTCCACGTCCCATTACTTATGTTCCCACCCTCCCTTTTCATCGGGAAGTGCATAAGTCTTGTTCCCCTTTAATAGTAAGGGGGGCAGCGTTGCTCTTTCGTTATTTCATTACGTGTGGCTTGGTAGAGGTGACTGTGGTGAGGTCTTGCCTCTCAGTATGCATATAGTAAGTAATGGGACGAGGAATAAAGAATTGGAGTAGTGAAGATTACTGGTAAGTAATCCAGGCATTCAAGTGTACCTAGATTTGTAAAGCTCTGCATAAGCTTTCTCTGTTCTTTCTGAAAGTAGGTGATATTTGTAAAAGAGTTTTCTGCATTATCCACCTTCCGTACACTATGAGAATAAACATGACACGTTTGTCGTTGCTGAAGCAAGGCAATTGCTATTCAAGAGGCCGTTTTTTCTCTACAATGAAGTTTGAAAACTGCTTAATCAGAATATGCGTGCCCCAATGGACTTTTCAAAGCATTAGTGTAGTGCACATTCTGAAGCCCAAACTAACTGAGTTAACACAAGCAATTATATTTTAAAAGGGGTGACACTTCGGAAGTGGGTCTCCGTTAATTCTCAAGTGGTTAACACATGACTTTGCAAAAATTAAATTAATCCATTGAGTCCCATGTTGACCTCGTCTAGAAATTGTGTTCTTCTATTTCAAGCATATTGTTGTCCACTTGCGTAGAAAAAGTGCCAATTTCTACCAGATCTTCTACACATTTACAATTAGGTGCCCCGGAGTTAAATTAATCCTTTGACCTGCATAATGGAAAACATATCCAGTGCCAATGAAACAGTAGAAAGATAGCCACGTCTTCTCTTTTTGAGCCACGCTAAATTTCATTTTCGTACTTCTTTGCCATAATTGAGGCGGAGATCATTTGTGACCGTATTTAACCTGTTAATTATATTTAATTGTGCTTTGACATTAGGTCGCCTGCACAGTTCAAAGGTAAAAGAGACCGCAGGTGTATTTTAATTACTAATCTTGAAGAGTTTTATTCTAATTTTATATGACTAATATATGAAAGTATTAAGATGAGGTCTGCCGCTTTCATTGAGATACTTCAGAAACCTCATTATTAACAAAAAAAGATACATTTTAATTACTTTTTCATTTAATTGTACTAGCGGCCATATAATTTGATGTTTCTTTGTATCTGGTGTATACATTTGTTTTCACGGAGTGTTAAATCATTTAGGTTAGTGTCTTCATAAGGCAATTTTTTATGATACCTGTTCAAAATTCACAAAAGTAATTATAGAGTAATTATAGAGCGTAGACTTATGCAAGGGTAGTAGCATATATCGTGCATAGTCTATACTAGGATGCAATCCAGTTACCAAAAAATATACTGATAGTAGAAGGTGTACATATCCACACTCCCTGACATGTTAAAGAGGGGGTGGCGACACATATACCTGAAAATATGATTGTAAATGTGTAAGTAGTAACAGAGTGTAAATGTAAATCGAGTACAGGACGTAGGGATTGTTCTCCACAGAGTTTGCTTAAAAAGATGACTGTTCCACAATAGGGATCCACACTATGGCACAAATTAGTATTTGAAGCACGTGAATATAGCCCACTCCTTGAGGTTTGTCCTTTTGCATTTGTGATATGTGACGTCATGGAACCTGTCACAGCTTTGAGAATGCAGGCCACCCCACTCAAGAGAGAGAGTTGTTCGACCGAGAGAAGACAAACATGGTAAACTTTTTAGATGACCATTACAGAGAACTACATAGAATGCCTTCACCCACTCTCAGTCGGGATGAAAAAGTGGCCATGTGGCCGAAGCATACAGAAAGTATGAATGTATTAGAAGTGAAGGTCCACACCTGGAGGGACATCCCAAAAAAATGGCAGGATGAAAGGAGGTGGGTGAAATCTCAGTTTGCCAAAATAGGGTTGCAAACAATATACATTAAGGTGGACCCAGATCATGCCTCCATATCTCCTGCCTCGAAAATTGCATCCTCTCCCACATCCACCCTGGCCTGCTGTATGACCTGCTCGATTCAGGGAACTGCAACTTCACTCTAGGTAGTAGCAACAAACATTTACATCTCATGTATTCCCTGACCCTCAACTCTTGCAGACACTTCTTTCTTCACACCCAGGCATACACGCCACACATGCCATGGTCACCCATGCTGTCCTCTCAAACGTTGATGTCGGGCAAGAAATAATCATGTTGACCAGTTCTACCTTGCTAATCTACAGTTCAACGTACATATCATTGCAATTAACAGCAGAAAGGCCAGCAGGCCACACAGGTATACAGGGAGTGCAGAATTATTAGGCAAGTTGTATTTTTGAGGATTAATTTTATTATTGAACAACAACCATGTTCTCAATGAACCCAAAAAACTCATTAATATCAAAACTGAATATTTTTGGAAGTAGTTTTTAGTTTGTTTTTAGTTTTAGCTATGTTAGGGGGATATCTGTGTGTGCAGGTGACTATCACTGTGCATAATTATTAGGCAACTTAACAAAAAAAAATATATACCCATTTCAATTATTTATCATTACCAGTGAAACCAATATAACATCTCAACATTCACAAATATACATTTCTGACATTCAAAAACAAAACAAAAACAAATCAGTGACCAATATAGCCACCTTTCTTTGCAAGGACACTCAAAAGCCTGCCATCCATGGATTCTGTCAGTGTTTTGATCTGTTCACCATCAACATTGCGTGCAGCAGCACAGCCTCCCAGACACTGTTCAGAGAGGTGTACTGTTTTCCCTCCTTGTAAATCTCACATTTGATGATGGACCACAGGTTCTCAATGGGGTTCAGATCAGGTGAACAAGGAGGCCATGTCATTAGATTTCCTTCTTTTATACCCTTTCTTGCCAGCCACACTGTGGAGTACTTGGACGCGTGTGATGGAGCATTGTCCTGCATGAAAATCATGTTTTTCTTGAAGGATGCAGACTTCTTCCTGTACCACTGCTTGAAGAAGGTGTCTTCCAGGAACTGGCAGTAGGACTGGGAGTTGAGCTTGACTCCATCCTCAAACCGAAAAGGCCCCACAAGCTCATCTTTGATGATACCAGCCCAAACCAGTACTCCACCTCCACCTTGCTGGCGTCTGAGTCGGACTGGAGCTCTCTGCCCTTTACCAATCCAGCCACGAGCCCATCCATCTGGCCCATCAAGACTCACTCTCATTTCATCAGTCCATAAAACCTTAGAAAAATCAGTCTTGAGATTTTCTTGGCCCAGTCTTGACGTTTCAGCTTGTGTGTCTTGTTCAGTGGTGGTCGTCTTTCAGCCTTTCTTACCTTGGCCATGTCTCTGAGTATTGCACACCTTGTGCTTTTGGGCACTCCAGTGATGTTGCAGCTCTGAAATATGGCCAAACTGGTGGCAAGTGGCATCGTGGCAGCTGCACGCTTGACTTTTCTCAGTTCATGGGCAGTTATTTTGCGCCTTGGTTTTTCCACACGCTTCTTGCGACTCTGTTGACTATTTTGAATGAAACGCTTGATTGTTCGATGATCACGCTTCAGAAGCTTTGCAATTTTAAGAGTGCTGCATCCCTCTGCAAGATATCTCACTATTTTTGACTTTTCTCAGCCTGTCAAGTCCTTCTTTTGACCCATTTTGCCAAAGGAAAGGAAGTTGCCTAATAATTATGCACACCTGATATAGGGTGTTGATGTCATTAGACCACACCCCTTCTCATTACAGAGATGCACATCACCTAATATGCTTAATTGGTAGTAGGCTTTCGAGCCTATACAGCTTGGAGTAAGACAACATGCATAAAGAGGATGATGTGGTCAAAATACTCATTTGCCTAATAATTCTGCACTCCCTGTATATCACTGTTATGACTGTCACAACCACACGTGAGATGTGTGCAACTTGCATTGTTTTAGATTGGCACTTCCCTAATCATATAGTCTGCATGTGCCAAGAAACTGTTCTACTCACAGAGGATAAGTAATGATAGAAATCCTATAAGCATACATGATTACAATTTTGTCGGCTCCCTGCTGTCAGCTGATCAGCCAGTTGCACCCATTACCACTGTAGCTGTGCCTGCACTGCCATTTGGACTGGCCTCTCATATCCATATCAAACTGTTTATGCCCATTCATGTTTCTTTCTGAACACATATCATCAGGGGAAACTGTCATTCAGACACCCACAAATGAGTCCATGTTATGTAATCATCAGCAACTGGAGTCATGTGTGAAGAGTAATATGTGATGTCTTTGTAGGTAGTCACCAGTAAATCACATGCACCCTTTGCTTTGTGAAAACAGATGTCAGCGATCCTAAGGCTGTATTGACACATGTATGCCGAATATAATCTTGAGCCTTTTATACAATATATCTTTGGGACAATATGTGTGAATCTGTAGGTTGGCTTGAGTTTAACACTGCAGACTAATTCTTGTCATAACACAACACACAATGCCATGTAGAATTGGCAGGCAAATATAAATGTTTCCTACCAGCCATGTTTGCACCCATGTCCCCATTGCTCACTATTACAGTCTGAATTGTCTTCGGTCATCATACTTACCACTGTGTCACACTGCTAGGAAACACATTCATGTTGTCACAGTAGGTGTCATCCAGGTCACAAATGATTGAATTGTTCAGTACCTGTTCTACTATGACATTATTCCATATCCAAAAACTGCTGGGTTCTGCAAGAAATGGCCAGTCTGTGTGCGATCACCCTCACATACAGTAACCTAGCAACTCTTGAGGAACACTCCATAGACTACCAATCAGCCTCTATCATGTAAGCAACAATTTGTTGCTCTGCCATTTATTGTTTATGTACATTTGTTGCCCTAGGCCATCCACTGCAATGACAACACATACGGATCTCATTGATCTCCTTTCTCAATTTGACCAAGTATATATCAGTGTTATGATGTTAAACCTATAATCTTTTGGGTGGTCTTCCTCCAATAATTTTGCCTTCACCCTCCTGTTTTCTGAACCTGCATTTGTTAGCTTTTAGGACTCTGCACGTTATCACTGCTAACCACTGCTAATGTGCCTTTCTCCCTCCTTTAAGCATGGTAACATTAACTTACATCTAGCTGACACATGTTTTTTTACTTTTAGGTCCCTAATAAAGTGGCAGTACATGTACAAAGGGCCTGTAAATTAAATGTTACTGATCGGCCAGCGGCACTGATTGTACCATCCACTTATGTAGCCATTTAAGTATTCCACAGCCCTGCCATTGCAGCAAGTGTGTGCACTTTAAACTGCTGTTTCAATCTAGGCCTAAACCTCCCTTTTTCATACATAGAAGTCACCCCTAGGGCAGACTCTATACATCGAGGACAGGGTGCAGTTCAGTTAAAATGTGGCCATATGCCTTTAGGCTTTACATGTCCTAGCACTGAAAAACTCTCAAATTTGTTTTTCACTACTACAAGGCCTGTCTTTCACATAGGATAACATTGGGTAAACGTATAATATTTAATAAGTGATAACTTACAAATGAGAGCAGGTCGAAATTTTGAGTTTGGTGTCTAAAGAACTGTAATCTACAACCCTCCCTCAATAGATTAACAGCTTTTAAGTCTCAATTCTGAAAATGCCACTTTTAGAAAGTTGAGAAATGGCTGGGTCCAAGCTGGAATGGTGTAGCAAGCAAAGAACAATGGATTATGCCCAGATTTGTGACTGGGGTGAATGTTTTACATTCTTTAGCATTCTGTTCATCTTCTGTTCTTTTTGCATTTGCTTACCTAACTGGAAAGGGTATGCCTGACACAGGTCCCATGCTTGCTATGCCACTAGATTCAAGCTAGCCTGGCTGATGAGGGGTGATACCCTGAAATCGGTCCCAGGATGCTTGTTTATGGTCCAGGAAGGACATGACCTGGAAGTCTGGACTGGTCTGTTCCCTTGGGGAACAGGCTTGTGACTAATTTGCATATGGCAGGGTCCAAGATGGAATAGCGTGCCAAGCAAAAAAGTGATGTATTTAAGCCCAGATCTTCGACTGGGGTGAATGTTTGACACAGTTCACCATTCCATCCATCATCTGTTCTTTTTGCATTTGTTCCTCTAAGTGGGAAGGCTATGGCCAGGCATGGGTCCCATGCTCGCTATGTGTCTGAATTGAAGTTAGTTTAGCTGATGTTGGGGTGATACCTTGAAACCATTCTCAGGATGCTTATCGCTGGTCCATGGAGGACCTGGCCTGGTAGATCAGGCTGGACTGTTTTCACAAGGAACAGGGTCAAGACTGATTTGCCTAGGCTGGGCCCCTACTAAAATGGTGTGGTGTGCAAACAAGTCATGGATTTAGCCCTAGATTTGTGATTTGGGGTGAATGTTTGACATTGTTCAGCATTCCATTAACCCTCTGTTCTTTTTGCACTTTTAGAAAGATGGAATTTTCTTCTCCCAACCATTTGGTGCCTGTTGCCTGTTCTTAAGGGCCAGATGTAGCAAGGGTTTTGCGACTTGCAAACGGCCAAAAACGCTGTTTGCGAGTCGCAAAAGCCTCACCGGAATGCAGAAATGCATTTTGCGAGTCGGCTCCGACTCGCAAAATGCATTTCCGACTCGCAAATAGGAAGGGGTGTTCCCTTCCTATTTGCGACTCGCAATGCAATGCATTTTCATTTGCGACCGCGATTGCGGTCGCAAATGAAAGCACAGTTACCATCCACTTAAAGTGGATGGTAACCCAGGTGCAAACGGGAAGGGGTCCCCATGGGACCCCTTCACCTTTGTGTCTGGAAAAAAAAAAAAATTCAGGGCAGGCAGTGGTCCAATGAACCACTACCTGCCCTGAAAAATACCGAAACTAAAGGTTTCGTTTTTTTTCAAAGTGCAGCTCGTTTTCCTTTAAGGAAAACGGGTTGCACTTTAAAAAAAAAAAACTGCTTTATTTAAAAGCAGTCACGGACATGGTGGTCTGCTGTCCCCAGCATGCCCCCATCCCCGTGAGTGCCCTGAATCTCTATGGGGTCGCAAATTGCGATCCACCTCATTACTATTAATGAGGTGGGTCTTTCCGACCCCAGAGAGAGTCGCAGAAGGTGTCTGAGACACCTTTCTGCATTCCAAATTGCGAGTTGCAATTTGCGAGTCGCTGGGACTCGCAAATTGCAACTCGCAATTTGAAATCTTCCTACATCTGGCCCTAAGTCACATGACCGAATGTAGGTGATTAATTGTTTATTTCATTGTTTATTCCTCACAAGCAACCAGAAAATAGAGGGATTATGTTTGTCTGGACGTATCAACTGACAGGATGGAGACAGAGCTGGGCACTTCTGCTCTTGAAACTGAATAGGGTGGGCCTTGCCTTCACAATAAAAGACTTGTTACCACTGCATTGTTCATTCAGTCAGCTGTGAGCCAGGACAGGGGAGACAGGGAATTCACATTTTGTAATAAGCCTGCAGGTCTAGTCTTCCTTTCCAGCAAGCAGGGCAGCAGGACAGCAGCAGAGTAGTAAATCCTTATCAAAGCAGAGGAGCACAACAGTACTTCTGAAGTAGCCACTGGTCCGGAAGTGTACTGAAGAGTTAGGTCTGAGGGACAACTATTTATCCTTGGTGCAAGCTTTGAAGTGGGCTCCATCTCTACAGGTGCTTGGAATTTCCTGCCTCCTTGCTCTGACCCCAACTTTTCTGGGGGCCCAAAAGACTATTCACAAACCCTTTGTGAGCATTCTGAGGTAAAGGCTTTGTGATGTGCAACTGTGGTAGAGAACAACTCCACCGCCCTTTAAAGTTATGGGTGGCCTATACTGCCAAAACCTTTTCCCCCGTTGTCTCACTGTCTGGGAGCAATAATCAAAGACAAACTGACAGCTATACCTAATCATGTGACTTTATAATACAGGCTGCAGGCACCAAATCATCAGAACAAGAAAATGCCAGTTTTTTAAAAGTAGTATTTTTATAATTGTGACTTAACTTCAACTTTCTCATTAAAGAAGGCTTTCAATTACAATTCTTTAGATACCAAAAACGATATTCCTACCAACTCTCAATTGAAAGTTACTTTTCACTATTGTGATATGTAAAAGTTAAAAGGAAATGTCAAAATGTTTAAATATACTGCACCCTGCCCTATGGGTTGTTTAGGGCTTACCCTGGGGTGATTTATATGCATTAAAAAGTAAGGTGTGGGCCTGGCAAAAGGTTTATTTTGCCAAGTCAAAATGGCAGTTTAAACAGCAAACACATGTTGCAAGGCAGGCCTGAGACATGTTTAAAAGGCTACTTAAAAGTGTGGCATAATCAGTGTTTCAGGCCCACTAGTAGCCTTCAACATACCTGGGTACAGGTAGTGTCAATTTACTAGGGAACTTACAAGGAAATTAAATGTACCATTTGCGTTTAAGTCAATGTCACCATGTTTAAGAGAGAGAGCAGAGTACGTTTGCATGAATTAGTAGTGGTAAAGTGAATGGAATCCTAAAAGCCCACAAAAACGGGTTTAGGGATGACTCTGCAGAATGGCCAACCCCACTCCAGCCAAAAGCCATCGTAGACTGATCAATACATGATGGGCTTCTCTGCTTAGGTGATAGAACAGGTGACAAGGGAGCTGTTATGCAGGGGCACTTGCCAGTTCTAAGTTTCTCCAAACTCAGTTGGATTCCCTTTGCTCACACTCTCCTGAGCCACTGGACTGACCCAAGAGAAACCCTACCCCTTGCTTGTGGACACAATTTATGAAGCACCAGAGTTAGGAGCAATAGCCCGGGGTGGTAAGCATCCTTCTTCTACTCTAACTCCCACCAGTCCTAGAATGGTATCCGGAGAATGGTTTTTCAGCCCATGGTCTGTACCCTGACACTGAAAAGAGACATTGGTGTATCTTCCATCACCCTGCTCCTACATCTGGGCTCCTGTACCCTCTTCTTGGGAGAGGACTGAACTCTCCTGGCACCCTGGATAGCTGCCCCTCCCAGATCTCCTGACACCTGGGGGAACACATTTTCCAGAATGCAGTCTATGGGCATCTGGGGACTAACTATGACTTTCCTCTGGGTCCCCCACCTCACTCCAGGGATACCCAGGTCATGGGATAGAAAATATATTGCCTATGAGCCTGAATTACCCTACACACCTGCCCAGTGTACTGCTCTGGAGAAACTATCCTTTCCACTATCAATGTCTGGGTAGCCCATTCACCTTCACCTGGTGGAAGTGAGAACATCTTCCCGCAGGGATCACAAACTCACCCTCTGAGTCTATCTCTCAGCTATGGGAGATCCTGTCATGGTCCATGACCTGCCCCTGGGGACTACGCACTCAGGGCCACTTTGTCCATCCCTCTAGAGGTTCCACCGTTGGGTGGTTTCTTAAGACAAACAGAGTCCTCATGCTTGTGTCCTAACTTGGAGTACTCAAAGCATTTGGGTCAGAAAAGGGCTGCCCAGGGCTACTGTTAACTAGAACCTTCCACCTAATTCTCAGAAGGGGCTTGGAAACCATTTCTCCCATCTTATTTTGGGACTTGGCTGGTGCATCTTTAACCTCTACCTCACTCTGCTAGGGGCTCCCTGAACGACACTTTTTGGGTCACTCACAGGTGGACACTCTGGTACTGGGGCAGGCATAATGTGGTGCAAGGGTTTGCAAATTGGCGCAAAGCAAGCATTGCACCACTTTGTATATATGGTGCAGGGGAAATGCCACGTTAACGCCACAATTGTGTCAAAAAATGATGCAAATGTGGCACAAGGTGGGGCCAGGGGCTCTTAAATATGCTCCTTTGTGTCTTGGGGCTTGGACTGCATTGTTCTTGTGGGAAAGACTGTTTTCACACACCTCCATCATCAAGGTGACTGCCTCTAAATAGAGAGCCATTGAATCAGAGCATTTTGAACCATCATTCCTCTAGCTTTCCTAAATCTAAGAAACTAAAACCACCTTACCTCTAAAACTAGATTAATTTATACTAGGGCTACAATCTTTAATGTTAATGGGCCTAGTGATTGTCAAAATCTAAAATGGTTTGCAACAAAAGTAAACAATGTGTCAACAGTATTAGTGTCTTGATAAGTGACGATGATTAAATCCACACATCTATTTTCTGATTTAGCATAATCCTTGTATTTTTTATATGTTGTTGTCTTTGAACAATTTAATATCATTCATTCGTATGAGTGCCAAATTGGATCCTCAAACTTTTAATGAGGCCATAGTTGATTAATTTTATTGCAGTCTCTAAGTATGAGTGGTTGTGATAAGGTACTTGAAAAATGTCCACATAGTACCCACACTCCCAGTATGAGTGGTTGCGATAAGGTTCTTGAAAAGTTTCCACTTAGTGCATATTGGAGTTGCTTTGATCTTTTCCCCGCACGGCACTCTGTGCGTGAATTTCCTCCTCTTAGGCTGCCAGCTTCTCCTTTCAGGGTCCCAGGAACTGGATGGGCACCACAGGGCAGAGTAGGACTCTCTCCAGAGACTCCAGGTGCTGGCAGAGAGAGGTCTTTGCTGTCCCTGAGACTTCAAACAACAGGAGGCAAGCTCTAAATCTAGCCCTTGGAGTGTTCTTCTCAAGATGAAAGGCACACAAAGTCCAGCCTTTGCCCTCTTACTCTGGCAGAAACAGCAGCTGCAGGATAGCTCCACAAAGCACAGCCACAGGTGCTACTCTATCTCATGGCTCTGTAGTTACTAAAGCCATAATCTTACTCTGCCCTTTCTTTTCCCAAACTCTCAAGCAAGAACCATCTGTCTTTACTAAGGCTATCTCATTGTCTTCATTGTCAAAAATAATTCAACATTTCAGCAAGCATATTATCGATTGGAAAACAACTGTGGGATGTATATTTGCTGCTAATATTGCAAACATGATTTCTAGCAGATATCTACCATAATTTATCTACCAGCTATCTATCTTTTTCCACAATCCCTGGATAGACATCTTGAGCAGTTTGTTTGCATTTCCCTAATGTTTTACACTGCCTTATATACAGTTATGGCATGATCGGGAATGCAGGTACAACATTCTGGTCCTATCAAACCAAACAGAGTCCATTTGTTGGATAGAATATAATCCCCAAACACCCTATTTTGTATAGCTGCTTTTTGTATGAACTAAGTGGAACTTAGCTGTGTGTCACAAATCACAAATTTAGTTTTTGCCGTTATGTTAGCAGTTCAGAATGTTTCAAGACCCTTATCAAAACATATTTATCTAAACTTGATTTACCAAAATATGTTTTTTTATCCAAATTAGTAGCATCATTGTTCTATCTATGTTTTTAACAATGCTCAATATGTTTTGTCAGAATGTGTATGGTTTTCCATGAATCACCCCTTTCATGTGCCTAGCTTCTTGGTTTATTCCAAAGTATAATGAAACAGGTTTCAAACTCAATCTATTTGCACTTGAAGGAATAGTGTTTGTGATTTTTTCACTAATTTACATTATTCACTTATGTGTGTGTACATATTATATATGTGTGTTCATTTTCCCTGTAGATATTTAACGTGGTGTTGCCCAACTCCCTTTTCTTCAATATCTGCACACATGTCAAAGTGTTATGCATATGTCATTCACCATTTCGTTCTATGCATGAAAAAGTAATTTGTTGTGTTGATCTAGTATGTTGTCCATTGAATTGATGCAATTCCTTACACAATTCATAGCTTGTTGAATCAAAGATTTCCACTCATGTTCTGTAGCATGCTGAATATAAGTAGTATTGCTATATAATTGACTTTGCAGTTTACATACATGTGGTGACCACTCCTATTAATTGTAATAAGGTGTACTATATTCTTTTTCTTTTTAACCTGCTAGACCTTGGAATGGTTTAGTTCTCAATTATCCTCTCTACTGTGTTGGGCTGCTTGTCTATTACATGTAATGTGCACTTTGTAAATAAAAGGTTTTTCATTTCAGGACATCACTTCAATATTTCTACTGAGGTTTGCATCTGTGTAAATTAATCCACATGTGTAAATTAATATAAAGCACACAAAGGACTAATTCCATGAATAAAAAAATTCACATTTAGGTTGTTTGTAGCTGAAGACACATTCAAGGTACAATCTAGACTTTTAATTTCATATTGTTTGAAATTCATTTTAGGTCCAACACCCAGGGCCAGTAACCGGCGTCTGCAACTGAAGACACTTCCACTCCAGACTAGGATCAAGCCTTCAGAGAGGACACCACTGTTGCACGTCCGGATGATGTGGAGCTGCCAGGTCCCTCTGGTTTGTACGGGCAGACAACTCCAGTGAGTCTTACTCAGCCCACACCTATACCTCCCACCATAGCTGCAACAGCACCTCAGCCAATGGATATCTCCCCTTCCTGTGTCCAAAGGAACATCACACCAATTTTGTGCCTCTCCAGTCCTGGCTGATGTTGAGTAAACACCACCATCACCTCCAGTTCCGCCAGGATCCAGTAGGATGGGGCACACAGCCTCAAGGGCACAGGGTAGCGGGGCTAGGGGTCGTGCGAGGGAATAAGTGGATCAGCAAATTTAGGCCACTGGGTACACTGTCACCCAGACCACCATTGACCACTACAGCAGTCCCAAGGCATGATTGCCCAGGTCCTTAGAGAGCACCGAGACATGAAGCAGGTGCAGAGGGAGCAAAAAGAAGAGATGCAGAACCACAACTTAAATTTGTGCTCCTTGACTGGGGTGATGTTTGACATTTACCATAATATGGACAGGGCTTTTACTGTGCCATCAACCCCTGTCTATGTTCCTTCCACATTAGGACAAAATACACCAGCCTCAGCCACAGATTCAAGGCCCGGACAAAACAGGAAATTGATCAATCACCCTCCTCCCTGCACCTGCTGACCACCCGCCATCGAGACCACCAGGAAAGCATGGCAATCCCTCAACCACCAACTCCAAGAGCTGCTGAACCTAATTTCCTCCAGTGTGATGTCTACAATTTGCTATATGGACTATTTTATGGACACATTTACCTTTTTTGAGGACAGTTGTATTTTATATATTAGACACTGTGGCAGTACCTAGAGGCATGTGAAGACATGTCTGACAATCATAGTTCATCAAAAATCATGTCATCTACCATTGTGGACTTTATTTATTTAACTTTTTGTGAGAAGATAGCCTCTTTCTAGCATTGTTACCCCCACTTTTGGCCTGTTTGTGAGTGTATGGCAGTGTGTTTTTACTGTCTAACTTGGATCCTGCTAGCCATGGTCCCAGTGCTCATAGTGAAAAGCCTATTTGTTAATGTGTTTTGCCTATCTCACTAGGATCCTGCTAGCCAGGACCCCAGTGCTCATAGTTTGTGGCCTAAATGTGTATGCTTGTGTAGTACCTAACTGTGTCACTGAGGCTCTGCTAATCAGAACCTCAGTGCTCATGCTCTCTCTGCCTTTAAATTTGTCACTATAGGCTAGTGACCACTTTCCCAATTTCAATTGGCATACTGGAACACCCTTATAATTCCCTAGTATATGGTACCTAGGTACCAAGGGTATTGGGGTTCCAGGAGATCCATATGGGCTGCTGCATTTCTTTTGCCACCCATAGGGAGCTCAGTCACACTTTTACACAGGACTGCCATTTCAGCCTAAGTGAAATAACGCACATGTTATTTCACAGCCATTTTTTACGCGTGCACTACATATAGGTCAATACCTATATGTAGCTTCACAATGGTAACGCCGAATATGGCCATGTAACATGTTTAAGATCATGGAATTGTCCTCCATTCCAAATCTGGTATTGGGAAGGCAATTCCATCAATCCTGGGGGCTCCACTATGGACCCCCAGTATTGCCAAACCAGCTCTTGGGGCTTTTCTCTGCAGCTATGCTGCTGCCACCCCACAGACAGGGTTCTGCCCTCCTGGGGTCTGGGAAGCCCTGTCCCAGGAAGGCAGAACAAAGAATTTCCTCTGAGAGAGGGTGTTGCACCCTCTCTCTTTGGAAATAAGTGTTAAGCGCTGGGGTGGGGTGGCCTCTCCCAGCCTCTGGAAATGCTTTGAAGGGCACAGATGGTGCCCTCCTTGCATAAACCAGTCTACACCAGTTTAGGGACCCCCAGTCCCTGCTCTGGCGCGAAACTAAACAAATGAAAGGGGAGTGACCATTCCCCTGTCCATCACTACCCCAGAGGTGGTGCCCAGAGCTCCTCCAGTGTGTCCCAGACCTCTGCCATCTTGTGTGAGGGCACTCTGGAGGCCTCTGAGTGGCCAGTGCCCGCAGGTGACGTCAGAGACCCCTCCTGATAGGTGCATACCTGACTAGGTAGGTAATCCTCCTCTGAGGGCTATTTAGCGTCTCTCCAGTGGGCTTTTCCTCAGCTTACGACTTGCAAGAATTCATCAGGGTTCCTCTGCACTTCTGCCTTCAACTTCGGCCAAGGATCGACCGCTGACTGCTCCAGGATGCCGGCAAAACTGCAACAAAGTATCTAGAAGACTACCAGCGACATTGTAGTGACTAATCCTGCTGGCGTTCCTGGTGGTGCATGCTCTGGGGGCTGCCTGCCTTCACCCTGCACTGGAAGCCACAGTTAAATTTCCCGTAGATCAACTGAATCTTCCCCCTGCTCCAGCAGGCACCAAACTTCAGCTTCACCCTGTACTCTGGGTTCCCGCTCATCCTGACGAGCGTGGCCCCTGGAACACAGGTGGTGGACCCAAGTGACCCAGACTGTCCAGCGGTCAAACTGTCCGAATTTGGAGGAGATAAGTCCTTGCCTCCCTCCCCCAGACAGTAATCCTGTGCCCTGTGTGATCTGCAGCTACAAGGGCTTCTGTGCACATTTCCAAGAAATCCTGCATGCACAGCTGAGCCTAGATCCCCAGCACTCCGTCCTGTGATGCTCAGCTCCCTGAGTTGATCACCGATGTCGTGGGAGCTCTCTTTGCAGTGTTGAGATGACAGTTCTGTTCATACATCTTGAACCCGTGTTCAAGGACTTCTGTGGGTGCTTCCTGCCTGTGTGTGGGCTTTCTATGTTGCTGAGGGCCCCTTCTGTCTCCTCTGCCAAGTGGCGAAATCCTGGTCCTTCCTGGGCCCGGGCAGCACCCTTTTTCTCTAACCGCAACTCTTGCAGCTAGCAAGGCTTGTTTGTGGTTCTTTGCCAAGGAAACAACTCTACATCCTCCATCACACCGTGGGACATCTTCTATATGAAGAAGATCTTCCTACCTCCTTTCGTTGTTGCAAAACCTGCAGCTTCTTTCAACCAGAGGCAACCATTTTGCACCTTCATCCGGGGTTTAGTGGACTCCTGCCCCCCTGGACACTTTCGCGACTCTTGAACTTGGTCCACTTCCTTTGCAGGTCCTCAGGTCTAGGAATCTGTCTTCAGTGGTTTGCATTCTGCTGTGGTCCTTGCAAAATCCTTTATCACAACTTTAGTGTGTTTCTGGAGAAATAGTAATACTTTACTCCTACTTTCCAGGGTCTTGGGGTGGGGTATCTTTTACACCCTTAGTGATTTCTTACACTCCCAATGACCCTCTACACACTACTCTAGCCTAGGGGTTAATTTGTGGTTCGCATTCCACCTTCTTAGTATATGGTTTGTGTTGGCCCTAGGCCTATTGCATCCTATTGTATTCTATAGTGTTTGAACTACTTTCTGACGGTTTTACTTACCTGATTTGGTTAGTTGTGTATATTTTGTGTACTCCTAAGGGAGTATGTCCTCTGAGATATTTTTGGCACATTGTCACTAAAATTAAGTACCTTTATTTTTAGTAACTATGAGTATTGTCTTTCTTATAATATAGTACCTATAAGATATAAGTGGTATTGCATGAGCTTTGCTTGTCTCCTAGTTCAGCCTTGGCTGCTCTGCTATAGCTACCTCTATCAGCCTAAGCTGCTAGAACACTACTGCACTCCTCTAATAAGGGATAACTGGACCTTGCTTAGGGTGTAAGTACCATTGGTACCCACTACAACCCAGGCCAGCCTTCTACACTTTTTCCTTTGGTTTTATGTTTATGTTTTTAGTTAATTTGTGTTAATAAAATAAATTGACATAACATAAAGTCAAAGACTGGTGTTGTATTTATTGTTGTATTCCTATTTTTATGTCCTCCTTCCACCATCTTTTAAAAAGACTATTAATCAATAAGATTCCAACAAAGCTAAGATATAACAATTAGTTTATATGTTTCCCATTTCAAAAAAGCTTTAAAAAAATGAAATTATAATGTATTGGTGTCATACATTTATAAGTAACAATTATTTGTCCACATTTTGTACAACCTTGGCATAACCCAAATAGTCTGATATTTAGAATTTGACAATCCAAGACCTTGATACCATGGAAGAGAGGGAAATAATCCAAATAAATATTTTAACTAGGCAAACTATTATTGATTCATGTCATCAGCTGGAGCCAGTCATCTTGCCTCACAATAGGAATTCCACATAAATTACACCAATAGGCAAAAGTATGGCACTACTACATGTTGTGGCCTCAAGATAATTTCAATTCATCATGGCAGTATCTGGAGGCATGCCACAACCACCTTTCAGAGGTGTGCTACAAACAGTTCTTTCTATAATGATGAGACACATCAACAGCATCATACACTTAACACAAAATGAAGATTTAGCCAATGTGAAGGACAATCAGTATGCTATGGCTTGACATATACATGTGGTTAGAGCAAGTTAAGAAGCACATATTGCTGTGGTGGCACCATCAAACAGAAAGAGGTCTAATACTATCTCAAGAACTTCCATTCAATCACAGTGGAACATGTCTCTTACAAGTCTGTACATCCAAAGGTTGTGTCTGTCCCACGACCAACTCAAGTTCCCCTTATACTTTCCAACAGCAACATATCACTGCAAGTATTACCTCTTTGAAATGTCCAAATAAAGATGACATGGTGAAGGATGATAAAACTGAATAAAAAAAGGAAAAATAATGATTTCAAATAAAAGAAATGACTCAAATGATAAATTAGAAGGACACATATACTTAGCACAAGCAAAGATAATCAGTCAGTAAATACAGCAGCCAATATATGGAAACTTTGATCACCAAACATTTTTGCCTTTGACAGTCTTAAACTTTTACTAAAAGTTAGTAGTAACCATTACTACTAAATTGGCATCACAGGCTGATATTTTCACTATGCTACAAGTTGACCTGATATTTGATGTTACAATATGTAAAGGTAAACTTACACTCAGGTGAAAAAGTTGTCAATAATATTTTGACGCCTGCCAATTCCTTCCTCTTCACCACTGTCATTTCCATGTGCCATTTCAACGTCCGCACCCGGTGGCTCTTCATGGTCTCCACTCTCTGCAATGATTGGGATGTACAGTCACAGGGCTATGTTGTGCAACATTCAGCAAGCAACACTGATTTGGCACACCTTATCGGATAAGCAAAGAAGATCTCCACCTGTCTTGTCCAGACATCGAAATCTGGCCTTCAGGAGTCAAAAAGCCTGCTCCACTGACCTCCATGTTCTTCCATTGGACTCAATGAAGCAAATTTCCCCTGTCATTGTCGGATTCCTCAGCGATGCTAACAACCCTGGTCAGTTAGGATAAGCTGAATCTCCTATATGAATATTTAAAAAAATATATAGAGCAAAAAGATCTCATCCCATTGTACATTCATAAACTATGAATAAAGCAAATGATCCTCATGTCATATTATACTTACCAACAAGTCAGGCCCCCTCAGGTCCAAGTTGTGACATTTGCAGGGGTATGGTGCTGTTCTGTAGTACAAATGTGTGAGAAAGTTGCCTCTTTCTTACATGGTTACCCCCACTTTTGGTCTGTTTGTGAGTGTGTGTCAGTGTGTTTTAACTGTCTCACTGGGATCCTGCTAGCCAGGATCCCAGTGCTCATAGTTAAAACCCTATTTGTCAGTTTGTTTTGCCTGTCTCACTGTGATCCTGCTAGCCAGGACCTCAGTGCTCATAGTTTGTGGCCTAATGTGTGTGTTGTCAGTAGTGCTTAACTGTGTCACTGACGTTCTGCTAACTCTTGGGGCCTCTATTGACTTTTTGCAAGAATCCTTTATGCACAGTGTGGCCCAGGTCCCCAGCACTCCATCCTGTGACGCACAACTCGCTGAGTTGTTCTAAGACTGCGTGGGACCCTCTTTTGTTGTGCTACGCCAACCGCAATTTTCACCTTCTTTGTCCCCATGTCCTTGGTCTTCTGTGGGTGCTGCCTGGTCATCTGTGGGCTCTCTCCAGTGTTGGGAGCCCCTTCTGCCTTCTCAGTCTGAGTTGAGGTCCCAGGGTCCCTCCTGGGTCCATGCAGCGCCATTTTGAAGCAAAATGCAATCTTGCTTGAACCAAGGCTTGTTGGACGAACCCAGCACAGCAAAATGCCTTCATCCAACATCTCAACGTGTGACATCTCCTGCACCATGCTGGAACCCACATCCATCTTCTTTGGTGCACTTCTGCAGACTTCTTCTAACCGGAGAATCCTCTTTTGCACCATCTTCTAGGTTGGTAGGGGCTCCTGTCGTTCCTGGAATCTTCTGTGACTTCTGGACTTGGTCTTCTCTCTTCACAGGTCTTCAGGTCCAGGAATCCACAATTTGTTGCTTGCAATCTTGCTTGGTTCTTCCAATAACTTTGATCACAACTTGTAGTGTGTCCTGAGGAAACTTGCAGCACTTTACTTCTACTTTCCTGGGCTCTGGGGTGGGGTATTTTACTTACCTTTGTGGTTTTCTCATACTCCCAGTGCCCCTCTACACACTACACTTGCCTAGTAGGGAATTTGTGATTCGCATTCCACTTTCTTAGTATATGGTTTGTGTTGCCCCTAGGCCTGTTGCATCCTATTGCATTCTAGTGTGTTTTCTATTGTTTGCACTGCTCTGTGACCATTTACCTACTTGATTTTGGTCTTTAGTGTTTATATTGTGTATAATGCTTACCTCCAGAAGGAGTATTGCCTTTAAGATATTTTTGGCCTTGTGCCACTAAAATAAATATCTGTATTTTTGGTAACACTGAGTATTGTCTTTTATTGTGTTTAAGTGCTGTGTAACTATAGTGGTCTTGCAGGAGCTTTGCATGTCTCCTAGTTCAGCCTAAGCTGTTCTGCTACAGCTACCCCTAACAGCCTACGCTGCTAGAACACTGACTACATTTCTCTAATAAAGGATAACTGGACCTGGTATAAGGTGTTAGTACCTAGGGTACCCACTACAAACCAGGCCAGCCTTCTACAAAAGGAATCATGGGACTCATTACAACATTGGCGGGCGGCGGTAGCTGTAACCGCTGTGCGGCTGCCAATGCGGCTGCACTCCCACGGTGCCCATTTGGTCATCCCCGCTGGGACGCAACATGGGAGCCGGCTCCAAATGGAGCCGGCGGTGTTGCGGCTGTGCGACGGGTGCAGTTGCACCAGTTGCGCTTTTCACTGTCTGCACAGCAGACAGTGAAAAGCCGCATGGGGCCCTGTCAGGTCGGGGACTCGTAATCCCCTGGGCAGCGCTGCAAGCAGCCCTGCCCTGGTGGATTACATCCGCAGGGGCCATTGTGGCAGAAAACGGCGGCCCCGGAAGTGCAACCGCAGCGCTACCATCACGGTCAAAATACGCCGGGAGGCACCGCCAGCCTGTTGGCGGTGCTCCCGTTGTTTTGGCCCTGGTGTTGTAATACCGCCAGGGTCATAATGACCACCCATATGTTGACCCTGAGAAATGGGAACACACACTTGAAATGTACAAATCAGGTAAGCAGACTACTTGCACGTTGATTGAATGGAAGTTCTTCTGGTTGTGGTAGGCCTGTTCCCTTGCATGTGGTAGTACCAAGGCAATATGTGTGTCATCAATTGCTCCAACCACATGTGGTACATCACCCAAAGCATTAAATCTCCCTTTACATTGGCAAAATCCTAATGTTGTGGAAACTGGATGAAGCAGTTGATGTGTCTCATCATTTAAGAAAGGACTTCTTGTAGCACACCACTGAAAGTTGGTTGTGACATGCCTCCAGATACTGCCACAGTGTCTTTCAAAGACCGTGTGGCCAAAAAATGAAGTAATGCCATGATTTTCACTTTCAGTGTTATTGCTGTTGTATTCTTATTGTGAAGCAGAAGATCAGGCTCAGCTGATTACATAAATCCAGAACAGTTTCCCTATTCAATCTGTATTTGTTTTTTGATGTCCATTTCCACCAGGGTGGCAAGGTCTGGAAAAGATCTGAAAACTTGAGGCTGTCAACTTCTATCCCTCCCTGGGTTGATATGTCTGCATTAAAAAAAAAAAAACTATCACTTAAAATGGGCCTACAGTACTTTGATAATCAGCACACAACTCATGTCTTTGCAAAAATACATATCTTTTTGTGAGGTATATGTACACATCATTTTTGTGTTATGTTGAAAAGATGAAGAAGAATTATGTGTAAATAATACCTTTGAAATGTATTACTTACACATTTTTATTTTTTATTTTTTTATCTGTCAATGGAAGTGTCAAACACACCACTCCACTATTGATGTTAAACATAGTAACAGTATACATTCTAATGTGTAAAATTGTAAAACTAACAGTGTTGTATGTATCATACGTTGGTTAACAAACTAGCCACCATTTTGATTGGAGGTGATGTATATTAAATTGAAAAATACACTGCTTCACATCCAAAAATGGTGGGCGTCTGACCTGGACCTCAGGATCTTGGCTATCTGATGCCTGTCTGTGGAAGTTGACAGCTTAGTAGGTGTAACACTCTAAAACGGACACTGCCATAAGCTAATGTGTGTGACGGCTATACATGATAGCCAACAGCTGTGTCAGTTTCCATCGCAGATCTCATTCGCCATGTACTTGTACGTGTCATGATGGAAAAAGCTCAGTTACCTCCTAACACTGCAGCCGAAACACCTCCATTTTTGCTGCTTTTACCGACCTGTGGGAGCCAGGATGCTGGGCAATGCAGGTGACAGGACCTATAATTTCTCTCCTGTGCAGCTATAACTCCACACCATAGATGTCCGGCCCCTGTATAGCCAGCCTTATTGGAACACAGTGGAACAGGTACATGGTTGACTCGGAATTATTTTTCTAAGTAACTGGTTTCTTCTTCATACATAGGCTATATTGTCCCTTTTTTTCCTCAGTAAAAAGTTTTTGGTTGGAGTGTAGTGAACTGAATAATTAAGCTGGGGACATAATGATGTTTGACAATGTTTGAATGTATTTAAATTAAAATGAAAAGTCATCTGAACAAATACGCTTACTTTTCAGTTCATTTTTGTGAAAAATTCAGATTTCATTTTACAAAGTGCGTGCCCCTTACTTCTAGTGGCTAGTAGACGGTAGTATAATTGAAAAAACCCAGCCATATATTTAAATGACAGAAATGTAAAGTGCAAGAAGAAACTTTCAACTTATGGAGTCATCTGATGTTTTTGTTTCAATTTAAACTACAGCCCATTTTCTCAAAGATAAGTATCTGTATGTTTTAACCATGTAATGGTGCCACATAATGACAAAGGTATATTCTTTTCTGCAAGTATAAATGACACAGTGTCTCAATCACCCATACAAGTATGTCCCATCACTATAAACACTTGTTCATACATCACCAAAAAACATGTTCTCACAGACATACATAGCATCCATTCTATATGGCCCTTAATCAGTGTATGTTTTTCAAACCATAGTATCTGTATCTAAAACATTTACGATTCAGCCAATGTAGCTGTGTGTGGGAGTGTGTGCTAATATTGTACAAGTTGCTTAGTCTTTAGTAGCTCACAATTATTTATACTGGTCAGGAGTGACTCTCACTACAGGAACAGTTTCAGACCTGTGGCCTAGATGATGTTTGTGTGCTTGGATTAGTAACATGATGACTCAATAGGCCATTATAAATTAGTATTCCCTAGGCATTTTGAAATGTTGGTGAATAATCCGTACTGATTTCCTAGGAATGCTTGTGTCAAGCTCTGACTGGTTTTCCCTATGGAGACATGATGTTGACTTAGGTTGCTGATTCCCAGTTCCACCTGGACGCCCAAGTCCTAATCACTAAGTTCACGTGACCAGTAGTGAGACGTACCGGGGGAAAGGGGATTAGGAGAGGAGAGAGAGAGATGTTGTCATCACTCCTGGTTATAGATGGGCACCTCTGGGAATCGGTCCAGTTCTTGTGGTCTTTGATGTTTCACGTAACATATGTCCCAGTGAGTATTCGGTGTACCAAGGTAGTAGATTAAAGTCTCTTGCTAACCTAACTATGAATTCTACTACCTGATTGGATCTCCTTTCCCATTTGGGATGTTCTCTCACTCCCTTGTTCTTGTAGACAGCTGTGATGTTATTCTGCACAAAGAAACAGTGTCACCTATTCTGAATATCTATGAATACCTCCTACTCGTACTCATGTCAAACCACCTATCTAAGATTCTGGTAATTGCTTCTCAATAACTTTGCTGAGGAGACTGGGACTGCAGGCAGTGCTATAACTCAGATTACAAATACACAATCATATTTTATAATACAGCTAGCAAACATCTTCAGGAATAATATAAAGTAAAAGTATTGTCTAACATATGTCTCACACAATGCCTAACAGTATTTCAAAATACTGTTTTCATTATAAGATCATAGCCCACAGTATTAATTTGTACTAAACTCGTTGTGGGATTAGGCGCCTGCAGTATTAATGCATACTGGCATCATAGTTATTTCACAAACAATACACTTTAATCATTTATAAAATTGAGACAATGAGCACATATGTAGTGTAACAATTGGACATTTAAGCCTCAGAAAATTGTGTAGGCTTTCTTTTAGCAATACATGCATCAAACGTCTAGAGAGTCAATGTGCCCGAGGGTTAACTCAAGCTGCCAAGCTCTGAAGGATCATTCCCGGAATGACAATAGTTCTAAACAAATGTTGCGATCAAGAATATGTTCTTTAGATGTGCACGTGTTGTGCGTTACAATTGTTCAGTGCCAGGTTTAAGTTGGCAAAATTTTTCTAACAACAATCATTGGTCAATACAATCCTTGTCCTTCAATAAGCTTTGATCAATGTAACTGTTAATCACAACAAGCATTGTCCTATTTACTTAGTGAAATGTAACTCACACATTCCAAACACACCTTTAGACTGGTTTTGCAAATGATGTGGTAAAAGACAGTCTGCAGGTAGGATAGTACATCCCTCCCGTTGGTGAAACTGATGGAGCAGTCTTGTAGCATGTAGATGACCGGCAGGTTCACATGAACTATTTTCAGGTCCATAGCCCTTCCAATCTAAGAGATAGAAGAGTTTGTTTTGAATTCTTTTAGAATCCAGTACTGTTTTTATCTCATATTCTGGTTCATCATCAATTAGTATCGAGGGAGATTCTTTGGGACAGAGCATTGTGTCTGACACTGGTTTTAAAAGTGAAATATGGAAAACTGGATGGATGGATAAGGTAGAAGGTAAATCCTATCTCATTCACTTTTCATTGATTGTAAAGGGGCCTAGATATCTCGAGTGAAATTTGTGTGTTCCTTTCAGATTGATGTGTTTGGTGTATAACCAAATTCTGTCACCTACTTTATAATCTGGCCCTAGGAGTCTTTTCTTGTCAGCATATGTTTTGTAAGTCTCCTAGCTTAGATTTTCCTGTGCTTTTTTTGGGCTCTCTACCAAATTCTTTAAAAATCTTGTACTGCTTTCATGGGCATGAAAGGTACTGTGTCAGAAAAAGGGGGCATATTGAGTGGATGAATGCACTGTGTTGTTAAATGCGAACTCTGCAGCCCAAAAACACCCGGCCCAATCAATTTCATAACTTGTTAAGTAACAGCGGAGGTCCTGTTCCATGCATTGATTCACTCGTTTAGTCTGCCCATCAGTTTGTGGGTGATGACTGGACGAGAGGTGGACATCCATACTAATTCCTCACAAAGGAATCTCCAAAACTTGAACACAAATTGTGTCAATCAGATATTAGTACCCACAGAAGGCAATGCAGACAAATCGCTCATTACAGAAAAATATGGGCTAATTGCAAGGCAGTGGGTAAGGTCTTCAAAGGGATAAAGTGTCCCAGTTTTGTTAGATGATCTACAGTAACCAGAATACTAGTGAACCCCATTTGTGATTTCATGAGTCTACCACAAAATCCAGCGAGACCCATTCCAGGGTGCAGGACATATTGCGAAGGGTTGTAAAAGACCTACAGGAGCTTGATGCAAACTGTCCCCCTGAGCTCAAATTGCACAATCAGCAACACCTTTTTTAGTGTCCTTAGATGCAGAAGGCCACCAATTGTAGTGTGTGAGAAGTTCAAATGTTTTAGTTTCTCCGGAATGACCTGCAAATTTTCTATCATGGCACCATTTTAGGACTTGATTTTGTAAGGCTTGATCAGGTAAGTCGAGACTCTGTTTTACATAAGCCAACCCTCCATGATTTGTGACCCCCAATATGTGTTGGTGAAGACTATCTATAGCTGTGTCACTTTCTTTTGCTACTGTTACCTTATTCAAAAAAAAATCATCTACTGTGTTGGCTCCGGCTATTTTTTCTGTGGCTATTATCAAAGTAGGTTCCTCTCTTCTAACATTTAATGTGTGACCGTATCTAGACAGTACATCAGCTTTACCATTTTTTTTTCCCGGTTGGAATTGATGGATAAAGTCTAAACCCAGCCTGTTATAGGCCAATCTCCCTCCTTGATACATCAGCCAAATTAGCAGGGAGAATAATTTTAAACAGACTCCAAATATGGGCGGAAGAAAATAATATTTTATCCCCAGTGCAGTATGGCTTCCGCACAGGACTAGGCACAGAGGAACAGGCTCTGAACTTAACTATTCTAGTGGGGAAGTATACGAAGACTAGAGAGGGTAATTTGCATCTGGCCTTTATAGACTTGTCCTCAGCATTTGACTGTGTCCTGCATGAAAAATTATGGGACATCCTAACAAGTATGGGAGTTGAACCAACAATAGTCCACTTTATAAGAGAACTGTATACTGGGTGTGGAGCAAGTGTAAGGTACGGGATGAGAGGGGAATGCACTAAGTCTTTTGGTATATACAAAGGGGTGCGTCAAGGCTGTGTTTTAGCACCACTACTATTTTCATTATATATAATAAACCTAGAAAATGAATTGATAAACAAATGTAAAGATCTCCCACAAATAGGTAACCGCCCCGTCCCTGCACTCCTTTACGCAGACGATGCAGTACTCATGGCCAGGACACCGCTAGCCCTCCAAAAACTCCTAACCTCCTGTATAAATTACATGATAGCCCTGGGCCTCACAGTTAACCGGTCGAAAACGTTTATAATGAACTGTGGCAGGAAACTGAGTAAGCCCTATAAAACTACTATTCAAGAGGACAAAGTGAAGATAGCTCCCACCTTCTCATATTTGGGCATAATGTTTGACAAACAGGCCACCTGGGCTCACTGTGTGAAAACAAAAAAAGACCAGATTATTAAAACAACGGCGGCTTTGAAGATTTTCTCCAAAAAACTAGGGGGAATCTCTCCATCAAACATGGTAAAAATCTACAAAGCCAAATGTATCCCGGCGGCTACCTATGGAGCATGCATTTGGGGGTACACGAACTGCCATGCAATACAGTTGGTGGAAAATGACTTCCTGAGATATCTACTAATGGCACCAAATAGCACGTCATCATATATTAGCCATTCGGAACTTGGGGTCCACTTTGTAACTGATTTAATCAAGATACAGCCTTTATTATTATGGCATAAAGTGTGGACCTCTGAGCATACCGGACTAAACCAGGCCATACTATCCGATTGTATGAATCTAACACACTCGTATAGAGTTCCCTGGCTAAAATATATCATGACCTTTTTCAAAAATATGGGCTGCGAAGCGTATTATCTAAACCCACAATCACTGGAAAAAATAACCAGGAAAGACTTGAGGGCTCTGACTTTGAAGTATTTGGACGATCAGAGATGGGAAGTGGAATCAAAAAAACCAACAGTAATGTTTAACCAACTAATTCTGTCGACGGACGCAGTCCAGCCCTACCTAGTAAGCGTGGTAAATCCCCGACATCGATTTGTTCTCACAAGATTCCGCTTAAATATCTTCCACCGGCTAGTAACTTTTCCGATTATGTGTGACTGGAGTACAGTCTTAAGAGTATGTCCATGTGATGCGAAAGCTCCCCAATCTACAATGCATGTGGTCCTCTTTTGTACATTTTATGATATACCAAGAAAACGCTTTTTACTGCCTTTTTTAAGATCAACTAATATGTGCAAGTGTCGCGACGCGTATTTTAGCTTACAGATTTTATCCTCTATTGAAATATGTGGAATTTTAGCAAATTTTTTATGTACAGTACTCTCTGTAAGGAAGTCTATGGGTGTACTGAATTAACCTTACTTGAAAATCTGCAATTCCTGGCAAAGTATTTACCCCCCCCAAAAAAAAAAAAAAAGCACTGCAATTGAACCCGTCTTTGCACCGATGTATATTTATCAAGTTTTATATATATCTGTTCTTGAATGAATTAAGGATGTGTCTTATAATCTTACTTATTTTATGTACAACCCTTCTTATATATATTTATTACCAATGTGGTATTACTTGACACTTTTATGGCTCGTTGAAAGGCGAATAAAGTTTTGTTTGATTTGATTTGAAAGTCATAATCATTGAAGAAGTGTGACCTTCGAAGCTGTCTGGTTGATAAGGCTCTTGCTGACCTTAAGAACTGTAAGTTTCTATGATCGTTCAGAATGATTGCGGTATGTGCACTTCTAAAAAGGTAGTGTCTCCACTCCTCAAATGTTTGCTTAATGGCCATTAATTCCAGGTCTGCTATGGAATAATTGACCGCAGCAGTGTATAGTTTATGTGAGAAATATGGAATGGGATGAAGTTCTCCAGTTGTAGGATCATGCTGGGATAGGACACCCCAGCCCAGTGAGACCTGTGAGGCATCGGCCTCCCCAATAAATGGCTGTGGGAGATCTGGATGTTGTAACACTGGTGCTTCACTAAACTTAGCCTGTAAGTGCAGGAAGGATTGGTTGGCTTCTTCTCCACAACATAATTTCACTTCCTTCATGGACTAATTTGGTAATTACTTCTACAGCAACCAGAGATTCGGAGAAGGGTGCAGTTTAAATACCAGAGGGAGACATAGCCCCTGGACTGGAAGCAGGATACTTCTGTGGCTCCAGGTATTGTGTTTTGAACAAGTCACATGTGTCCAAGGTGACCGTTCAGTGTCAAGCTGAAGTTGGCACGAATTCACTAATAACAGTCATTGGCCATTGCAATCCTTGTCCTTCAATAAACATTGGTCAATGTAACAGTGAATCACAAGAAGCATTGTCGTATTCACTTAGTGAAATGTAACTCACACATGTTCAAAATACCTTCAGACTGGTTTTGCAACTGATATTGTACAGTCACAGGCCCGACACCTAGTGAGAGATGTAACACAATTTTGTCACGGGAATACAGACAAGCAAAATCACTCAAAACATATTTTGCTTTCTTTTTTACTTATCCGTACATGTCTATGACCACAAGAAGAGAAAAATTCATGAAATATTGAATAGATGACAACACATACATATCTTGATGCAAATGTCTATTCTGTACCTAATTGATATCTATCATCAAACCCCCCTCTTCCCAGCCGTCTACATAGTCTGCTGTATATAAACATGAAGGAGTCATGGGTCCTTCCTGGATATCGTAACACAGTTTAATTTGGTACTATCCATTCCCTGGGTATTCTCTGATAGGTATGTGCATTGGTGAATTTAGAACATCATGGAATCTAGAAAATGCACAGAAGAAACATAAAAGTGCACTTTGTGAAACCTCTCCTGCAACTGCAATCACATCCTGCTAACCGCCAGAGGCTAATAGGCGTAATGAGCACAACACCTGTACATGAGAAGGGAATTGGCAGGCTCCTGCCGTTAAGATGCAGCTGTAAGACTGAAATTATCCCTTATATGACAGTGATTCTTGGCTTGTATTTCTCATATATTTTGTCCTCAGTTTGTCAAAAAAGGGTCGGCCTGACTCTAAAAATCCTCTCTTGTCTATGCCTAGGCTGAGGAGTTAGTATTCCCATCCTCCTTGCAATAAGATAAAGAGCAGTCTCTGGGCCAGTTTATATACTCTCCACCAATTTGCCACCTGTTCAGAATTCATGCTCACTTGCATGTGCAAAAGGACCATTTTGCAACTATTCACTATTTGTGAATGCGCCTAACATACAGTTTGTGAATCGCAAATAGGGATTTCCTATTTGCAATTCAGTATTGCATTTGCAATTTTACCAGCTCACAAAACAGTTTCATCACTATTTGGGGTCTGTGAATGACTTTTGTACATCGCAGACAGCCACTTTTGTGTTTGAAAACCCCTTTGCAACCGTTTTACAAAATGCTAAATTTTTGTATGTGGCCCATTGTTCTTAAGACAAAAGGTCTGATTTCTAATATAGGACAATTTTAAGCAGGAAAAATAATATTAGTAAGATCCTCAGCAAATAAATAACATTATGCCTCACCTTGCCACGCAGGCAGGTTATGCACTTGTCATAAATAATCTTAAGTGTTTTGTACAATCAACTGTTAAACTATTAGCATATCTGGACCAAAAAAGTTATGTAAAAACACTGGCATCACTTCAGTTGTATTAGCAGGAATATATATACATATCTAGCACATTTCTATAATAAATATTTTCTGATATCTCTTCAACATGTGTATATAAACATTATTCAAATATAAACATCTAATATCCTTTAGCTCTTTGTTATCCCCTTTGCAGCCAGGCCTTTCCCCTCTCCTGTGGAGAGCCTTTTTTTGGCTATTTGGGGCAGTTTGCGCTTAGGCTCTCATAACTTTTTGTTCACATAAGCTACCCACGCCAAATTTGCGTCCTTTTTTCCAACATCCTAGGGATTCTAGAGGTATCCAGACTTTGTGGGTTGCCCTGAAGGAGACCAAGAAATTAGCCAAAATACAGTGAAAATTTTGTTTTTTTTCAAAAAAATGGGAAATAAGGGCTGCAGAAGGCAGCTTGTGTTTTTTTCCCTGAAAATGGCATCAACAAAGGGTTTGCGGTGGCAAGATCACCACATTCCCAGCTTTCAGGAACAGGCAGACTTGAATTGGAAAACCCAATTTTTCAATACAATTTTGACATTTTACTGGGACATACCCCATTTTTACTATGTTTTGTGCTTTCAGCCTCCTTCCAGTTAGTGACCAAAATGGGTGAGAAACCAATGCTGTATCCCAGAAAGTTAACTACTGAAAAGTAGACAAAATTCTGAATTCAGCAAGGGGTCATTTGTGTAGATCCTACAAGTGTTTCCTACAGAAAATAACAGCTGAAATAAAAAAATATTTAACTTGAGGTAAAAAAAACTGCCATTTTTCTCCACGTTTTACTCTGTAACTTTTTCCTGCGATGTCAGATTTTTGAAAGCAATATACCATTACGTCAGCTGGACTCTTCTGGTTGCAGGGATATATATGGCTTGTAGGTTCATCAAGAACTCTAGGTACCCAGAGCCAATAAATGAGCTGCACCTTGCAATGGGTTTTTATTCTATACAGGGTATACAGCATTTCATTTGCTGAAATATAAAAAGTGAAAGATAGGTATCAAGAAAACCTTTGTATTTCCAAAATGGCCACAAGATAAGGTGTTGAGAAGCAGTGGTTATTTGCACATCTCCGAATTCCGGGTGCCCAATACTAGCATGTGAATTACAGGGCATTTCTCAAATAGACGTCTTTTTTACACACTGCCTTACATTTGGAAGGAAAAAATGTGGAGAAAGACAAGGGGCAATAACACTTGTTTTGTGATTCTGTGTTCCCCCAAGTCTCCCGATACAAATGGTACCTCACTTGCGTGGGTAGGCCTAGCGCCCACGAAAGGAAGTGGCCCAAAACAAAATGTGGACGCATCACATTTTTTCACAGAAAACAGAGGTGTTTTTTACAAAGTGCCTACCTGTGGATTTTGGCGTCTAGCTCAGCGGGCACCTTGGGAAACCTAGCAAACCAGCACATTTTTGAAAACTAGACACCTAGGGGAATCCAAGATGGGGTGACTTGTGGGGCTCTGACCAGGTTCTGTTACCCAGAATCCTTTGTAAACCTCAACATTTGACCAAAAAAACACCTTTTCCTCTCATTTCGGTGACATAAAGTTCTGGAATCTGAGAGGAGCCACAAATTTCCTTCCACCCAGCGTTCCCCCAAGTATCCCGATAAAAATGGTACCTCACTTGTGTGGGTAGGCCTAGCGCCCACGAAAGGAAATGGCCCAAAACACAACGTGGACACATCACATTTTTTCACAGAAAACAGAGGTGTTTTTTTACAAAGTGCCTACCTGTGGATTTTGGCCTCTAGCTCAGCCGGCACCTGGGGAAACCTAGCAAACCATCACATTGTTGAAAAACTAGACACCTAGGGGCATCCAAGATGGGGTGACTTGTGGGGCTCTGACCAGGTTCTGTTACTCAGAATCCTTTGCAAACCTCAGAATTTGGGCAAAAAAACACCTTTTCCTCTCATTTTGGTGACAGAAAGTTCTGGAATAAGAGAGGAGCCACAAATTTTCTTCCACCCAGCGTTCCCCCAAGTTTTGCGATACAAATGGTACCTCATTTGTGTGGGTAGGCCTAGCGCCCACGAAAGGAAATGGCTCAAAACACAACGTGGACACATCAAAATTTTCAAATACAAAACTACCTGTTTTTGCAGGGGGGCGTCTGCGTTTTTGGTCCTGGGCTCAGCAGCCTTCTGGGGAAACCTACCAAACCCAGACATTTCTGAAAACTAGACACCCGAGGGAGTCCAGTGAGGTGTGACTTGCATGGATCCCCCAATGTTTTCTTACCCAGAATCCTCAGCAAACCTCAAATTTAGCTAAAAAATCACATTTTTCCCACATTTCTGTGTGGGATCACCACACTGGGACACATTTCATACCATCCAATGTTCCCCTGAGTATCCCGGTAGAAATGATACCTCATTTGTGTATGTGGGCCAAGTGCTTGTGAAAGGGAAGAGCCAAAAACATGTCGATATTGAGGGGGAACAAAGGGGGTCCAAAAGGGCAGTTTGCAAAAAAACATTTTTAGGCTGACAAGTGCAGCAGAATTGTTATCTGTATAGATGAGACAATGCTGGGTGGTAGGAATTTTGTGGATTTCTGCAGATTCCGGAAGGTTCCATCACAAAAACCTGGGAAAAATGTGTGATTTCCAGCAAAGTTGGAGGTTTGCAGGGGATTGCAGGTACAAAAATGGTGCGGGTGCATGTGAAACACACCAGTCTGGAATCACCCAGATTCTTAGTTTTCAGATGTGTCTAGGTCTTGTGCATTTTTCTACATGGCAGCGTCCCAAAGTCCATAAAGTGCAGCCCTCACCATTCCAAGTGGGCCGATTTTGACAGTAAGCCAAGTTCTCATGGCGAATATGTATAACTAAAACCCAAAATAATCAAATGCCTTCTTGCTTGCTGAGGGATAAGATGTTTTAGAGTGTGGGGGAGAGCTGAAAGACTGTTACCCCCTTCAGTTGAGGTGGGGACGTAACCAGGCCCACACTGGTTGGTAGCCACCACCTCAATATTTTTAGTTTTATTTAAATTCCCTGGCATCTAGTAGACTTTCTGCCCCCCGGGGTGTGGATCAGGGGTAATTGCCCCATCTGCCCACTAGTGGGCAGAACAACTTTGGCCCCATTTATTTGGGGTGGGGGTATGGCCATACCCCACCCTCTTATTTTTGGAAAAAACACTTCCCTGGCCTCCGGTGTGCTTTCTGCCCCCACCCTTGGGGCAGATGGGCCTTCCAAAAATAGGCTCATCTGCCCAAATGGGGGGCAGATATGGCCAACAGTAATATGCTCCCATGGGGAGCGACCCTTACCCAAGGGGCTGCCTCCCTAAAGAAAACAGACGCATACACAGACATCAATCCCTGGTGCCTAAGTGGTTCTGCCCCCATGGGGGCAGATTGACCTAAAATCGGCCGATCTGCCCCAAAGGGGGGCAGAAATGGTCTAAATACAATTTGCCCCCCATGGGAGCGACCCTTGCCTAATGGGTCGCTCCCCATCTCTAAAAAAACAAACAAAGAAAAAAAAACACAAAAAAACAATTAGCCCTGGCGCCTAGAGGTTTCTGCCCCCTGGTGCAGATTGGCCTAATAACAATAGGCCGATCTGCCCCTGGGGGGGCCGAAATGGCTTAAAATAAATTTGCACCCCGACCCCCCCAAACCCTACCGGGAGCGACCCTTGGCTACGGGGTCGCTCCCCTTGCGTGACATTGGCGCAAAAAAAAAATCTGCAGTGCCTAGTTGATTCTGCCCCCTTTGGGGGCAGATTGACCTAAAATCGGTTGATCTGCCCCCAAAGGCGGCAGAAATGGCCTAAATACAATTTGCCCCTCCAGGGGAGCGACCCTTGCCTAAGGGGTCGCTCAACATCTGTAAAACAATACCAACAACAAAAATCCCCGGTGCCTAGTGGTTCCTGCCCCCCTTGGGGGCAGATCGGCCTAATTAAAATAGGCTGGAAATGGCTTAAAATAAATTTGCCCCCCAGGGGAACGACCCTTGCCTAAGGGGTCGCTCCCCTTCTGTGAAATTCAAGAAGAAAAAAAAACTCCCTGCTGTCAGTGGTTTCTGTCCCCCTTGCGGGCAGATTGGCCTCATAAAAATAGGCCAATCTGCCCCCCAAGGGTGGCAGAAATGGCCTAAACATAATTTGCCCCCTAGGGGAGCAACCCTTGCCTTTACAATCCGGCTTTTGAAACTCTTAGAGAGACTTCAAAGGGAAGGAAATTAGTTTCCTTCCCTTTGAAGCCTCTCCGGCCTCCTCCACATGATCGGAAGAGAAATGCTTTCCATTTCTCTCCAGCGTGATGGGAGGAGGCCTCTGTGATTGTCAGCGCGCGATGCGTGCTGACGTCACGGGGGGCTGGAGGGGTCGGGGTGGAAGGGGAAGGGATTCCCCTTCCATCCACGACCAGGGGGTGTGGGTGGGGGGCCCATGGGGGGAGCGCTAGTGCTCCCCCGGTTCCCGGGTGCAGGACGAGATCACCTTGTCCAAGGTACCCAAGCGGTTATACAATATATACATACATGTTATTTTTGATGTTTACTTACATTTTCAGATTCAATATATTGTTCTTCAAGTTTCAAGATTAAAAAGTCCAACCACCACCCAAAAGATAACACTAAGATAAATATAAGACGATTTCTTTGGAGTACAAGCTTTTCAAAGTTACCAAGCTTTATATGGCTGCAACAGACCTGTCAGACAGCATCGAAGACTGTGATGTCAACAGGATGCCCACATTCCAGTCCCCACCCTAAATAATCTGCTGAGCTCAGAGGAGTCATCCTGACCCATTTAGGTCAACTTACTGTGTAGCTCTTGGGAGGAATTTCACACACTCTTAACACCTCATTCAAGGCTGAGGACAGTTTGAGAATTGGAAGAGGCTAATGATAATTAACTCTCTGAAAGCGCAGACAGGTAAAGGGAACATTTCTAAAAAAAAAAATCTCTAATATTTATTAAAACCCGCCTTCAACATAAAATTGGATTTTTAATGACAACACTTATGGGGTAATGATTATTCTACCTGCTCCTATTACAGAATTAGTAGTATTAAAATTGTATTCTGCACCATGGTTTTCTGCATGGGAAAGGTAGGCCTGCCACAGTGAAAATAGCATTTTGGGCCTTTTCACTGTATGGTCTTGGGAATATTAATTTTATATCTGACTCACTTTTAAATACTACACACTACCGTTTGGGCTAACAGACCAATGTAGGGGTGAATTACTCAAAGAAAGGTCTTTACCTATAAAAATGGTTATTTTAACATGCTGTTCTGATTTACACTACAACACTCAAGCAACACAGATTAGGCCTTTATCAGCGTGTGGACTGCCATTGTATTGGGGGGCACAATAGGTACTGCAGTCCACAAGTGGCAGGCCTTTAGTGGATGTTATACACCATATACTAGGGACTAGCATGTAAGTTTAAGGTAACAGGGATAAAGTGCACAGAGTAATAATAATGTCCAGAAAAGTGTAATAAACTTGTAGAGACCATGCAGAAAAGGGAGATTTCCAACCATTAATATTAGTGAGAAGCATATTCAAAAGATCAGTACACGTTTAATATCATGGGCCTTGATGATCAAACAGTCATGATTTTCCCCATCATGTGTTGTCTGTAACTGATATAGCAGGATTGAGATGTATAGAGCACATGAAGGAGATAATTGGAGAGGTAAGCAAAATATGTTTGTACTTAATGAGTTTAGTATTAAAGGTGTGGTGAGTCTGGCTTTTCAGAAAAAGTGTAGAACCTCAATGACGAACTGTGATAGTAAACAAGATGAAGAAAACAGTATTCTCTGCAGACTGCATAAACAAAGTTGCAGTAGAGACACACACAAGGGGGCAAAGCTGCAGCAAATGGGTTGAAAGCCTCAAATACTAAGCAAAGGGCCAATGAGGGTATGTATCTTCTTCGACGAGTACACCAGTTTAAAATATTCTGTTTTGTGAAACAAAAGCACATTTTTTTTTAATTATCTGGCAGTCCTACGTTTGACTAAGAAATTAAAGCTTGTTGGAAGATTAAGGGAAACTGCACTTCAATATCTGTTCAAGAGATAGTATCCAAGACAGTATGGTTGGTAAGGTCGTACAAAAATTAAGCCAGTGCAACATAACCTAGAATCCATTGAGCATAACACATAACAATGCATCCTCCAGATTTGCTCTATGCCTATATTGCAACCTACAGAACAATGCATTATGGGCAATGTAGTACAGTAGTCCAACTTTTGAGAAATATTTATTCTGAGACATCAAACATATGTGAGGCACTGACAGTGTATCCCCTGTGCCCCGCAGGTCTCCCACAAGGACCCACCAACAACCCTACTGTGCAGGGAGAAGAACCAGCCACCAACACAGCAGACGAGGCAGCCACTGTAACTGCTGGGGAGTGTATGACTACACCACCCATCCAGCATGCACAAGAGATCACCGACGAGACTGATCTGGATCTTGAGGCAGGCAACACGACACCAGGGCCACTGGTGAGTGGGAGTCAGCCACATAGGTCAGCTGGGTCTGTGCGGAGAAGGCAACATCCAATACAGTCAGCCAGTGAGGAGGATGTCACTGGTTAACAATTTCTGGGACTGGAGGCATCCTTTCTGCAAAGTCACCAGCTGCAAAATAAACACATGTGGGTTATGAATAGGAACCTGCACAGACTGCAGCAGACCCTCTCCCAGGGTTTTGCCAATGTGGACAACCAATTCACTGCTATGAACAACAACATGGCAAACCTCACAAGCTCCATCAACGACTTGGTCAGGGAAATGGTGGCAGATAGGACCCATGCAAGGCGCAGAGAGCGCAACACTGCTGCCCGTTTGGCCCAACTGAGTCTATCAATTGGGGGCCTTGCAACCACAACTACCTCTCTGTCAAGGCGCACTGTAAAGATGCAGGTGGAACTTGGCCATTTTGCTGGTGATGTGGGAAGGGGACTAGGGTGCATCAGCCATGCAGTGGACCTGATAGAACCCAGCCAGGCAGCAAGGGGCATTGGCGATACCCCTCAGGATAGCGAGGAGATCTCCAGTGTCAGCAGTGTATCTGCCTCAGATGCGCGGATCCTGAGAGTAGCAGTGCCCGGCAAGGATCGGGGGACCAACCTGAATTGGGCCATGGTGGCTGTAATCGCAGGAGGCTGTGAGCTACCTAATCTGTGTTTTGACTGAGGCACATTAACTTAATGTGTCAGACATTACATTTAGCTTTTTTCGTGCAGTTGAGTTGACAAAAATGTCTTCTTTATATTCCTGAAATTAAAGGGATAATTAGTTGTACTACACAACCTGGCTATGTGTGTCTTACATTTGTGATTTCTGTCTCTGTCTGCCCTCCATTGCGATGCTACCATCCCCAGGCTGTCGGTGTGGTAGCTCTTGCTCCTCATCCTCTAAATCTGTGTTGTCGAGGGTGAGATATAGCCCACGTCTGGTGGCAATGTTGTGGAGGATGGCACAAGTTGCAACGATCTTGCATACAGTTTCGGGGACATGCTGGAGTGCCCCTCCACTTTTGTGCAGGCATCGGAAACGTGACTTCAACAAGCCGAATGTCCTCTCAATGACAGCTCTGGTCCGCCGATGTCCTATGTTGTATCGCCTCTCATTCTGATTGCCAGGTGTTAGGTATGGTGTGAGTATCCATGGTCTCAGGGCATATGCACTGTCACCTGTGTTCCAAAATTAGCAGGGCTTCAAAGGGTTACGCATTGACATGTATTTAAGGCATCAGAGTGTACTCGACAGTACCTAATAAATATCCTTTGCCAAACTCCCCACGCTCTAGGCGTTGGTGTATCAGACAGTGCCTGAATATGTATGCATCATGTGTACTCCCTGGATATTTAGCCACAATGTCAGTAATGCCATTATGGGCATCACATACCACCTGGATGTTTAGTGAGTGGGTACATTTCCTATTAAGGAACACATATTCCAGAATTGCTGGTGGGCAAGTTGGTATATGTGTCCCTTCCAATCACCCTATTACATGGGGGAAGTTTGCAATTATGTAGAAGTCCCACTTGGTGCTGCTAATTTCCACCTCATTCCTGGTAAGGTACATATATCTGGACATGTGTGCCAGTATGACATCTAGGAAACGTCTGAAGAATCGTGAGAGGACCCTTTTTGGGTACCCCACCTGCCACAGCAATCACCCCCTGATAGCTACCAGAGGCCAAGAGGTGCAGTGAGCAGGGCACTTGCACATGTGTGGGGATGGAGCAGCTGCGCATTGTCTGGCGTTCTGGCTGAGGTTTCAGCAGTTCAATGATCTCTCGGACAACTGCGCTGCTCAGTTTGTATTTATCATAAATCTCATTCTCAGTTTGTTGAAATAGTGTCTGCCTGGTTCGGTATATCCTCTCCTGTCTCTGCCTCCTCCTCCTCTGCTGGGTTGCCTGGACTCTCCTCCATCCATGCTATCACGTATAGTGCAGCCATTCTGAGAAACCCAGATGCCTTCTGGGTCTCCTTTTATACTTTGGTTCTGGTTACCACTTGTTTGGAATCAGTGCTAATCTGGTTGTGCAAAACAGGCTTTTTGCGACTAGTCGCAATTTGCGATTGCCTTGTGCCTTCGGTTTGCGACTCGCAATTTGTGACTTCTTAATTGCGAGTTTTAATTTCAGGTTGCATCGCTATTTGGAACTTTGAAATGGCATTGGAACATACCATTTCGCTTTTGCGAGGTCGCAAATAGCACTGCGACCGATTTGCAACACACAAAACTTTTGTACCTCTGGCCCCTAGTGTCCACTAAGAGCCAATTGTGTTAATAAGGCAATGGCATTCTGCAAATGTGCTATCATAGAGTCTGAGGCAAGTAAGAGATCATCAATATACTGTACAAGACTTTAACCAGCAGGTAAGGTGGGTGTCAGGGATGCTTTTCAGGTCTTTTGTGTGAATTGAAGATTTTTTTTGTCCATATTTACCTCATACTTCAGTGGGTAAAGACCAGTACATAACCAGTGTGAATTGGTATAGGAAAGAAAACCAAAGGCAATGACAATAAAGCAGGTGGAATCAGGAGAAATAGTGGAAAGAACTGTAGCTGGTTCATGCCATCAAACACATGGCACCAGGTAAACTAATTAAAAAAAGGAATGCCTAAGGCGAAGCAGACTATTTAACATCTGGCAGTCCCACATCTTGGGGCACAAACTTTTTGCCCACCTGTTGGACAGATTAGAGAATTGCCCCATTCTACCCTCCCCACAAGGACAGAAATATCACTAGAAACTATAGAAAACAGTTTAATTAAAGGAATGGTTTGGGGGATGGCAATTTTGGCATCGGGCTGCCCCAAACTGCTAGGGCGCAAACAGTTTTTCTACTCACATGTTTTCAGATTAGGAGATTGACCTTATATCTGTCTATTTAGAGAGAGGGGTGAAACCATCAATAGACACTAAGGCCCATATTTATTCTTTTTTTGCGCCACTTTTGCATCACTTTTTGATGCAAAAACGGCACAAACTTACAAAATACAATTATATTTTGCAAGTTTGCGCCACTTTTGCGTCAAACAATGATACAAATGCGGCACAAAAAAAGTATAAATATGGGCCCAGGCTCCATCCCTTCATCCCAGGGGGAATACAGTTTTCCTGTCTCCCTCGGAGGCTGATTGAGAAGTTTGCACGCAATTTGCACACTTATCTCCACTAGGCACAAGGAATTATTTTGTATTATGCATGGCATGGAGAGCTGATCCATCCTCTGAATGAGGACAGCTCTATACCTTCATGTCCAAGACAGTCTTTCTGCACCCCAGAGGCTAGATTGAAAATATATGCCGTCTTTTTCCCAAGGGAGTCATCAAGAGAACTATACCACCAATGTCCCAAAATTGAAATGAAGACGTGGAGTCAGGACTGGCCAGTCATGAAATTAGCTCTTCTCACACCTCTGGGTCCAAGAGAGCCTTTCTGACCACTGGAGGGTTAGAAAACCTGAGACCTGAGAGTTGATATGTTTCTCGATTATTTTTTATGCAATGGGAAGAAGAGCAATTGGTCTATAGTTTGATAGGGAGGCTGTGTCAAGATTGTTTTTTTTTAGTAGAGGCTTAACTACCGGATGTTTCCAATGTTGTGGGACATGCCCATGTAACAACGAGTCATTCTAAATGTTTGTTAGCACCGGTGATATAACTTCAGAGACTAGAGCTAAAATAGAAGGAGGGGAAGGGTCCAAAGGAGATATGGATTTTATGGAGCCCAGATAGTCTACTAGTTCTTTAGTGAGAGGCTGGAAAACTGAGAGTGAGGCTCGAGTGGGCTGATCATCAGGATGAAGGACAAACTTATCCTCAGTGAAAGAGTTACTAGGAAGAGTTGCTTGGATGTCAGCAATTTTCTTTTGAAAACAAAAACAGACTAATTCATTACCCTGTGTCTGGGAGTCTTCTACTGTTTTATTGACCAGGGGAAGCTTAGTCATTTCCTCAAAGATAGAGAAAATCGCTCTAGGAGAGCGTGAGGAGCATTCGATCCTGGAGATATAATGGGATGCTTGTGCAGTCTTAATTTTCAAGTGGGAAGAACAAGTCATATTCCTATAATCTCTTTTGAGGCCAGGGTCGTATGATTTCCTCCACTTACTCTTCATCCACTTACATTCATTTTTTAGATCCAGCAAATGGGGAGTAAACCAAGATGAGTTCTTTTTTCCCAAAGATTGTAACCACAGTTTTAGTGATTAGAGTGATATCTAGGGATTTCAGAATCAATTTGTCAAAGCCTTCAGCTGTATAGTGTTGGGGAAGAGAAGAGGAGGCAAACTGGTTCGTTAATGTGTCCATCCAATCATTCTTCTTCAGCTTTGACCATTGTCGTACCGTTAATTTAGCACAAGGCTGATGATTTACAGGAGGTTGGGTGGGGAGTGTAAATACAATTAAAAAATGGTCCGATCAAACCAAAGGAAGAGGAGCCTGGGCTAATAGTTTAGGGAGATTACTAAAAGCTAGGTCGATTGTATGACCATGAAGATGAGTGGGGTCAGATATCAGTTGTGTTAAGTTCAAGGCTGCTAAATCTGTGAGAAGGGCTTTGGCAGAAGCGATGTGAGGTTCATCTGCCTGAATATTAAAATCACCTAAAATGGTACAATTTGAATACAAGCACTGCCACACAGTCAGGAAAAGCCTGCAAAAAAATACCATAGGGGTTCGGAGGACAGTAAATTAAGATATCAGAGAAGGTGAAGGTGGCATCAATTGTCAAAGAGAAGGCCAGACTTTCACAGTCTGGAATACAGAGGGGGTGGGAACAACAATGAATAGAATTTTTATAAATTATTCCAATCCTCCTCCTCTTCTCTGAAGTCTATCAAGGTGTTGTAAGGAGTAGTTTGAGGTAAGGGACATATTTATATCAGTCCTCAGAGAGCCACATTTCTGTCAAAAACAGAGCCTCTGGGGTATATTCATTTAACAATGAATGAATATAAAGTTTGTGTGCAGGTAAGGAACAACAGTTAAGCCGCAATAGTCTGATGGTCTGTTCTTTCTCCAGTCTTATATTCGTAGGGAATATAGACTGAGGAATCAATTGACAAAAATCACCAATTGAAGGAAAATAGGTTAGAGATGGATTTGGGTTCGGCCGGTATTGACCGGGAATCACTGTGTTGTTATTGAGGGCCATAAAAGATTGCCTGGAATAGCTTAATCTCTCAGGATCCAAGCTTATAGCCTTTCCTGGCCCTGGGCCAGGTCAGGCGCGGATGGGCGCAGACGGACTTGCCAATGCGCGCGTCTGCTTCATGAGCTCTTTTATGGGCCCAGGAAGCAGGAAACAACAACTAGTCCGCACACAAAGATGGCGGTTCTAGTTGCAATGATGAATTAGTTAGAAAATGGCCTCCGGAATGGACAATCAGTGAACAATCAACACGCCAGAAGATAGAATTCCCTGAAGGCCAAGGTGTCTCTGAACACGGGCACCGTGGTTAGCAGAGCCTCAGTGACACAGTTAGTCACTACACAGCTATACACATTCAGGCCACACACTATGAGCATTGGGGTCCTGGCTAGCAGGATCCCAGTGAGACAGGCAAAAACAAACTTACATACATGTATAAATGGGGGTAACATGCCAGGCAAGATGGTACTTTCCCACATTACTGGAGGATGATTTTGGGGTATGTGTACTATACTCTGAGCTAGCTTTTAAATCTTTATTTACTATTAGCTATTGCCCCCAACAGCAATACATTTGTTTGCACATATATGGAAGTGGCAAAATATGTATATTTAGATCTCGTATGGGTTAAAATATTGGAAATGCTTGTCATGGAAAAAATGTACTAATACAGTCTCTAGGCTGAACATTTTGCTGTTAGCTAGATGCTATGCATAATTGTCAATCTTAATACATTATATTTAAGAATGTGCATTCTTAATGAATGTATTGTGATTTTATGATAAGCTATGTTTCTGACTTACACTATGTGCTTTGAAGCTACGTTCAAATAGCACACCTGCTTCTGATGACCTCTGGTCTGGCAGATAATCTTGGGTCTCTTAATGTCACTACTTGTGACCTAATCCGTTCACTAGGTAAACTGTGTTGCTATGTTTATCTCTCTCCCGCTGTATTTACTGACTCTATGCGTACTCATGACGTCATGGTATTCTTTGCCTTGTAAATTTACCAAAATGTACCAGTGGTCTACATGTATGTCAGTAGAATTACCTGTAAGATATTGCCTTTGGCTGTCGCTTCTCGCAAGCATATCTTTCAAATTCAGCTGCATCTCATGCAAGGCATTCACCAGTAATGCCCCTCCCTAACTGCCTATGAAGTCTAAGGCAGCTTGTAATCTGCATGAAATCGGGAGTTGCATCATCATCACACTGGAATACTGGAAGAAAAGAAAGGTGAGGATCAGATGTAATGCATTCTCAGGCTATGGTGGAATAGCATGAATTGAAATATGTGTCAAAACCTGTGAGGCACCATTCCTCCATCAATTCATAAAAGAGATGAAGACACGTCTCTTTGAGCAACATCTCAGCACTCTGTAACCTAGGGTCAGATGTATCAAAGGGTTTTGTCCATTCTGTATCTATGGGAAAATGTGTTCATACATATGGCCCCTAGTACTCTGGTAGTACTAATTACTTAATACAACTAAGGTATGTGTGGAGAGCTCCACCTCTGCCTCTCCTATCTTTTCTGTGCAGATATCTACCACGGTGACAGAAATCTCCTAATAAGCAAGTATACTATTATACAGTAGGTGTGAGGGGGAAAGGGGAAATGGTGGAAAAATTGAACTAATTACTCAAAAATGGGTGGGATAAAAAAGTTTAATGGAAAACTAAGAAGGGGGTTGGTAGGGACATGCTAATACAAAACACACACCTCAAAAGAACAAAATCATTTCAATTCACAAAATAAATTCAGAAAATTAATACAGCACTAATGATGTAAAAACAGGCTTTAACATACAAGTATGTAAATATATATGTTACATTACACAGTGGCATTCACCACTGTGTAGTTAAAGTTATGTCAGATCAGCCATAGGATTTTTTTTTTTTTTTGCTAATAACGTTGGCACCATTGATCAAATCTAAAAAAAAAACCCAATCCTTCCCAGCTCCTTCATGGAATGTTACACACTGATCCATCAAGTGCAGCTACAAAAAATAGGGGGTCCCCAAGTCTTTGGTTCTCTTGTTACTTCCCATAGGAATGTTTCTTCCTTGATACAGAAACAATCATACATGTAATTAAACCAAATTTGTCAAAATGTTAGATATTAGAAAGGATGCTTTTTGCGATTTGTTGTAAACCCATTTAGCTCTTTTGACAAATGTGCATTTAAAATGTGCTCGGATTGGGCCAAAAGGTGTTAATAAGATAGGCATACCTGAATAGTTGGTCTTGCGGGAGTTCCCCTCTACAGCAAATTAAAAAAATAGGGCCCTCTGATTGGCATATTGAGTTTGTTTCCCTTCAGCTATCCTTTTAGTGAGAGATCAATGTGACTGAATGGCAGCAACTCAGAAGAAAATGTTGTTGTGGCCCAAACAGGACTTAGGGACTCCGGGGTTGATCACAAGTTTGATGGTTGAACTGCCTGAACTACAATGCAGAGATGACAAGGCAGCCTTCAAGCCGGTGTCCTCACCACCATCATTTTACGATGTTTCCGCCAGGCTGGCCAGTGGAAACGTAATACTACGTTCCTGCCGGGCTCACAGGTGGAAACAGTGCAGCGGCAATGGCCTCGGCTCCCGCATGGTCATGGGCACTGCAGGGGCCTCTGTGTGGACCCAACTCTGCCCTTCCATCAACCTTTTAATGGCAGGGACCCTGCCATGAAAAGGCTGGCAGAAAGGAAAGTTGTGATCAGCATGGAGGTGCCAAACGTGGCACCGCCATGGCTGATGACGATTTTCATTACCACAAACTGTAGGTCTGACTGTCAGGATCGTAATCTGGTGGTTGGACCACCAGGATTGTGGCAGTCTGACCGCCACCATGAGTTTGGCAATCTTTGGACTCGCAATTGATGCATGAGGAGGCAGGGTTGCAACACGCTGACTACTAGGTACTTGTATGACCTAGAGGGATCCCTCTTCAGAGGCCAAAATAAAAAGGAAATGTGCCCTGGGTACCTCTCTACTCCTTCTGTGAGGTACCAGGCTACTTCCATGGGACCAATGGTATATCTGCTGTAACTTTAAATTATTATTAGTTCCATGTTAACTTAATTATTTTTCATGTTTTTTTTTTACCTCAAAATGGATGTATTTATTGAAAAAAAACGTTATTAAATGTCAACATATTTTCGCGTAATGGAGATCTTCACCCCGGTGTCGTAGATTTCTAATATGGCCCTGGTTTCAAATCACGTGAAACGAAAATGCATATTTAAATTTGTAATTTAGTTGTGTCTGAATATTAGTGATTAAATGCTTAGAACCTGTTGTGAATTACCCCCAGAAGATTCATGCTAACTCATGTTAATAATTGTATTCGTGCGATTCCTTCTCATACTTGTCTTTGTTTTTGACTAAAAATGTTAAATATAACAAGGAGAAAACATGGAAAGATTTTTCAAATATCAATTTCAGACTGCTAAGTAAAACAGCTTTGCAGTACAGAATTGATCGTTTCCAAAGACAGAAAACCGTACCTCCTTTCACCACCAAAGAGCAAGTTTTATTAACAATAGCTAAAAGTCATGTAAAATTGAACGTGCTCCTTGTAAAATGCCTTTTGGGAGTATTTCTAAATTCCCCCTCCCAAAAAAATTGTCAATGTATCAATCTAATTTCAATAACAAATGTAAAAAGTGGCCTGCCGATGCTTCCATGGCACAAATTGTAATTTCATTCTAATGTCAAGCAAGAAGCTTGCAAGGCTTTACTAAATAATGGTGTCATTTATTCTTATTGAATTGAGTGATTAATGGCACAGATTTAACTGTTCAATTTCAATGTGAACAACAATCAGAATATTGAGTAGCTGCCCACTCTGAAAATAAAACAGAAAATGCTAAATTAATTGATGCCGACTTGATTTTGAGTTTATAAATCACGCAGTCCCCTTTCCCTGGCATCTTCCAATTCAAAGAGCAGAGAAAATGTCTCTCTGAACTTCAGTGTGTTGAACAATTCACTCTGAATAGTTGCACAGAAGTACTGTTGACCACTCAGAGCAAACCTTCAGCACTTAACAAAATGACTAAAACTACCTAAGCTTTTGATTTGCAAACAGGTGTTATTTCGCAAATCAGAGGTGCTAGATAGCACTATATTTCCATGGGTATTCCTATTTCGGTGCATACTTCTGAGGATTATCCACGTGGCACACAATCTGGCACACAATTGTCCAAACAGCATGCAATCTGCTGTGGAAAACGTGCATTTAAACATTTCAGATATATATTTTCCCATACTCCCATTGAATCTTACCTTTCCCAACCAGTAAAGAAAGACACTTATGGGCTAATTTAGAGATCCCTGTCTGCCAAGTAATAATGTTTTTGCCAAAAGTGCTGTGGCAGGTGGGGTCGATACATATTAGAAAGGATGAAAGTCCAGTAGGCCACCTGTTGTTCCGACCTAGCTCAAATTTAAGGATGGCCTTGTGCCATCTAACGCTACATTAGTGACATTTTTATAACTCTAATGCAGCCTTAGATTGACAATTGTGCTGCACCATATCTACAAAGTGGTGTAATGCGTGCACTGCTCCACTTTGTCACCCTTTGCACCACATTATGCATGCACCATGCATAATGCATGCAGAGGGGGAGTTTCGGAGCAAGGAAGCCTGCAAAAATGGTGCAATCAAATCTACAAGATGTCATTGCATCATTTGTGGGGTCGTTTTGAATGCCTGCTGAAAGCAGGTATTCAAAGGACGCACCCATTTTGGAACCAATGGGCCTCCCTTGCACTTTGTTCCACTACCATCAGAATGTTTGATGCTAGTGGAGCAAAGTGCCACAATAGGGTCAAAAATATTGACGCTATTGTTCCTCATACCACTATGGAGCACCGTGTCTTAGATACGGCACACACATGGTGGAGTTAGGTGGGTGCAAGGTGGCATAAAGAAAGTGGCGCTTCATGATGTGATGCACCACTTTTCTGTGCCTAACACTCTTATTTAGAGTTCAACAGATGGTCTTTTGTTTGTCCACTATGGACAAATTCTGACGTCCATCAGAGTAGGGGCTGATCATTCTTCGTATTTAGGGTATCATCAGTCAAGCCCACCCCTCCAAGGCAGAGTGATATTCATTTGCAGTCCTTCTTTCCTCCATCTGCAGTTGAATCTGCAGTTGAAATCGTCCACCGGTGGTGGTGATATGTCCAGCAAAGTAGGTGTGGCATCCAGCATGTTTGAATTTGTATAGATGAGCTACTGTGAAAAAGAAATGAAATGCAGGCAGTATAAACCGTTTTGGAAATCTGGCAGAATTAAGGTGCAGTTTATGCTAAAATGACACAACATTTAAACACAGACTCAATAATATGGGTCTTTCGTCCTGCTTTAAACAGCTTGCTAACAAACCATTTGAGTAAAATGTGAAGAAATGTGCACAAAATGCTTGGAAGGCTGAATTCAGTTTAACCTGTTTGTTTAGAAAAAAGATTGCTTACAACTCCTTAAACTGTTAACTTCGAAAGGAATGCTGTATTCATGAAAAATGCATCTTCCTTTACTGATGTGGTGTGGAAAATGTTTCTGTAGGCACATTTCGTTTCATCCAAAAGCGGGTAAATGTTACTATTCTCAAAGAAAACCATGCATAAACGTATATAAACTTTGTTTTATTTGCTTGGGAAAGCAGAAAAATGCGTATATTAAAAAGTGCATTCCTCACATCATGACCTTTCTTTTTTTACTGAATCTTTTGAACCTCTCTTTATGGGAAGTCCTATTTGTGTTATTTTAAGTTGAGCTTCATGCTCCTTACATCTTACCTTTTCTTTAGGGCATTGAACTCTTCATGAAATCTACTAACTTGAAACTCTGGTCCTGTTCTTTAGAATAGAGCTCATTCCTTCATGAAAGATGCTTTATATATTGCTGGATTATTTGATCTAACCAAAATAAATTTATGAGATTTCTGTAAACTGCCTAAATATTTATTACCTAATTTAAAGAACAACAAAAGATATTTACTAATCAGGATGGTTTCCCTGTAAGCTCTGCAGCATCCCCATAAAAACCCTATGGAACTCTGCATCCCAGCCACTCCACATGAAAGAATATCCAACCCTAACAACTTGGTGGTGCTGGGGGTCCAGAAGGAATCCAGGACTGCCTCTAGTGCAGACTAAAGTGGCAAAGGCCGAATAGGAGAGGCCCAAGGAGACCACAGCATGTGGCGTGCAGCAGCGGAGTGCTGCTGTGGAAGGCTGTGCCAGATCGAGCTGGAGAGGCACGAGATGAGGGATGAACGGATGAGGTCGGGTGAACTGTGAGGGCTGCTGGTCGGCCTGAATGTGCTTGTGACTGCTTGGACTGTGGGGAGGAAGCAGGGCATAAGAAGAGCTTGGGCACCTGCAGCACAGCGCAGAAACAAGAATGGCTTTGAAAGTGAGGTGAAGGTGGGAAGGGGGTCGCTAGTGCGGCGAACCTGAGGAGACCAGACTGGAGTGAGGGTCTGCGTTGGCGGGCTCAGGCCACAACCGCGATGCAGGACGGCTCTGCAGTCCGTGATACTGAGGATTGCCCGGTGGTGAACAGGACCTCCCCTGGCCACTTGAAATACAGCGCAGTGGGGGTAGGTGGCCCTGGGGGGCATGAGGGCCCCTGTTGCACCTGGAGGTGGCCCTGGTGGGATCACTGAGGGTCATTAAGAGCTGGGGATCCCAGACTACTGGGAGCAGTGAAGAGGCTCAAAGAAAAAGAACAAGCATAGAGAAACACTAAGAGGCTGGAGTAACTTGCAAGGCCCTCAGTGAAGGGATACTGGTGCACTGGAGCATTTGGGAAGTTGGAGAAGGGATGGGGGATATATCCCATATGACGCTGTGCCAAATTGCAGGGATGTGGCCTGGAACCATATAGTTGCCATCTTGTGATAAACTGACCCCCCCCCAATTCAGCTGGTAGCGAACATTACACCGCTGAAAGCATGAAGTATAGCGAGGCAACTGCAGGTGCCCCCGACCCACCTGTGAGAGAGGAAGGGCACTATGATCATCCCACACCAGTCCCGGATTGTCCAGCCAGTGCCCGCCTGCTGAAAACTACTGTTTAGTTGAACGGAAAGAGCCCCTGAAAAAACCCAGAAATGCACTACATCTTAATATCAAAGTCATAGGGAAAGAAAGGGCACATAAGAATACGTAGCAAGATAAAATTGTTCAGTACACCACCTAGAGCACGTGGGGAGGAGACCAAACCACAGACCCATACATTGACAGAACAAGTAACAAGCTTGCATTGTGAACCATCGGGAGCGCAGATATTGGCCTCAATAGAACAGTCCAGCACCAAGGTCAAAGCCAAATAGACACAGTGTTCATCGATGTTGTACTACTCAGGGCAGTCCTCCGCACAATTACAGAGAGATCCTTAGCCATGGAACAACAATTATTGACACTGCAGGACAAGGTTGTTGCACTCAAAAAAGCAATAGCAGAACTTACCAAAAAATGGAAAACTTAGAAAGAACAGCGGAGGAAGCGGAGGACGCAGAGGACCTGGAGGGGCAATCACAGAGATGTAATCTTCACTTTGTAGGGTTTCCTGGTGGATGCAGAAGGCAGGACCCAGAGGGGTTCCTTGAAAATTGGATAAGAGAGAAGTGCCCTGAGGCAAAGTTGTCTCCAGTCTCCAGGGTGCACAGAGCGTTGACCCTGAGGCCACCAGTAGGCAATGCACCACACACCATGATTACTAAAATCCTTCATTATAGGGACAGAGACCCTATCCTCCAAGTGGTGAAGCAAAAGGGAAATCCTAAGTTTGAAAACCATATGATACAGGTTTTCCCAGATTACGTGGCCTGCACAGCAGCTACAGACCTCCTGTGGGGTGTACAGCAGAAACTCAAAGCAATGGGACTACGTTACATGTTGATGTTTCCAGCAAAATGAAAGGTATTGCAAGCAGCCTGCACGCACTTCTTCACGACCCTAGAAGTAGTGTGGCACTGGATCGAGATGGAAATGACCGCGTCCTTGCCACGTGGTCGAGATCCTTGGGGGTGATGCGATGGGGCCGATCAGTACCCTACGAGCAAAGAAACAAAGGAGACTGAGGTCTTCCAAAGCATTCCAGAAAGTGATAGTGCATAGCAACAGAACATTGGCATCGGAAGACCTCAGTATGCCTTCAGGAGACCTGCGGGGCTCTGGTCTGGACCCTGAGATTCTGAGGCAGGAAAGAGAAAAGGCATGATCTTTGGTGGAAAAAGTCACAGCATTTGGTGTGAATGAATGCAGCCACCCATCAACAACCTTGACTGACACCAGACAATGATAAATAGATGGGAGGAAATCTAAGACCCAAACCATAGCCACACTATGGACCCCTCGTCAGCTTGCCGTGGATGGGGTGTGCCTCTGGATGTCGCTAACTCAACAAACAGTGGATGCAAGTTCTGGATACAGCCTCTAATTAGGGCCATCTTTAAGGACTGATTCTTCATACCATACTCCTTTATGGCTGTGATTGGGTGAGTTGAAATATGGAAAGCTGAGATATAAATGTGGCAGTGTGAGAATGTGGATGAGACTGGAGCAGTGTGACTGAGTTAGCACCAGGGCTGAAGCTGGTTAGCGAAGCCCATTGTTAGGGGGTTCTGCATACTTGCCTGTCAGTGCATAGGATTTTGATAGTTATGGTTGAAGGGTTAAGAGGAGAATGCTAAGTATGAATGTGCTGAGTGGTAAAATGAAGAGGATAGCCAAGCATGTTGGCATTAGAATCTGTTCACTGTTTTATATTCATATTACATTGACTTGGTTGATTAAAGAAGTTGAGGGGGAGACCCTAATGATGGCTAGGGATTCACAGGTGATTCATGTGTGTGTGTACTCAGGGTGTGAGGGAAGTAATGGCGAGTCTGACCAGCTACACAATTGACAACGTGGAGAGATTGATGCATGCAATGGAGCTGCAGGACAAAATACGGCTGAAAAAATTACAATGGGAACTCACTATAGACTATTGACATAGAATGACATATGACAATGACAAAGAATGCCCTAACTGTTACTTGGGCATGGTGCATGATATTTAAAAAGTAAAACACATTTTACATGTACTAATAGTGGCAAATTCCTAAAATTAATTTTTACTGTAGAAGGCCTCCTTCTCCCATACACTGGATTAAATCTTTACATTTAATAAGTGATAACATCAGTTTGCGACCAGATAGAGTAATTCTGTTTCTATTAAAACTAATTGTAATTCAAAATCTTCTTTGATGGTAAAATCAGTTTTTAAGTTACTATTCAGAAAATGCCAGTCTTGGAAAGTTGGAATGTTTCTGTCTAAACCAAATATGCCTTTCTGCCAGTGTCTATGGTCACATGGCAGTGAATAGTTCTCTTGAAGTGTTTTGTGCATTCCTTTTCAATCATGGGACAAACGAGCTATGGGTATGGGTCGGGGTGAAATTCTACTAACAAGGATGTCTTGGGGGTGTACTCAGCCTTCCTGAGTTTCAGAGAGTAGCCTCAGGGCTTGCCCTACTCCTTCCTGACTTCCAATGGCTGCTTATCCTGCCACTGGCAAATGCAGATCATATCTAGGCTTACCTGCCCTTTGTTACTCTAGAGAGCATAGATCCAAACCCAGGAAAGGTGGAAGATCAGATAAAGGGGGCATCCCAAGCCCACAGGGTGACATTAGGGTAAATGTGGCACCCTCAGAACCTCTCATGACAGCCCTACTGGATCGGTGGAAGGTTCAGAAAAAGGACTGCCCTACTTTCTGAATAGGGAAGACTGGACTTGCTTGCCATGAGCCTAGGCTCCCAAAAGTTACTCCACTTATCAGTTGTTTGGTCTCATGTTTGAACTACAGGGACATATCTTGCTACCAGAAGGTTTCCCTGTTTTCCAGCTGGCCACACCCACTTGATCTGACCTGATCCCCTCTGCTGGCCTCTGTGAGAGTGAGTTCTGACCCTCCACATCTGATTCACAGCAATGCAGGGCTCCTCAAAACCACTCAGCTCCAAACTGAAGGCTTCACCAGAACCTGTTCCAACACAGAATGAGGCAAGGACAAGCAGAGCCATGAAGCTCATACACGAAAGCTTCAATGGATCCGACGCTGACTGACATAAAGCTCTGCAAAGTTTAAAGCTCCACCGGAACAGATGTCAAATGTTGTGAAGCCTCACAGAGCCATGTCCAACAAACTTTCCATCAAAGACAATAGTTACAACTCCCAGTGGACCAAACTTGGTCCTGCATCCAGCCTGGATGCTTGTAACTTTGTCTCAGCCCAGTGGGACCTGCAGTTCGCTGCAGTCATGCCTTTTGGTGCAATTGTAATCTAAAATTTTAAAACCTCAAAACTCCAGATCTACTGATTGATTTGTGTCACTTTGGTATTATTTATCTTATTAAAACTAACTCTGTTTTTCTAAATTTGTTTGGGACTTTTCTTGTGTTGTGTTTTCACTCTTTGGGTGCTGCAAGAATACCTAACTCATTGCCTCCAAGTTTAGCCTGAAAACTTTTGGGCCAAGCTACCCAAGCATCAGGCACAGGTCCATTCAGAGACTTTTGTGGTTCACCCTGACAAGAATTGTGTTTATTATTTGAGTAGAGCTTCCACCCATTTGAAGTAAAAACCCAATTACTTACAACCACCTCCATCATCTCTACCTCCACCATCTCCACCTCCACCACCTCAACCTTCACCACCACCACCAACTCAGCTCAACAACCCACAAGTCAAACACACTTTCAAAACAATCTCATCACTAATATTGAGGCACTGGAGTAGTATGATAAATTCCAAAGTATTGTTTTGCTAAATGTTACCTTCTATATCTCTAACACTCTTAGGGCCAGATGTACGAAGCCTGTTTGCATTTCTTAATGGTCCAAATCGCTATTTCGGGCCATTAAGAAATGCTAACTGGGCTTTTCTTAAGCACAAAGCCCGCTAAGGAATCCCAAACTGTGATTATTACCCTGTGGAAATCGCAATTTGCGATCCTCAAAATAGGAAATCGCAAATAGGGATTTCCTATTTGCAATTCCTATTCTAATGTACCATGCATTTCTTAAATGTGATTTGGGCATTTAGGATATGCAATTACCATTAATTTGAAGTTGATTGTAACCAGGTGCTTTTTTTGATATGTAATTGAGCACACACATGCCCCTTAGGCATATGTGTGCCCTTAGGTGCACCCCTATTTTTGGGGTGCACCAAGGGGGGGTTGGCTTTTGCCTATTTCCAGCCTTGATTTTTAGCATTTCCTAAGTAGCAATTTCCTAATAAGAAATCACTATTTAAGAAATGCAACATCAGCCCATTGACCAAATGCAATGGGATTTCTTAACAGAGATTTCCTAATAGCAATTCCTACTCATTATAAATGCTGATAAAAAGAAACTGAGGCCCATATTTCAACTTTTTTTAGCATTACATTTGCACTGCTTTTTGATGCAAAAACGGTGCAAACTTACAAAATGCAATGGTATTTTGCAAGTTAGTGCCGCTTTTGGGTCAAAAAATTACGCAAATGCAGTGCTAAAAAAGTATAAATATGGGCATGAGTGCCTTAAAAATCATGCGCTTCCTAATTGGAAGCCAGTGAAGAATCCATAGGCCTTTTTTCACAGATAAGAAGTTTCGAAATGTTGAGATAAGTTACTCTACCGCATTTTGCACCACCTCAATCAAACAATCAATCAATAAGGGCTTTGTAAAGCACGTCTACTCATTGTTAAGGGTCTCAAGGCACTGGTGGGAGGGGCTGCTGATCTGACTGGAAGCTGTGGTACGGTCGAAGAGCGAGGTCTTGAGTTTGTTCCTGAATTGGGGCAGCAACAGAGATAGCCTGAGGTGGAGAGGCAGGGTGTTCCAGGTCTCTGCAGCGAGTTAGGAAACAAATATTTTCCTCTGGTCAGGGCCTTATGGAGCAGAGGTTTCTGGTGGGTGTAAGAAATGAGAAGCTGTTGAGGTACTCAGGTCCTGCATCATGGAGGACTTTGTAGGTGTGTGTGAGGAGTTTGAAAGTGACTTTATGTTGACAGTGGCGGGGAATGTTTAGGACAAGTCTGGCTGTGGTGTTTTGGATGTTCTGAAGTTTCTTGAGGAGTTTCTGGGTGACGCCAGCATACAGTGCATCGCAATAGTTGAGTCTGCTGCTGATGAGTATGTGGGTGACTGTCTTCCTGGACTCTTTAGGGATCCACTTGATGAATATTTGGAGCAGAAGCAGCATGTGAAAACAAGATGATGAGATGGCATTGATCTGGTGTTTTTTGGTGAGTGAGGAGTCCAGTATGATGCCAAGGTTCCATGCATGGTCCGTGGGTGTGAAGAGGATACCCAGTGCGGTGGCCCACCAAGGGTCAGCTCAAGTGGAAGGAGTGGAGCCCAGGATGAGGACTCAGGTCTTCACTGAGTTGAGCTTTAGGCAGCTGTCCTCCATCCAGGTGCCGACTGCCTTCATCCCGTTGTAGAAGTAGCTCCTGGAGACTGTGCGTTCATTTGTGAGGGAGAAGATCAGCTGGGTGTTGCCAGAATAGGAGATGATGTTGAGTCTGTGGTTCTATACGATGTCTGCGAGTGGGGCCATGTAGATGTTGAAGAGGGTGGGGCTCAAGGTGGAGCCCTGGATCACTCCGCAGCTTAATCTAACAATCTTCTCACACATGAGGAGATTAGGAAGAGGTAGAGTGACCTGCTTTTGGGAGTTATTTCACTGGCCTCCAAGCATCACATAATTCAAAGTTTTTTTAATCCAAGATTTCCAGCAATGCGGCATGCTGCAATTTACTTTGCACTGTCCCTATGACGACAAATAACAGTTTCAATTTTAAGTTGAACCACATTGAATCTAATCTTTGTACCCTGCTAGGACTTGGAATTATCCACTACTCTAATTTACTCACCACTGCATCAGGTTGAATGTCTGCTACATGTAATGTACAATTCAGAAATAGCACTTTGCATTTCAGGACATCTCTACATCGTTAGCACTGGAGTTGTCATCTGTGTAAATCATTCTATCATTTTATTTTTACTTTTTTCAGTTGCTGCATTTGTAGATAAAGGCATATAAAATGCACCAACTATTAATTACATGTCCTCTGCATCCTTCTCAGGTCCAACCCCTCTGGGCCAATGGACCACTGCCTGCCACCCAAGATACCTCCACTCCATACCAGGAGCAAGCCTTCAGTGAGGACTCCATTGCTGCAAGTCCAGATAATCGTCAGCCACCTTGTCTCTCTTACCAGACAGCTTCAGTGAGTCGCACTCTGCCCACACCTACACCTCCCACCCCATCTTCAACACCATCTCAGCATGAGGACACTTCCTGTGTACCAAGGAGATACACACTAATCCTATGCCCCCCAGTCTTAGTTGCTGTTGAGCCAACACCAACACTGCCTCACGTTATGTCAGGTCCCAATGGGATGTGGCACACTTCTTCAAAGGCACAGTCTATTGAGGGTAGGGGTTGTGGGAGAGAATCTGTGGCCAACCACACAAGGGCACTGGGGTCTTTGTCAGCCAGACCACCATTGAATGTGTCTTGGGAGTAGTACAAGAGTCTGAAGATGTGATGGGCCAGATTGTAACTGAGCTCCGGGAGAGCAAGGATATGTAGAGGGAGCTCATGTTGGAAATATGCAACCACTATAAAAATATGAGCTCCCTGACTGGAGGGCTTTATGATATCTACCATCATATGAGCAGGGCTTTTCCCATTCCATCTGCCTCTGTTTGTATTCCCTCCACATGTGGCCCAACTACGCCACTGCCAGCCACAGATACAGAGGTCCTGCCTCATGAGGAGGCTGGTCCTGCCACCCCAGTCGCTGCACCTTTTTCCCCCCACTCCTTCCCAGAGGGGACGGTCATCTGGACCGCCGGGACAGGATGGCAAGACCACCACCTCCAAGAAATACAGACCATAATTTCCTTCAGTGTGTGTCTACCACGCACATTGTGGACTATTTCAGGGACATATTTACCTTTTCTGAGGACAGTTGTATTTTGTACATTGGACTCCAACTGTCCACTATGATAGTCTTGTTCTGTTTATTTTCTCATTTTTGATTCACCTTTCTGTTATTTTGTGTCATGCAAATAAATGATATGGACACAAACTACAAGACTCTTGTTTGATTTATTGTGACATTTCAATTGTCATGTTTGTCTTCCACCATCATGTTGTCAAATCTTTTGTACATTTATTTGCAAATGGAAATTAGAAATGACCAAGAGATAATGTTTTACCCCCTTTCTTCAAAAACAACAAACCCAACTCATATGGGAACATCAATATGTAGCTAGCAAGTCATTGAAGATATCAGAGCTGAGTTTCACGAACCATTTCTAGCCCTAGTAGTCTGTGCCATTCAGGGTTGGATGCTCCAACACATTGATACCATGGAAGAAAAGGAATATTGCACGGGGTCAAATTAAAACTATCATTGATTCATGACCTCAGTTAGAGCATACATTCTGCCCTCATAATAGGAGCCCTACATCAATAACACCAATATTCTGTATCATGGCAGTAACGACATTTGAGGCTGCATGACCATTAGAGGACACTGTGGCAGTATATTGTGCAATGACACAACCACCATTCAGTGGTGTGCTAAAAAAGTTCTGCGATGAGGAGACCCATCAAAAGCTATCTCCACTGAACACAAATTAATCATTTAGCCAACATGAAGGAAGAACAGTGTGTTATGACCTGACGTGCACATGTGGTTTGAGCAAGTTAAGTAGAACATATAAAATGGCACATATTGTCTTAATGGCACCATGACACAAAAACAGACCTGATACAATCTCCTAAACTTCCATTCTATCAGGATGCACATTGTTTCTGTGCAACATCTGTCCACCCCTAGTGTCCCAGGACACCTTGCACTTTCCAACAGCAACACCTTACTGCAAATGTCATAACTTTGAAATGTCCAAATGAAGTTGACATTGTGAAGGACCCTGAAACAGAATAACAATGGATAATGAATGATTTCACATATTACGTTTGACTTAATTTACAAGTTTGGATGACACACAAAATTAATCTATGTCAAAAACCACAGTAGTCAGTGGAGGGAAACTCTGATCCACTAACATCTTTGCCTTTGACTTTCCAGAACTGACCACTGCTACCAAATTACCATTGCAGACTGATATATTCCAGGTGTCACAAGTTGTTCTGACATTTGAGGTAACAATATGAAAAGGTAAACTCAGGTGAAGAAGCGGTCAATCACATCTTGACGTAGGTCAACACCTTCTTCTTCACCACTGTGATCTTTAGTGGGCATTCCAATATCCTAAATCAGTGGCTCTTCAAGGTCTCCATCCTCTGTGATTGTAGGGGTGTTCCACTGCAGGGCTATGTTGTGGAGGAGGCAGCAGAAAACCGTGATTTGGCATACCTAATCGGGTGAGTAGAGGAAGGCTCCAACGTTCTTGTCCAGGCACCTAAACCTGGCCTTCAGGAGCCCAAAAGTCCTCTCCACTGGTCTGTGTGTTCTTCCACAGTCCTCAATGAAGCGGACTTCCCCTGGCATTGTTGGATTCCTCAGCAGCCCTAACAACTATGATCTGTTAGGATAAGCTGCATCACCTAAAAGCTACAGATCAATAGATTAATAACATACCAAGGTATTGTACCTTCCTAAACTTGGATTGAAGCAAATTATCCTCAAGTCACATTGTACTTGCCAACAAGCCATGCCTCTCCAGTCCAAGTTGAGACATCTGCAGGGGCATGGTGCTGTTTGATAGTAGAAATAAATCATATGTTGACCCAGGAAAGAGGGCACAAACATTTGATAGGTATACATCCGGTAAGCAGACAAATTGCACATTGATGGAATGGAAGTTCTTCTGATTGCAGTAGACCTATTCACTTGTATGTAGAGGCCCCAAGGCAATACGCATGCCATTTGTTGCTCCAACCACATGTGGTAGTCCATCAAAGCATAACATGTTCCCTTTACCATTGCCGAATCCTGTTGATGTGGGAACTGGATGTAGCTGTTGATGTGTCTCATCAAGGAAGCAAGGGCGTCTTGCAGCATGTTGGAAATGGTCCTTTTTGCAGGGTCATCCCCAGTCTTTTTGTCTCCTGTCTCCTATTTTTTCTGACCTGCTGTTGTTGGCTTTTGAACTCTGAGCACTTTACCACTGCTAACCGGTGCTAAAGTGCATTTGCTCTCTGTGTAAATTGTATGTAATTGGTTTATTCATGATTGGCATATTTGATTTACTAGTAAGTCCCTAGTAAAGTGCACTACTGGTGCCAGGGCCTGTAAATCAAATGCTACTAGTGGGCCTGCAGCACTGGTTGTGTCACCCACATAAGTAGCTCTGTAATCATGTCCCAGACCTGCCACTGCAGTGTCTGTGTGTGCAGTTTTAACTGTAAATCCGACTTGGCGAGTGTACTCACTTGCCAGGCCTAAACCTTCCCTTTTCTTACATGTCAGGCACGCCTAAGGTATGCCCTAGGTAGCCCCAAGGGTAGGGTGCAGTGTATGTTTAAGGTAGGACATATAGTGATGTGTTTTATATGTCGTAACAATGAAATATTGCTAAATTTGTTTTTCACTGTTGCAAGGCCTGTCCCTCTCATAGGTTAACATAGGGGCTACCTTTAAATCTGATTAAAGTGTAGATTCCCTTTGGGAGCGGATGGACATGTGGGGTTTGGGGTCTCTGAGCTCACATTTTAAAAATACATATTTTAGTAAAGTTGATTTTAAGATTGTGCGTTTGAAAATACCACTTTTAGAAAGTGAGCATTTTCTTGCTTATACCATTTCTATGACTCTGTTTGTGGATTCCCTGTCTGGGTCAGTTTGACAGTTGGGCTGGTTGCACCTCACACTAGACGGTGACACAAAAGGAGCTGGGGTGTAGTCTGCATTTCCTGATGAGCCATCTGTTCTAGGAGGGAGGGGAGGAGTGGTCACTTACACCTGAAAGGGCTGTGCCTGTCCTCACACAATGCCTTCTCTGACACCCTGGCGTGTGTCTGGGGCCTGGCCAAGGCAGGATTTCACATTCAAAAGAGACTTTACTTTGAAGTAGGCCTACTTCAAGGGGATATTGGGTATAAGAAGGGCACCCAAAACCACAGACTTTAGAACACTTATGGTAACAAGAGGAACCTCTGCCTGGAGAAGAGCTGAAGAGCTGAGGAGAAGTGCTGCCCTGCCTGTGACTGTGGTTTGTGGAGCTATCCTGCAGTTGCTGCTTCTGCCAGAGTCAGAGGGCAAAGACTGGACTTTGTGTGCCTTCCATCTTGTGAAGAAATCTCCAAGGGCTTGATTTAGAGCTTGCCTCCTGTTGTTTGAAGTCTCAGGGACAGCAAAGACTTCTCTCTGCCAACACTGGAGTCTCTGGAGAGACTCCTTCTCTGACAAGTGGTGCCCTATCCAGTCCCTGGACCCTTGAAAGGAAAGCTGGTGGAAATCCAAGGAAATCGACTTCGGACGACTTCGGACCAACGCTGCTGCTGAATCCGGTGATGCCGCCTGCACCTGACACTTGACCTTCGCTGGAATGCGATGATCTTCGCAGGCCCGATGCCGCTGCAGCCCCGCTGAAGTCCACGACTCCGTGGAAGTCGTCGCACCATGTCGTGACTGACACCACTTGAAGTGTGCAGATTCGATGTTTCGTACAGACACATCGATCCCCGACTTCACGCAACGACTTGTTTTCACTCTTCACCAAAGGTACTGTAATTGGGGGTCTACACAACTCCGTGTCCGGCGCTGCTGGTGTCGGCTTGTTGGGAACGACTCCGTCACAATGCCATGTTAACACCTCATCAAAGCATTTTGTGTTTCTGAGCGCTATTTTTGAGGTTAATCTTTATAAATTCATAACTTGACTTGTGTAGGTTGGATTTTTGTCGTTTTGGTCTTGTTTTGTTTAGATTAATATTTCATTTTTTTCTAAATGGGTGTTGTGCCATTTTGTATTGTTTTTATTAAGTTACTGTGTGTGTTGGTACAAATACTTTACACCTAGCACTCTGAAGTTAAGCCTGTTGCTCTGCCAAGCTACCAAGGGGGTAAGCAGGGGTTAGCTGAGGGTGATTCTCTTTTACCCTGACTAGAGTGAGAGTCCTTGCTTGAACAGGGGGTAACCTGACTGTCAACCAAAGACCCCATTTCTAACATAGCACACCACTGAAAGGTGGTTGGGACATTCCCTCAGATGCTGCCACAGTATACTGAAAAGAGCCAGTGGCCACAAAATGAAGTACTGCCAGAAGTTTCACTATTGGTGCCATTGCTGCCGTATTCCTATTGTGAGGCAAGAGATCAGGCCCCAACTGCTGACACTAATCCAACATTTTTTGCATATTTTTCTACTTAACCCAAAAATGTTATTGCATCCCTTTCCTCCACGGTGGCATGGCCTGGAAAGGGCCAGAACACCTGCGACCATTGTTTCCTACTCATGCCTAGGTTCAAATGTCTGCATTAATGGAAAAGAAAATATCAGCTTAAATGGTCACACCATACTTTGAACATCAACACACATCCTTAGTCTTAATAACATTAGGAATGCCATTGCTTAATACATGTACACACATTGTTATGAAATGTTTGGAACTTCAAAACTCATTGTTTTCTTTTTGTTTTTTTCTTTTTTTAAATCATATGCAAATAATACATTTGAATGTATTATTTGCACTTTAAAAAAAAAAATGTTTTAATACTTTCAACAGAGTTATTACTTCCTCTGAGGCACTACAGATGTCACAGTTCATATTTTATTGTGTCATATTTTGCCAAGAACAGTGTTGTTGGTATCTGACATTTATAAATGCACTAGCCTCCTTTTTGGGTGCTGGTGATACATTAACAATTGAAAAATACACAGCTTCACACCCTAAAATGGCAGATGCCTGACTTTGCCATCAGGACATTGGCTACCCAACAGCAGTCTTCGGAAGTGGACCGCTTAGTAGGTGATAAGGAGGTGGCTCCCTCCATGATAGTCCCTGCCCTAAGCTAACATGTGTGACTGCTATGCATGAAAGCCAATGGCTGTGTCTGTCCCCATCTCGGATCATGCCCGCCGTATACTTGTACACCCGTATTTAATAAAATCTTACTTGCCTCCTAATACTGCAGCCAAAAAGACATCCTCCTTTTTTGCTGCTGTAACTGAGCTCTAGAGCTCCTTGCCAGGGATGTTCAGTCCCTGAACAGCCAGCTCTATGGGACCCAGAAGAACAGGCACATGTCTAATTTGGAAATGTTTGACAAACTTAGTTGTTTCTTTTTTGTCCGCAGCCTAATTTGTCCCTTTTTGTTCATGAGTGAAGTGTTGTGATTGGAGTGGAGTGAACTGAAGGATTTTGCTGGGGACAGAGTGTTGTTTGCCACTGTTAGTCTGTGCATGAAAATGTATTGCCTCAAAAAGGAGAAGTTGTAATATTGGTCCAAGTAATTCACAATTCCAGTTTAATCAGTAATGACTTTGTCTGATACTATCTTGTCTATTAGGACTATAGACCATATTGTGGAGTAAGATTCTCTGTGTGGTTTTATATATGTCATGGTGCCAAATATAGGGAAACTTATTTTATGTGCTGCAAGTTCAAAGGTCACAGGCTTTCAATCATGTGCACAAGTATGTTCATTCCTACACACATACTTGTAAGGCGATGCTTGTGAAACAAAGTAAAATTGTATGCCACACTGTATTGATTGCAACAGACATGAATGTGTCCACATTGGTGAGAGAGTTACACATTCCTCAAACAACATTTCTGTGCCCTACGGGCTGTCCAGATGAGAAATCAATGATGGTGAGAAATGTGATACTTGAAAGAACTTTTGCAGATGGAAAGTTACATCATAAAGATGTTGTGGCATTCCATTGTGAGTAGTCAATTTCAAGCCCAACACAGACTCTTTTGGACATGTAAATATTTTTTAGCTCTCTATTTCAGTGGATTAGAAATGTTTCATGGTCTATGTTTTTACCCATACTGTTGAAGCACTTTTCGTGGAGGCGATTACAAGTGGATAAGAGACAAAGGAATACATGATATAGGAGCTAGCATGGGAAATTACTCGACTTTGAGCAAATGTTGTGTGATCAAATTTAATGTCCATTTGTATTTGCACAGATACCCTCAAACTGTTGTATTTGTCTTTTCAGTATTGTCTGGGCAAGGTGAAGGCGACAACAGTCACTTCGGTGGGAAGGAAGCTGGCCACTGCGGCCCTGGTGTGGACAACACGGACACTAACAGGTATATTTACGAGAAAGTGGCGCATCATAGATGATGAGCCACTTTTCTTGCACCCCTCTACCGGCACCTAACAACACCATGGTAGTGCTGTATTTACAATACGGTGCACCATGGCAGTCGTTATGATACTGTGGTGCTTCGCTACACTAGCATCAAAAATTTTGACACTAGTGCAGCAAAGCACAGAGAGGCCTGTTGCATATAATGAGTGCTTCGGTTTAATGCCTGCTCTGAACAGGCTTTAAACATGATGGAAAAAACAACGCAGTGAAATGTAGTATATTTCACTGCCACATTTTTTCGGGCCTCTCTGCACGGGAACGTCCCCTTTCATACATTATGCCTGCCAATGAAGACGATTCCCTAGTGGTGGTGGACCCTGGAGCAACTGTTACACATGCATCATTGTCAACCACCCATGCTCCTATCTCCACCCTCCCGTGCCTCCCCCTCAGTTGGCTGTAGCCGCTCCCCTAAAAGGGGTGGCATCAGCACCGCTCCTCCTCCCTGGTGTCCCAGGCTTGGCATAATTAGGAGGCTGTTGCTTTTTTAAGGATGATCGCTGTAAGCCAGACCGTATTATTGAATGCCATCTAGGGGCTGGCTGGCCAGAATTCCCAGAAAATATCTTGCCTAGATGGCATTCATAGTGCTCTATCTGGCCTACAGTGGTCATTTAAGGGTCTGGCCTCCTCTTTGAGTGCATCCTGCAACCCACCCCAACCTCGCTCCCAGAATCCCACCCCTTCTCAGTCCCAAATCCCTCCACCCAGCCCTATCCCAAGCACACTCAAACATTTGCATGCACCCACTACAATGGCCACAAGCAGCAGATCCTCACTCTGATGTAGCAAAAAAGATAGATACAGACACAAACCCCACCACCCTAATGACCAAAAGCATACCCACAGTCAGCACACACCCATCACACAAACGCACAAATTCACCACCAGCACACATGCAGACACCACACCCACGAGGAAACAGACATTCACACTCACTAATAGCACACCCATAGACACCACAACAGAACATATTCCAAACAGACACATACACATACACACACACACACATACTGAGCACAAATGCCCACACTCACCCACTCACCAGACACCCATTAACACTAATCAAAATGTGTAGCACATACACCAGACTCTCAGGCACCCACACCTTCAACAGACACATGTACAACAGATATAACTGCTCCATCTACCTCCCAAACTGAACTTCCTGCCAACCACCTTAACCATTTTCCAATCAAGGGCCTACTTTTTGCCCTGGCCGTCACCCCTTCTACATCTTAAACCACCGCTTACAAACTTATTTCCTCTTCTTCCACATCTCAAATCACCCCTTCCATATCCCATCCACCCCTTCCAAACGTAAATCAAACTCTCCAAAATGTATTTCCCCCCTGCCAGATCCCAACCCACCCCTTCCAAATCCCATCCCACCCCTTCCAAATCCCAACCTGCCCCTCTCAATCCCAACCCTAACAAACCCAACCATATCCCTCTCAAACCCAAACACACCACTCAGAAACCCAAGGATACCCTCTCCCAGCAACATCATGGTGGTGCTTGCTCTTTGCCCCATAGAAGCCCCTTCCACCGGAGGTTAATTTTAGCAGTGACATTAGGAAGCAAGTTGTGGGCATGCACCCACATTGTGGGCTGCAGGCCTACTGCTTTGCTCCTTATGTAAAGTTTATTTCATTTGTTTATGAGAGAATTATCTTAGTTTTATAAAACATTTTCATTGTGAGAATACCTCTGTCCTGTCCATATTTAATGAATGTTATTAATTGTTTGCTGATAATGTTATTCCTGCCAATGTGTGTGTTAGAAATTGGGTGGGGTATGTACCTCAGCAAGCAGAATCCACCCACTCTAGTCAAGGAAAGTCAGAAACACAACTTACATTATTAACCTGTGCTCACACTCTGGTAGCTTAACGCAGAGCAGGCAGGTTTAACTTAGAAGGCAGTGTGTAAAGTATTTGTGCAAATTACCCCCACAGTGACCCAGTGTATGCACCACAAAAAGGACTTCACACGGGGTTATAAGAAAATAATCCAAACCTTTATATTCTTAAGGATTTTCAAAAACAATAATAATTCTTGTAGTCGTATCTCAGCATAAATGGTTCGATGAAGATTCAATTTGTTTGTGTTATAGACAATGCATTGCAGTAATAATTAAAATGACAGTGCTTTGGGGTATGCACTGAGCTAAGGTTTTACTTAACTGAGGGTCCGGCACAGTTCCAGGGTGTTAAGAGGAAAATGTGGAGGCACTTCACCTCCAGGTAAGGCAGTAGTTTCTCAGTTGTGCTCTCGTTTCCTGCACGGCTGAGAAAAAATATCTCCGGGCAGGATCTGGCTCCCTCACCGATGCAGCGGAAAGAAATGCTGGTTGTTGGCCAAGGTTGAGGAGGGCAGACAGTGACGATGACTCCTTTGGTCAAGCTTGGCCCCCCAAATGGGCCTGTCCAGTTGAGTGAAGGCCGGTGAGGGAAGTTAAAAATGGAGTCCACTTATGGGGGAGCAGCAGCTTCTCTGGTTTTGGCAGGCCTGGGGCACCACAGTATTGAGCTGGGGTATGGGCCCCAAGGGTATCCCCTACTGGCAGAGGAGGCAGCACTTCATGGGCTCAAGAGGGCACAGCGCCTACTCTGCCAGCAGCTGCGAGGCCCTTGACGGTGTCCTTGCAGTTTCCATGCGGCCACCAGGCAGCGCCACAGTATCCCTGCACTCTCCGGGCTGGGAGTGAATTTATCTGGAGTTACTAGAGTAACTCTGTTAGAAGGAGTAGGGGGCCGTAATGGAGGGAGGGATTCCCTGCTGAGAGTGACGGCTCATTGAGCAGAACAGGCAGTGGGAAATTGGGTTATGGTGCTGACTGGCGGAGTGAGTCACTGCGATCCCAGGACGCGGCCGAGCACAGCTGGTTGGGCTTTTAATGGATGTAGTTCTTGGTGGGACAGGGCCCTGGAGTCACTCTGGTGATACTTTAAAAAGTGATTATGCTGGGCAAAGGTCAGCACTCCACAAGGCAGGTCAGAGCAACAGGGCAGCAATTCCTGGGACTGGTCAGCACAGTGCTGTGAGAATCCTGTTGATGCATCAGCCTGTCCTCCTAGCAGAGTCTCTTCTGGGTCCAGTAGTGATCTGACTAGCGGGTCAGGAGGCCCCCTACTTATACAGAAAATGACTTTGATGTGGGGGATGACTAACAAAGAAGGCTTGTGAAGTTCCCAGGTCCCCCTTTTAAGTCAGTCTCAGGTTCAGACAGCCATAGGGAGGTAATCAGCCCTCTCCTGTGTGGACCCCAGCCCTTAACGTTTGAGAAGTAAGTGTGAGATACTGCCCACCCCTTCCCCAGGATGACCCATTCGTATGCAGATAAATGTAGATGTGACTGAGGGTCCTGTGTTGTGGGTGTTTGAAGGGAATGCACAAGTAGAACTGTCACACCACTTAAGCCAGGCATGTATTGGAGGGAGGCTGTAGGCTCACAGGGCAGTGACTGCAGAGAAATGTCCACTTCAAAAAAGTTACATTTATAGGCTAGTGGTAATAAATCCAACCTTAACAGTAAAGATGATTTATTATTACCATTCCAATGGTATTAAGCATGACCAAGCCATTCCTCTCAGATCAGGAATTACAACTTAGAGTTATTAGAATGAACTGCTGGCCTATGATGGGGTAGGTCTCTCAATAATGAATAAGCATTTCAAGGGGTTTTCATTCCCAGGACATGGAAACTGCAAGGTACATGTCCTACCTTTCTACTTACATGGCACCCTGCCCCATGGACTCCTTAGGGCGTGACTTAGATGTAAGCAAAAGGGGAGTGGGAGACTTGGCAAGGGGTTCTAAATTCCAAGTCAGGGTGGCAGTTGGGATATGCATGCTAGCTCTGCAGTGGCAGGCTTGAGACAGGTTTACAGTGCTTCTTAAGCAGGTGGCACAATCAGTGCTGCAGGCCCACTAGTAGCATTAAAATTCCAGGCCCTGGGGTATGATTTACCACTCTACAAGGGACCTGCAGGTAACTGGAATATGCCAATTGTGAGTATACCAATGTTACCATGTGTTTAGAGGAGAAGTACATGCACTTTAGCACTGATTGGCAGTGGTAAAGTGCTCAGAGTCCTAAGGCCAACAAAAAGATACAGCAACAAAACAGGAGGGAAAGGTAAGACCAACCTAAGGATGCCAGGTCTACCATGTGTCCCCCAGCTGAAAGTGGGGAGAGCTATCCAACCTCTTAGAAGTTCTCCTCGCTAAGGTGGAAGAACCTAGATAGACCGTTAGTATTGGTGATGTCTACCCCAGGAATGTGTTCCACCCTAATGTCTGTTGAAGCAGATATGCTAATTAGAAATTATTAATGAATGTTTATGTGTTTTGATTAAAAAAAGTTCATAGAGAAATTAATCATAGAGAAAATAATGTGCACGTTTGAAAATGTGCCCACGAAAAATGGCTGCTACTTACACAAATTTATACTAAAATGATTAAAAATGTGTGAAATAATAAAAATATGTAATAATAATGTAGTAATGTGCCATAATGAGATGTATAACCTCTGTTTTGCATTATATCGTAGAGATAACTTAGCCAAATGTGTGGCCTAGTTTTGCCAGGCCTCATGCAGAAGCTGAATTATTAGAACACGCTGGAGAGAAGTCGAAATACTAACCTGACACTGGACCACCCAATGTTAAAGTTTGCTTAGCAAGAATTTTCTGTAATGTACCGATGGACAGGAGATGATGGAATCAAATTGCTACAATTATGTGTAGAGTAGATGAGATGTACTTTCCCAGGACTCAAACAATAGAGACACTGACTGAAGAGGAAGATGCAACATTTTCGATACCTGAAGAGCCTGATGATGAGTACATCGTACAGTGGACCAATCAATGAACTGGGAACGACGAAATACTAGAACTCATAGATATGTAGAATTAAATGTATTGTGTAACGTCACAGATAGTGTTTAATTGACCAATTAGGAATTAGGGGGATGGACTGAAAAACTCTAATAAAAAGTAATGTCAAGAGGCTAAAACTTCAGATGAGATGAGAGCTGCGAGGGGAGAATTGATGACGTCAAGAGACGCAGTTCAAGATTCTATCATTGGGCTCATGCTCTTGAGAGCCTGATGCGTTGCTGATCTATTGATGACCTGAAGAGGAAGACTGACTTTGTTGCTGATCCATTTCGTGGATAGGTAGCTATGACGTTGTGACTGATTAACTTTGTGCTCTTTCTTCTAGTACCAACTGCGCTGTTTCATAGGTTTTCTTCAAGCCAGATGGTTTTCCAAATCCATGTTTTCTAAATTGTTTTTGCATGAAGCCCCAACATGCTGATGCTAATCTGGGTTAGGTAGGGTTTCTTAGAGTGACGTTGACAGTGACAAATGGTTGACAAACTGATTGCTGAACTCTGCTAATAATGTCGATATATTCATCTTTGTTGGCTTATGCTGAAGCTTTTGAGCACATGTTTTCTCAAATTCTGATTCGATGGTGCTATTTGTGGCTGCTAATAAACTAATTCTGAGCTGATTCAATAATGTTCGAGTTAACCTTATGCACTAGAATTGTAACTAATACGGAAATAAAAAATGTTAAACGTATATTGTATTGAGTTGTGGTTGTTTATGAAATGTCGATATAATTGTTTAATAGTTAATGATTCTCTTAGTGGTTATTGATGAGTTATATTGAATATTGATAACATTGATCACTACATGGCTAGGATACTGCATGCGATCCAAAAGATTTATTGGCCTATATGCGTCCCCTTGTAAGTTCACTTACTAGGGACCAGGCGCGCTTGCACGTCCATACCTTGTAGGGAAATGGACAACCTCAATAATGTTGTATTCTCACCCAAAGAGGTATTGCCTCAACTTCTTCAGTGCCCAGACCACTGCAAAAGCTTCCCTTCCTATAACACTCCACCTCTCTGCCCTGTGAAGGAGCCTTCTAGAGATGAAAGTTACAGGCTGATCCAGGCCATCCTCATTGAGTTGTGATAGTACTGCCCCTACGCCACGCTTTGGGGCATCAGTTTGTACGATGAACTCCCTGGAGTAGTCAGGGGCCTTGAGTACAGGAGCTGTGCACATGGCTTGCTTTAGGGAGTCAAATGTTTTTTGTTATGCCTAAGCCCAAATCACCTTTCTGGGCTGTTTCTTAGAAGTCAGCACATTCAAGGGGGCAACAATGGTGCCATACCCCATGACAAGCCTCCTATAGTACCCAGTGAAGCCCAGGAAAACTCTGTCCTTAGTCTGAGTTTTGGGGGCCCCCAGGCCACAGTAGTCTCAATCTTAGCCTGTAGGGGCTACACCTCATCCCCACCCACCAGGTGTCCCAAGTACACCACTGATCCCTGCCCTAGTTGGCCCTTTCTGTCCCTGATTGTCAGGCCTGCCTGTTGCAGGGCCTGAAGTACTTCCTTGAGGTGGCAGAGGTGGTCTTACCAGCTGCTACAGAAGATAGCTATGTCATCCATATAGGCAGCAGAGAAAGCCTCCAGACCGGTGATTACTTGGTTTACTAGCCTCTCAAAGGTGGCAGGGGCTGTATTTAGACCAAAGGGCACCATTCTGATATGGTTGTGGCCCTCTGGGTTGGAGAAGGCTGACTTCTTTTTGGCACCATCAATTAAGGTGATCTGCCAGTACACACAGGTGAGATCAAAGGTACTCAAGTACCTGGCAGCTCCTAACCAATCAAATAGCTCCTCTGCCTGGGGGATGGGATGAGCATCCGTCTTAGTTACATAATTGAGCCCTCTGTAATCCACACAGAACCTTAGCTCAGGTGTCGTGCCCAGTGGGGCAGATTTTGATACCAGACCCGTAGGATTGGACCAGGGGCTACTGGAGGGTTGTAGCACCCTCAAATCCAGCATTGTAGCAATCTTGCTCTTGATATTAGGCCTCACCTTATTCGAAAACCGGTAGGACTTGTGCTTGACAGTGAGCCTGTCTCCTGTGTCCACATCATTGGTGCACAGGTGGGTATTCCCAGGGGTAAGAGTGAAAAGAAAGGCAAACTGTTCCAATACCTGTTGGCAGTCCCTCTGTTGCTCAGGAGTCAAGGTGGGGGAAGGATTACTCCTTCCACAGACCCATGTTTCTCCCATGTTCTCCTCAGAGGCTAAGAGGTCTGGCAGAGGTTCACTCTCCCCCTCGTCAGCCCCATCCATCAACAATAGCATAATGACCTCTGACCTCTCAAAATGGGGTTTGAGGCCATTGATATGCAGCACCGTAGGGAGTTGCCAGGGGTCCTGAGGTCAACCACATAGGTGACCCCCTTTTTTTCAACCTCCTCATAGGTGTCAGACCAGCGATCCAGGATAGCCCCATGCTCCATAGATTCCATCACCCACACTTTTTGCTCAGGCTGGAATTCCACAGTGGTAAAGGCTTGCTTGTACCACTCCTTCATGAAAGGTTGGCTGGCTTCTAAGTTGTCATAAGCTTGCTTCCACAACCATTTGGCTACAGAAGGCCAACATATAGCTTACCACATCCTGGGGATCTTTCTTTGAAGCCTGCTCCCAACCCTCCTTAACCAAGCTAAGAGGTCCCCTCACAGGGTACCCATAAAGAAGTTCAAAAGGGGTAGAAGTCCACTCCCTTCTGGGTACCTCTCTGTAGTCAAACAATAAACAGGGCAAGCGGATATCCCACTTTCTCCTCAGGCCCTCAGGCAGACTCCTGGTCATCCCTTTCAGGGTCTTGTTGAATCTCTCAACAAGCCTGTTGGTTTGGGGGTGGTAAGGGGTGGGGAAATTGTAGGTTACCCCACACTCATTCTATATGGACTGCATGTAGGCAGACATGACATTGGTGCCCCTGTCAGACACCACTTCCTGGGGGAACCCCACCCAGGTGAAAATCCCCAAAAGGGCTTTTGCCACTACAGGGGAAGTGGTGGTCCTCAGAGGTATGACCTCTGGGTACCGTGTGGCATGATCCACCAGAACCAGGATAAACCTGTGACCAGAAGCAGTCTGGGGATCTATAGCCCAACAATGTTGATGCCCACCCATTCAAAAGGGGTGCTAACGATAGGCAAGGGTTAGAGGGGAGCTTTTAGATTCTGCCCTGTCTACCCACTGGCATGGCAGGTCACACATATTCTACAGAACGTGCCTGAGACAGGTTTACAAGGGCTACTTAACTGAGTGGCACAATCAGTGCTGCAGGCCCACTAATAGCATTTAATTTACAGGCCCTGGTGGTATGCTTTACCACTCTGCAAGAGAGGTACAGGTAAATTGAATATGCCAATTGTGAGTATATCAAGGTTACTATGTGCTTAGGGGAGGAGCACATGCACTTTAGCACTCATTGGCAGTGGTAGAGTGCTCAGAGTCCTAAGGCCAACTAAAAGATACAGCAACAAACAGGAAGGAAAGGCAAAATGTCTGGGTTAAGTCCACCCTAAGGATGCCAGGTCTAACAGTATATGCCATCCACTTACTCTAATTTGTGACAGTGACCAGCACAGTATGTGGATTTTAGTCATTAAGGGGGTCATTCTGACCCTGGCAGTAAAAACCGCCAGGGTCAACGACCGCGGGAGCACCGCCAACAGGCTGGCGGTGCTCCCATGGGCATTCTGTACTGCCGCGGTCAGAAACGGAAAACCGGCGGTGTACCGCCGGTTTTCCGCTGCTTGGGGAATCCTTCATGGCGGCGCAGCTTGCTGCGCCGCCATGGGGATTCCGACCCCCATTACCGCCATCCTGTTCCTGGCGGTCGTGGCCGCCAGGAACAGGATGACGGTCAGGGGTGTCGTGGGGCCCCTGGGGGCCCCTGCAGTGCCCATGCCAATGGCATGGGCACTGCAGGGGCCCCTGTAACAGGGCCCCACCATGATTTTCAGTGTCTGCGATGCAGACACTGAAAATCGCGACGGGTGCAACTGCACCCGTCGCACCCCTTCCACTCCGCCGGCTCCATTCGGAGCCGGCATCCTCTTGGAAGGGTGTTTCCCGCTTGGCTGGCGGGCGGCCTTCTGGCGGTCGCCCGCCAGCCCAGCGGGAAACCCAGAATACCCGCGGCGGTCTTTTGACCGTGCAGCGGTATTCTGGCGGTCCCAGCCAGGCCGGCGGCTTCCGCCGCCGGACGGGGTCAGAATGACCCCCTAAGTGTTGTACTTTTGTGATGGGCATGTTTATTTTGGTTCACACATTCATGTTGTTACTGAACACTTACACTAAAATTAAATGTGTTTCTGTTATCGTGAATGGAGAATGCATGTGTGTTTATTTTGACATGATGTGACAATGATATGCACAAATGCCTTACACAAGGAATCTAGCACTTTACACTTTAGTGGCATCTAATGATTGTGATATATTGTACTCCAAGGGGATATGTGACCTTCATATATTTGTGCCATGTTTGCAGTTATAGGTAGGTTCTGTAGTACACTCTGTGTACACCCACTTGTAGCATGTTGTATTGGAATTACAACTTTTTCATGGAAATGTTTAGTTGCTAATGGGTATACTGTTTCAGTTAATGCTTTCAATTTTATTGGGGGATTATTGCACACACCTGTGTGGACACATTCCATTTTGTGATTGCTGTGTCTTTTTGAGTAGGTATCCATTGCCAGGAAGGCAGATCATACCAGATCTGAGCGTGCTGTTTATATCTCAATGTCTGTTGTGATACATTTTCTAAGTGCAAGAATATACATGTAAGCATTGTTCATCATTGTGGTGTTGTTTGCCAAAAATATTTGCACATGCCCTAGTCTGGTGCTACTGTGAAGCAATTCCGATCATAACAGGTATGACAGTGACTTACCTTCTGATCTGGTAACAATGGGGTTCATTTCCATCTTGGCCCAGGAGCAAAGGTAGGACTGGTATGAGCAGGTTCTTGGCGGCAGGAAATGTGGAAAGAGTAAAAAGGTGAGTTTCATACTTTTATCCATCCCAATCTGCCAACTCAGGTGTAGAGGTTTAGCCGCCACACTTGCATCCGTGGGAAAGCACATCTGGATTGGCTTGGTGGGAAAAGGGGCTGGCCTCCCACCTCCAGCTTCTTAACCTATGGTGCAGTAGACGCCGGTGGAGATTTTTGACAGTGATGGCAAACCATCAGCAGTCTTTTGCCTATGCTCCTGCTAACATTTAAATAGGGTGAGCAGACTGTCATGGCGGCAGACAGCTTTTCAGATGGAAAAGCGATGGCAGGACCATTATCATGAAGTACTAAATCAGGCTCTTTGTCCGATTAGGACATTAAATGACTGGCCCTGACAGAAATCAGACACTCCACAGGAAGAAAATACAGAAGTAGAAGACAAAACATTGAAGATCAGTGGACTGGTAGACAGGTGGTTGGGCAGGTAGGCAAGACATTAGACCTGCTATCAAAGAAGACTTGATGCTGCAGAGAGTTCACAGCTCTTCAGTGACTGTCTCTCGGAGTACTTCAGACTTCTCCTACTAAGTCTTAGATGTCCCAAAAGAGTGATTCCTGAACCTTTTTGATTGCTGGTCAATCTTCCTTGAGAGCGGCCAATGACACATATTCAGGGGGAAGGGAGTGGGCAAAATGCCAACGGCTGATGCTCATACTACATGTGTTTTTCACTCCATTTTGACGCAAGGACGCATTTCATGCTAAAATATAGTGCTAAATGAAGAATTTGCATTTCATGTGATTAAAAAGTATTTTCACACATTTTTCTTGAAATTTTCCATACTTATACAAAAGCAAATTATGCAACTTTTGCACAGCCCTATTAAAGTGTCCATTGACTGCTGGTGTTGTTCTGGGTGGACAGTTGGAGGAGGACACGAAGCCTGTAAAGGAGCTGCATTTTGAGGCATCAATTGCATAGTGCCAGTGGAGTTAAGCAGTAAGTGGGTGCAGGCCCATGTGGCAGTTGAACCTGCTCTTTGGACATCATTAGTTGGTCTACTTCAAAGCCCGGAGGCGCTCCAAAACTCACCACTTCCTGTATAGTGGTGTTTGCATCTCCCATGTCCACAGATGGCTTTGCAGCCTCAGTCCAGCGTCTTTTAATGACAGCTCTTGTTTGTCTCTGGTTGGGCACACTCTCCCCGCTTGTGCAGGATTCTTCCTTCTCCAAGCATTGGTCGATAGCTGCAGTGCAACTAGCAGTTGTGAATATTCTTATGTGCCACAGGTCCTGCTCCAATGAAGTTTGGCCTGTCCGGTCTGTAGCAAGGAATGCTGAGAAAAGAAAGATATTTTGGCTTCATATGTTCTTTATAAAATGTACTTCATTTAAAAATGGATATTACCTCCTAAAGGCAAGAATATACATGGTTCAGTGTTTCCAAACCAAGATGAATATGCATATTTTACTGACTTTAAAATTAGATTGGAGTCAAGCATTCAAAAAAGGAGAAAGGTTTTTGCAGAGAATTGTTTGTTAAAGATATTTGAATGGAGTATACATTGTTTATTTTTAGTGTAGACATCCATACGTAGGTTAGTGAATAGCATTTTGAAAGTATGCGACTATTATTATTGTAGTACTCCTAAATGTACTACAAAGTGCAGTTCGTGAATAGTCCCCAGCACAGTGGTCCAGCCAAGGCGTTTGAATTTGAAATCCAGTTGAAAAAAACTGCTTCCACGGATATCTTCTGCTTTACCAGCCAGGTAAACAGAGATATTCCCAATCTACCAAAAGATTTCTGATACTCCAGTTCTTGCCAAAAGGTTCTAGGGCAAGTGTTATGTGCGACCGAAAGCAGCTGAATATTAAAATGGGAAGGCAGGTATGCCCCTAAAGTGGAACATATACTACGGTGAGAGTTTATTTGTTCCTTCTATTCTACAGGGCAGACCTAGATAGAGGAGATAACTCATCCATCTGATCTAGAGCATTTGTATTGCTCCTATTAAAGAACGCGATAATGTATTGCCAGGGTTTCTTTGTAAATACAATAATGAATTTGAATTTATTAGTGCTTATAAAATAGCACACTACTTAACTGTACTATTTGTCTGCCACTGTTTCGGTGAAATCCAGTTTAATAAGCAAACAATAGTTTTCGGGTAGATCTTTGTTCATCAAATAAAGCAATACATTTCTTCTGTGTTTTTCTGTGATTCAGTGGTTTTGAGTATTACATGCTAAAGTAAATTAATCTGTCCTATTTCACAAGCATATCTATTTTCATATCATAAATTAGTCAAATGTAGCCTTCCAATTCAAGGCATCCTATGTCTCACATGTTAATACGGAAACACTGCAAATGAAACCAATTACACCAATTAAAGAGATAAGATATTTGGGGCTGTTGAGATTTTGGGTAGGCCCAAAATCAAAAAACAAAAAAGGAAGTCAGAACACCCTTCGCTCGTCCCAACACAATGCTTAATAATGCATGTTAATGATTGTAAAAATAGCCGAAGGCCAGGTTCTGTGTCCAAAGCCATCTGATTACCACACAGCTTAGGCTCTGGCCTCATTGCAACTTCACACTCATTGGCTAGCTGCATGGTCCTTGGGGGGCTGTTTTCTGCATTCTCACGATAACGTGTTGATTTAACTCCTTTTAGATTTTGTATTTTAACTATAATATTCCCTCAACTGAAGTTTGTTTAGATTTTCCGTGGTTTTATATAAGTAATTTTATTTGTAATGACTTCAAAGTTAAATAAGTACATTGTATATCATATACACGGAAGAATCGACGCATTCTGTGCCCAAGGGCTATCTAACTGTGTTTAAGTTTTAATGTATCCATGGTATAGTTTTCCATTCTTCACCTCCTTGTGTTAGATGCCTAATCAAGGTGTAACTTGATGCAGCACTGTGCATATTCTGCATGCAAGTTAACTTCTTTCAATTATTTGTTTGTTCTTTTATCTACATATATATATACTATCTGAGCATTGAATGTTCTATGGTTCTCTTTGAACCAGACTATGGCATGAAATAAACAATACGTTCTGATCATGGCTAGTTATGGAAGAGGTGGGGGAATACAATGAAATATACCCTGATTTCTTGATTGGTCACAAATCTAATTTTAATATCATACTTTTTTACTTAGAAGATCCTTGTCATGGATTAAGCAAACATTTTTTTCCTTAACTGTACTTGTCTTACAACTGCAAATACACCAGTTATAAATGTGAAAAGTTCTCTCAGCGGAGCAACTGCTCATCCCATCAGCCATATCAGCCATAGCCAACTCACATAGTTGGAAGTGAAGCATTCTTCCAACTCAGTTACTGTTACTTTGTGATAACACATGTTAATGATTAAAAGTGTACTATCATAGAGACACCATTAGTACAACTACATCCCTGTCATACGGCAATTCTATTTGAGAAAAGTTGCCAAAGGTTTTTAAGTTACTCCTTTCAGGGTTAGGAAGGAGGAGTTCACGCTGACACCAGCCAAGGACACCAGGACCTCCATAGTAGTGCTTGGATGTCAAAAATCAAACCAGGGGAAGTCAACAGAAGAGCAACTGCTCCTCCCATCAGCCATATGCCAATTCACATAGCTGGAAGCGAAGCATGTGACCAACACAGTTCCTGTTTGCTTGTGATAACACACTATTGATTACAAATGTATTATCATGTAGACACAATTAGTACAACTGCATTCCTGTCCTATGTCACTTCTCTTGAATAAAAGTTTCCAAAAAGTTTCTAAGTCCCCCTATTTCAGAGTTAAGCAGGAGGAGTTCGCTCTGACACCCGCTAAGGACTCCAAGACCTTTATAGTGGTGCTTGGAGGTCAAGAATCAATCCAGGGGAAGTCACCAGACGGGTTCAGGATATGTTTAGGTAGAACTGGTTAAGCTGTTTTTTTTCCAGGGAGGTGACTTTCTTGCAGCTTTTGTGTCCCTGTATCTTAACAGGAGGTCATCCAGCCGACCCTTGGAGCCCACGTCTATGCCATAGATACAAGTAGGAACAAGTCCAACCTGTTGATTTCTCCTTCCTGATCTCAACAGCAGGTGCAGTTCTGTAGTCCATAAGTCCAGTAGTGTTCTGAATATGGTGCAAGCCAGTGAGTGATGGTGAATTCTGTCCCCTCCCTAATAAATAGTGAAAAGGTTCCCAGGGATAACCCTATACACTTTGTAGCAGTTTGTGTGTGACTTACTGCAAACAATATCATCTCTGTGCCTAAAATCAAGATGGCAGTACATAACATCCCTTGTGCAGAGCTTCTGTGTCTACCCTATATGTGTGGCCAGGGAAATGAGAAACTCCACCTCTGTGGTAAACAAGTGCTGGGGGCAGTGCCTTTCCCACAGGGCCTGGTGTCTGTCTGGTTATGGAGACAAAGAAAGGGGGCAGGCCAAGGTGTTAGCTACATCTGTCTGTAAGAGTGCAGGCCTCCTTGAATACAAACAAGTTCCTGGGCAATGCCCAGGTGGTCTTCCTGTCAGAGAAACAAACATCTCACCACACCCAAGGTCTTTGGCTCAGCTCTGGGAGCAAATTCACATCTCATCTAGATTGCTATTCAGGTCCTGAGTAACAGTGGAAGCTGATACACATGGGCCTCTATAGGCTTTAGGCAGGCAAAGGTTCACTTTTAAAATGTACCTTTTGTTAAATATTTGTTACAAATCTGACTTTAGCAACAAATTAGGTTTGTAATACATATTATAACTAGTACAAGAAATACATTTTTAGCTGAGATAACATTATTTAAGTTTTTTTTTCAAAGTTATTTTTATTGGGTTTTGAAGTACAGCAAACCAAAAAAAAAACAATGCAATCACGGGTAACTAGAAGGTGAAGGGGGAAGGAAGAGAAAGAATAAAAGGGGGGCAGGGAGGAAAAGGCGGGCACAGAGGAAAAGCGGAGGCAGGAGGAAAAAATGGACACATGGTTTCACAATAATGTCTGCCAAAATGACAATGCCAGGTATGCGTCTGATGTAGGACACTCAGGATGAATCAGTTAATTAATTTGTGCAGTCCCTGGATAGCAACAAAATGTATCTTTCCATGTGGTAGGCAGTGGCATTGGGCGGATGGATGCCTGTGTCTATAGGTAGAGGCAATGAGCATCAGGTGACCTCCCCTCAGACAGAAGTGGGGGTGAAAGGGGCTAGGTAGCCATAGATTACCCCATGGAGTTACACATATCAGAGGAGGACTCAAAGGGGTGCCTCTCACTCATGAATGATAGGAAGGGTTCCCAGATGTCCCTGGGGACGGAGAATACAGGTATCTGTTCCCAGAATGAAGATAGTTGTTTTTGACAGTATGTGACATCTTTTAGCCAGTCATTAACAGTTGGGGTTGGTTTGCTGGCCCCAGTGCATGGCCACTCTGTGTTTGGCCTTAAGGAGGAGCATGGCAGTGAGCTGGCAGTTGGGGCTGGTGTATCTTTAGTGTAGAACTAAAAAATAGGAATGCACAGTTCCACGGGAAATGCAAATCCTTACTACCCAGTCAGATGGTCCCTACACTTATTGAATACTACTTTCTGTGACATGCTTCATCATTGGGCTTTGCTCCTTGTCAGGCCAGTACTTTAATGCCTGATGGGCCCCTCAGGGGAGCTCTTTGCCAGAGATCTTTTATGAATATTTGCTGATGGTGAGTGCAAAAATGTGGGATTGGTGAAAAAGCTGTTACAATTGACTAGGGGGAACCAGAAGTCAAAACTTTATTATGGAAGTGGAGCCCCTGTCAAGGTTAAAAAAGTCCAAGGTAGGAGAATACGAGTATAATGACTGAATTACCCTGTTGGTGTGTCAAGTCGTGGGTCATGTGCCCCTACTCTAGAGATTGACTCACAGAGTACAGTGTTGGTAGTCCCTATACTGCTTATAATAAACTAGTTAGTGTGGTGTAGGTAGTCCGTAGACTGCCTATAATAAACTGGTCAACATGTTTTGCGCTCAAGTAGTCACAAGGATCTATATGAGATTCATCAGGACGTATATAAAGAACAACCAAATCCTCACTGTCAGGTGAACACATACTATATAATTCATTGGTGATATGTTAATCTAAGTAGGAACCTGGAAGTAAAATAAAACTGACTTGTTATTCATACAGTAGAATGATAATAATAATAATACAGTAATCTGAAGGATAATAAATAATACAGTTCATAAAGTGCCATTCAATGTCAGGTACCACAGTGGAACCACCTCAAATAACTACCTTGCTCAAAGGGATGTGAGACGTACTGGTGGCCACAAGCACTCAACAGAACACCCATAGTAAATAGTACAACTCTTACCATCCTTGAATTAGTGTCATGGGCCCAATGGGGATAACAATGGGCTTTCATGGTTCAAAAACCTATTAATCTGCATGTGTGGTTAAAGGAGAGAACAAAGACATAGGGCCATATTACAACATTGGCGGTCGGAAGAGGCTGATCGCCAAGGCTGAACTGCCAGTCGGCCGCCCATGCGGCCAGAAACCCGCCGGCCGCATTTGGACCTTCCCGCTAGGCCGGCAGGTGGAAACAGAGTTTCCGTTCGCTGGCCCAGCGGGGATGTCGGCCGTAACATTGCAGCCGGCTCCTAATGGCAGCAGCACCCGTCGCGCTTTTCACTGTCTGCCAGGCAGACAGTGAAAATCGCAATGGGACTATGCCTGAGGGCCCTGCACTGCCCATGCGAAGTGCATGGGCAGTGCAGGGGCCCACAGGGGCTCCACTACTCCCCCTACCACCAGCCTTTCCACGGCGGTGTCTACCGCCATGGACAGGCTGGCAGTAAGGAGAGTCAAAATCCCCAGGGCAGCGCTGCAAGCAGTGCTGCCCTGGCGGACTCTGACCGCCGGGAGATCCATGGCGGTAAACCGCCGGTCCCGGCAGTGTGACCGCGGTGCTACCGCCTCGGTCATAATATGGTGATTCGTACCAACGCAACTTTAACCCTGGCGGTCGGTGACCGCCAGGGTTGGAATGAGGCCCATAGTTACTAAGCATCAACACGGTGTAGGCCTCCTACAACAAAACTGATAACAAAATAATAATGATAAAAGTAGTAACAGATAAACACCAGGTATTCTGGAAGCTGGAAAGTCATAAACGTTCCTGTATCAATATAGTCTTAATGGTGATAGTGAACAGTGTACCCTTGAATGTGAAACCCAATGCTAGTCACAACATGGTGCTAGTTCATATCCTATAGAAAGACTAAAGGTCCTAGGGAGTATTATTAATATATAGGAATGTACTAGAGTGGCAGCAGGTCATCAAAGCTGGAAGGCGATAATATATAGTGTTACTAGTCCCACTATCCCATGGGGGTCTGGTGCAAGATAATTGAGTGAAGGGGTTGTATGATAGCTCACACCAAGGGAACAGGTAAACACCATGTAACGGTACAGGATGTAAGAATCTATTCATAGTAACCAATCACGCTCTCAACTGCAGATAGTTTCTGACAGTAAGCGCTGCATCTTGCAATCATGCACTCAACTCCTCTATAACAAATAGTAAGTGCTGTATTTTTCAAGTGCACCCAGCATATATGCAACTCACACCAAGCAGTATATGGATTTCTAAAGCGGCAAATTGATCAAAGGTGTCATTGACAGCCCCCACCAAGGGGTCAGGAATTACAGTAAATAGTAAGATAGTGATTTAGTAATACAACATGTGCCCAATAAAACACGCAACACAAAAAAACAGCTAGCAGCCATCTCAACTTCAGAGCCACGCCTAGGATTTACTGTTAGCCCCTACAGAATGAATTGAACAATATAACGCATTGGGGTTGTGTTAGTAATATAGTAAATGCCACCCTTAAAATGGAGCCAGTAAGCCCCACAACAGAGACTCTGCACGCTGGTTCCTGTCCAAGGAGCAGCCAGCGGTAATCGTGTAGACACTCTTCTGCTTCACTGTGAAGCTGACAAATCCTTCCCCGTGGGGCAAAGGAGCACTGTCAAGGAAGAATGACCTATCAGATTCCCAGGCAGGGATCTGAAGGCCAGATAATAAATGGGGACTTACTTGCATGATTAACGACGTCCTCCAAAGCACCTACCCCAGCTCTGTGCTCCCCATGATGGAGAAGACTATGAGAGGTGGTGCTTTTCACAGGGAGAGCTATGGCGGTCCACATAGAAAGAGGACTACTAAAGCCATTGCAGAATAGTGGTGGCCATATTGTAGTGTGAAAAAATGTCTAAACTCTGAAAAAATGGTGGTCATCTAAACATGTTGAGGAGATCTATGTTTGGAAGATAATCATGGTCATATAGAAAGGTCATTTCATGCTAATAGTAACCATCATAAAGTCTGAGGTGGCGCCAAATCATGTGTTGTGAATGATCATTAATGATAAAAACTATGGCGGTGATTATCCAAGTCATGGTAGTAAGTGCTGAAGTAACACCCTAAGTTAAAGGAATGAGCAATAGTTATGTCTTTGTCGAGTATCATGTGAATTCAGACCATGGGACTTCATCATTTAGGCCCATAACGCGGGTCCTAAGTTTGAACACCCATCTTTGTGTTTTCTCGAACAGTCTCTTGGTACAATCGGTACTGTCAGTGACAGTCTCAAGTATCACCCATTTTAGATTGTGACGTGTGTTGTTCGGTTCGATGAAGTGAAGGGTCAATCTTATGGAGGCTCTGTGGCACCTAATCGTGCTCTGGTGTTCATTGATGGGGGTCTTAGCCATTATAGAAGTCATGCCTATGTAGTGGAGGTCGCAGGGGCATTGAATAATGTAAATGCAATTTTTGGTATGGCAATTGGTATGCCTGTATAAATGCCACACGCTAGTCCCCCCTAAATTGACCTCAGTGGTGTTTATAGACCGGGAGCAAACATTAGTTACCACAAGGATGGTGGCCTCTCACCGGAAGCCAGGTCTGTGCGCCAGTGGTACTCGGGGTATTTTGCTTCTAAGTCTGGTATGGACAATCAGATCCCTGATAGTTTGTGTTCTCTTAAATCAAAATAATGGGTGTTCAAGGAATTTTACGGCACAGGGACACTCTCAAGTGAGATGTAGGAATATCGCTTGTGGTGAACTACACCTCACACAACATGTCTCCTCCATAAGACCCATTTTGAAGTGTTGGGACGGTGTGTCATATAAGTGGTGTAGATACTTGAAATGTATTGACCTCAATCAGTAATTGGGAGAGAGGAGTTTAATTTGGTCACAGCAATAAGACCATTGGCATTCTGTGATGGAGGGTTGATGTCCAAGTCCCAGGCCACACAAGTTGTTGGTTTTGCTACTGGTGCAGTAGATTGCATGATGTTATTTAAGTGGGTGATGAGCTTACACAGTGAGGGAACGGTGAGTATATGCTGAACGGCGGAGGTACAGCAGGAAAAGTGTAATTTAATGAGCAGTACGTCCCCCTAAGTTGATGATAAAGTAGTGGCTTGAGTGCAGTGGTATGAGAGGTCCAAGAAACCTCAAAGGCAGCATGAAATGTTCATCCAGGCATAAATCGGAAAAGGTTTTGAGGTCTTTTCTGCATAACTTGATTCCAGCTCTGTCATCCAATTGGGATAGAAGCACATAAACGCTAGAGAGCTCAGCGCACCTCCACATGCTGTCCCATGCCCAACTAAGACAATTCACCATATCTATCTCTTTCCATGATGCTTTATGAGGCAGGTAAATGTCAGTCATTAGAGGCCAGGACTCAGCAAGAACAACCTCAATGGCAACATGGGGTTGCAACCGTTGCAACGGTGTTGAATACAGGCAATTGGGCAGGCATGATGCTTGGACACACATTCAATATAGTGACATATCCACCACACCCAGCCGACCCTGAGAGGGTGGAAGAGTGAGGATTTTGCATTTGATTCTGGGTTATTTACCAGCCCAGATCAATGCTACCAGGTCGGAATGGAGACAAAGCAAAACAAGAAGTAGTGAGAGATAGGGGCAAGTTAAGGAAAAGATATAAGAATTTTGTTAAAATTTTGCAATCGATATCCAACCAGATATGGACAGTGGGAGGTGGGACCACAGAAGAATTCTATCCTCCAGGCATGAGATGAAACTGCAGTAATTGGCAGTCCAGAGCTCATAAGGGTGTCGACTGAGCCTGTGGAATGGGTGGTCTAGCAGAAATGGCTGGGTGCTGTCCAAGAGAGGGAATAGGATAAAATTAGACCAGTTAACTTCTATGCTTAAAGGTCCATCAAAGCAAATACCCTCTCTGAGAAGTGGGGTAAGGTGCTCCTGAGGGTTCCGAACATAGAGCGTGATATCATCTGCATATAAGCATATGACCAGCCCTTCTACACGAAGCCAAGACCACAAAGTGCATGATGTTGTTGAAAGCTTGTTGCCAGAGGCTCCATCTCGATGGCAAAAAAGTATGGGTGACAGTGGACATCCTTTTCCGGGGCGGGAGCCCCGCCGATAAAAACACGTCGGAAACAGACTACGAACGGGAAAACGCTCACCTATACACACTCCACGAGGAAGGAGGACAGCATGGAGCCCGAATTACACATCCTACCGGCTATTGTCTATCTGCTCATCTACCAGGAGTACGAACGCCGGCGCAGACGACAACGGTGAGTACTGCACCTACGACACAGGGGAGGGGGGAGGAGGAAAGCTTACGGGCACACACATACGCGATACACCCACCCCCCCAACCCACCCCCCCAATACCTACACACCAATGCAGAGCAACAAGTCAGAGTGCGCCCCCCAAACCCCCCAGAAGAATGCAAAGACATAATTCAAATGAAGTTTAAAATTTATGTATAAAATAGGTTCATTTAAGTCATGGTAAATATGTCATATAAAATATACAAAAGAAATAATGAACATAGTGCAAAGTATAAACATAGTGAATAAGTCCTGCACAGTCCGTTCAATATCCATAGTCCGTGGGCCAATGTGTACAAACACATGGGCAAAGCCCACACAGGAGACCGGAAACCATTGGAGAGAACACTGCTGGGGCATCAGATGAGAAAACAACAGGCACCTCAGGGGGAAGGGAAAGGGGGGCACCTCAGCCACATGAGTCCACGATGCCAGATCCACGAGGGGCCTCCATGCCCACTGTACCATCCTGGGGAGTGCAAAGCCACAGTCCATCAGATGGATAACCGACTCCACTGGTATTGGAGGAGGCATGGTGCCCAGAGTGCTTCGTGAACACCTGCTCGACACAGAACCGGCACTGTCAATGGACCAGCGGTGCTTGAGACGGCGTTGCCCAGCGGAGCGGTGCTTGAGATGAAGGGCCCAGCGGAGCGGTGCTTGACAGGAAGGGCCCAGCGGAGCGGTGCTTGAGATGAAGGGCCCAGCGGAGCGGTGCTTGACAGGAAGGGCCCAGCGGAGAGCCGCTTGACAGGAAGGGCCCAGCGGAGCGGTGCTTGACAGGAAGGGCCCAGCGGAGCGGTGCTTGACAGGAAGGGCCCAGCGGAGCGGTGCGTGAGATGAAGGGCCCAACGGAGCGGTGCTTGAGACGGCGGGCCCTCTTCAGCGGTGCTCCTCACAGCGGGGCCCTGTTCAGCGGTGCCTGTCTTGGCGGGGCCCTCTTCAGCGGTGCTCCTCACGGCGGGCCCTGTTCAGCGGTGTTCCTCACGGCGGGGCCCTGTTCAGCGGTGCCTGTCTTGGCGGGGCCCTCTTCGGCGGTGCTTGTCCTGTCTTTCAAGGGAGCCAGACCTGGCCAAGACTCCCCGCTTAGTCGCCCTCCGACCTTGCGGTAGCGGGGCCCTCCTGTGATGGAGTCTTGTGCCCGTGGGTGTCGTCCGTCACACCCGGTATGGGGCTGGTGGGGCCCTCCTGGTGCGCTCGGCTGCTGCATGTCTTCTCCGCCCTGCTGCCCTTGCCCTCCTTCGCTGCAGCTCTGGGGCCCTTGCCTCCCTTAGATGATGTGGCAGGTGACGTGGCAAGGCCACTCTCCGTGGTGGCAGCCGTCTCAGGCTTTTCGCGCCGGCCCTTAAGTTTTCTTCTCCTCTTCCCAGGGGGTGGGCTGGCTGTCCCCTTGCTGCTGGCCGGTGTTCCTTCCCTAGGAGCTGGTGGACTCCAGTAGCCCAGCACTATGGTGATACAAGATGCAGGGCTGGTGGTGGCTGAGGTGCTCTTTGGACTCTTACGAGATGGAGGGGGAGGGTCAGGTGATGCAAAGAGGTTAATTTTGGAGAGGAAAAGTTTTTTAGGAGCAATGGGAACGGTAGGTGCAGTGGGTATGGGAGTGGAGGAAGAGGATGTGGTTGTAGGAGAGTCAAGTGTGCTGTCTTTGGGTGCAGGTGCTTGGGCTGGAGGCTGTCGTGAGGTGGATGGCTGTTGGGTGGGTGGCTGCCTGCGTTTGTGTGGTTTGGAAGAGGGGGTGACAGACACACTGGGAGAGGACACAGGGGACGTGTAAATGGCAGTGGGGGTGGTGACTGCACGTGTGCTGACTGTAATGGAGGGTGTGCTGGTGATGGAAGTACTGGCTGATGGTGGAGTGCATGCAGGTGTGAGTGGAGACGTCACAGGGAGGGAGGAGGGAGACGAGGAGGAGGGGGACACAGAGGTGGTAGTGACTGTTGGCATGTCTGCATCTGGATGTTGTTTGTGTGAATGCTTATGGGATCTGTGGTGCTTATGTCTGGATGAGCTGCCCTTGGGTGTTGAGGTGTGTGCAGGCTGGTCTGATGGTGTGGATGGGATAGGCTGAGGAACAGGAGACTGGGACTGGGTGGAGGGAGTTAGAAGAGGGAGGCTGGAGACAGGGACAATGGCTGCCGTCAGTGCTGAGGCCAGAGCGTTGAACGATCGCTGATGGGCAGCCTGATCCGAATGAATGCCCTCCAGGTATGCATTGCTCAGATGCACCTCCCTTTCCACCCCCTGGATGGCATTCAAAAGGGTAGACTGCCCAACAATGAGCATCCGGAGGAGGTCAATCACCTCCTCACTGAGGGCAGCAGGGGTAACTGGGGCAGGGCCTGAGGTGCCTGGGCCGAAGGAGATGCCCGCCATGGTGTGCGAGCGGGCACGGGGCGAATGCTGAGGGGCTGCTTGGAGGGCGGAGCTGGTGCGCTGGGTGGCGGCTGTACCTGTAGTTGCGGTGGGCACGGATGTTGCCGCCACCGCAAGGGAGCTCCCTTCCGAGGACGTGTCCATGTTGCTGACGTCTCCACGGGTCCCCGTTGTGGAGCTCCCCTCGCCCTCCGTCTCACTGCTGAACTCGGAGTACGTTGCATGGCCCTCTGGGGCCATGTGAGATGCATCTCCCTCGTGCGCCGACTTCTCCTCCGCCTGATGATGCTAATGAACACATGCACAGGAAGAAAAAGAAAATGGGTGGGGGGGAAAAATGAAGACAGGTTGAGTGCATGCATTGGCAACACCGTTGGCGGAGAGGACAGACACAGAAGCCCCCTGAACTACGCTGCGCAATCGGGGTACACTACTCGGTTCTTGTGACTAGGCCTACAGGTCTATGGATGACAAATGCACACATGGGTGATGCAGGACCATGGATAGCTGTACTTGGCACCCTACAGAGGTGGGGGGCGGGGGCACAGGGCCATGGCTAACGGAGGGGACTAGCCTACAGAAAGCACCCTGGCCTTGAGTTACCACAGCCCTCCTCCCCCACCCAAACACCTCCAATGCGCGCAAAGATAGCAGAATGTGCTGATACTCACCCCCTTGTGTCTGCCGTGATGTCCTCACGCGCCCATCCAAATCGGGGTAGGCCACCGCCAGGATCCAGGACATCAGGGGGGTCAATTGGCGGCTGGCACCCCTGCTACGTTGGGAGGCCATCCCCAGCAGAGACTCGGCGGTCTTTCTGGTCCCGCAGCGGATGTCCTCCCACCTCTTTCGGCAGTGGGTGCCCCGTCTGTTGTTTACCCCCAGGGCCCGGACGTCCTTGGTGATGGCACGCCAAATGTCGACCTTCTGATGGGCGCTGACCTATTTGACATGTACAGGGTGGGAAAGGAAATATCATAACTTTTCAGCATGGTAGATGTGAGTGGCCCCCCCTCCCCAACCTTGCCATGTGGCACATGTTCCCATCTGTCGTGCGTTGCACTCCTCATTTGCTCCCCTCCCCACCATCTTACATACACCCCACTCAACACAGGCATAGCCCATTCTGCGTGCACCCTGTGTACTAACCTGTTGGTCTAGAGGACCGTAGAGTAGCGCATACTGGGGGAGGACCCCATCAACAAGTTTCTCCAATTCTTCGGAAGTGAAGGCAGGGGCCCTTTCCCCAGTCGCAGCAGCCATTATATCTCCCAGACCGAGGTCACAGCAGCACTTGCAGTATAGGTCCTCTCCTGTGGATGGTCAGGTCTCGAGTGATTAACAGATAGAAAATGGCGGTCACGCCCGCGGCGGTGCGTACCGCGACAGTGCGTACCGCGACCGCCGGCGCACATCGTCATTAGCTCCTGAGACCCATAGGGTTCAATGTTAACCAATGCTGCTTTGCGCCGCGGTCTTCGACCGCCTACCGCCACGGTGTGCCACGCAGGCGCAGTGACCTCACATCCCACTGTCACACTTCACAGGTCAGGCAGCCGCCATTTCAAGGGCCCACATGGCATGATTTCTACTGCGTCACTCAGGCCTAGGCCTTGCATTGCCACTCATACAAGCCGTTCCATGCATAGCGTTTCGTGTACTGTGCAAGCTGTGTGAACGAACCTGTGGGTTGCTTGACTCTGTGCTCCATGTTGTCCTTCCTAGGCACCGTCCGCTGGGACTTGCGAGGAGAAGGATGAATCCTCCCGTGTACCGACCGCTGGTGGACCTGTCGACAATGGAAGAATGACATATCATACTTACATACCGGCTTGACAGAGCAACTATACATGAACTCTGTGCCCAGCTGGAGCCAGACCTGATGTCCCCCATCCGCCAACCCACAGGGATTCCCCCTCTGGTGCAGGTTCTGTCAGTACTCCATTTTTTGGCAAGTGGGTCGTTTCAGACAACAGTGGCCATATCATCTGGGATGTCTCAGCCTATGTTTTCAAAGGTTTTGTACAGAGTGTTGTCTGCCCTGATGAAATACATGCGGAGATACATTATTTTCCCTGAGGTGGGCGAATTGGCTACAGTGAAGGGTGATTTCTATGCCCTTGGACATATCCCCAACATCATTGGGGCCATTGATGGGACCCATGTGGCTTTGGTTCCCCCCAAAGACAGTGAGCAGGTGTACCGAAGCAGAAAAAGTTATCATTCGATGAATGTCCAGGTGGTCTGTTTGGCTGACCAGTACATCTCCCATGTAAATGCCAAGTTCCCTGGGTCAGTGCATGACGCATATGTCATGCGAAATAGCAGCATCCCTTATGTGATGGAACAGCTACAGAGACACCGTGTGTGGCTAATTGGTGACTCTGGTTACCCCAACCTGTCGTGGCTACTGACCCCAGTGAGGAATCCCAGGACAAGGGCAGAGGAACGCTACAATGTGGCCCATGGGCAGACTAGGAGGATCATAGAAAGGACCTTCGGGGTCCTGAAGGCCAGGTTTAGGTACCTGCATATGACAGGGGGATCCCTCATGTACTCACCAAAGAAGGTGTGCCAGATCATCGTGGCCTGCTGTATGCTTCACAATCTTGCATTGCGACGCCAGGTGCCTTTTCTGCAGGAGGATGGTCCAGATGGTGGTGTTGTTGCAGCTGTGGAGCCTGTGGAGAGTGAAGAAGAGGAAGACGACGGGGACGACACAGACAACAGAGATACAGTCATACAAAAATACTTTCAGTAGCACACAGGTAAGAAACAGCCACCCCAATTTACATTTACTTGAGGCCTCATGCGTCTCCACTGTCTGTGTTTCCCCCCAGTTCCTGTTAACTGATTTGTGACTTTCCCTTCCCTTTTCAGAGCTGTATGACCCACTGCCTGACTTCAGCTTTGTTTGCCCATGGACTAAAGCTTATTGAAATTGGTATGTTGTCATCACAAAGTAACTGGACATTATTGAACTGTTATGTGTAATACATTTGTTAAGAATACAAGCAGACTCCTGTTTATTTAAGTGGAATAAGTGATTTATTTAAAGTGCTAGATATAGGTAAACGATTGGGAAGCGGGGATGGGTGGGGGTGGAGTAATGTCCATGGCAGAGTCCAGTTCTCAGTCGCACAGGTGCATTGTCCATATGCCTGTGGAAGGATGGAGCAGGGGCAGTTCAAGGTTGGACAGGGTGACAATGTGGGACAGTGGGATGACATCAGGGGGTATCTTAGGCTGGCGGGGTCTTGCAATCCTACTCTGTCTTGTGAGATCTCAGGTTCCGCTTCGGGGTGGTTCTTCTTCTGCAGGAGGTGGGGTTCTGGTGGCCTGTCGTTGTGTGGAGGCCTCATGTCCACTGGCGCCGGCGGAGGTGGTAGGCTGTTCCTGGCCTGGGCTAGTGACAGGGGCCCTTTGGGGTGCCACATGGTCCCGCAATGTGGTGACGATCTGGGTAAGGGCCAGGATGATGGTCCCCATTGCGGAACCGATGTTCCTCAGTTCCTCCCTGAACCCCATGTACCGTTCCTCCTGCAGTTCCTGGATCTCCTGGAACCGGGCCAGTACCGTCGCCATCGTCTCCTGGGAGCGGTGGTATGCTCCCATGATGGTGGAGAGGGCGCCTCTTGGAGAGTCGGTCTCCCGGGCCTGTCCCCCCCCTGTCGCACAGCAGCCCTCCCAGTTCCCCTGTGTCCCTGGGCCTCTGTCCCCTGGCCGGTGTGCCCACTACCACTGCCCCCAGGTCCCTGTTGTTGTTGGGGTGGTGGGTCAACCTGGGTGCCCTGTAGTGGTGGACACACCGCTGATTGACGTGCCCTGGAGACAGAGGCATGGGCCTGCTGGGTGGGAGCTGTGCTGGTGTTCCCAGAGAGGGTTGGGTCTGCTGTAGCCTGTGGCTGTCTGTGGAGAACCGACTGTCCAGAGGTCCCCGATGGGCCGGGCTGGTCGTCTGGCTCCAGGGAGACAGAGCTGCTGTCATCGCTGGGGGCCTCTTCTGGGGGTGGGATGGACATCTCTGGACCCTCCGTGGCGGTGTGGTGGCGTTCGGGTCCTGCAGGGCTATAAAGGTATGGTTATTGCTTCTGTGTGTGGGATTTCGTGTGATGGGTGGGCGTCCGTGTACCCATGTGCAGGCATTTCCTTGTGGGGGCTTTTGTGAGGGTGGCTTGTGGGGGTGATGTGTGTGTGCAGTGGGCATGCTTTGGTGATGGGTGTCCATGCTTTGGGGTCACATGCAGGGCTTGGTGTTGGGATGGGTGGGTTGTGATGGTGAGGCTTTTGCTAGTGGTTGGTGTGATGGGGGAGGGGGTGAGGGTGGGGGTATGATTTGGCATTCAGGTGGGGTGGGGGTGGGAAGCAGTAGTGAAGATTTGCCTTACCAGAGTCCATTCCTCCGCCTACTCCAGCGAGGCCCTCAGGATGCAGGATGTGCAAGACTTCCTCCTCCCACGCGGTAAATTCTGGGGGAGTAGGTGGGGGTCCGCCGCCGGTCTTCTGCACTGCTATGTTGTGCCTTGATACCATGGAACGCACCTTCCCCCGTAGGTCGTTCCATCTCTTCCTGATGTCCTCCCGATTGCGTGGATGCTGTCCCACCGCGTTGACCCTGTCCACTATCCTTTTCCATAGCTCCATCTTCCTGGCAATTGTGGTGTGCTGCACCTGTGCCCCGAAGAGCTGGGGCTCTACACGTACTATTTCCTCCACCATGACCCTGAGTTCTGCATCACTGAACCTGGGGTGTCTTTGGGGTGCCATGGGGTGGTGTGGTTGAGGTGTGGGGTGGCGTTTGTGGTGATGAGTGTGGTGCGTGTGGTGGTGTGTGGTGTTTGGTGCGTGGATTCTGTGTGGGTGATGTTGTTGTGTGCCTCTGTGTTGTGGGATTCTCCATTCTGTGCTCTGTCTCTAGCCTTCGTCAATGATTTTGGGTGGTAGGGGCTTGTGGGTGATGTGGGTGTGTGTTTTATATTGTGTTGGGTGTGTGGGAGTGGTGTTAGTATGTGTATCAGGTGTGTGTATTTCGAAGTGACCAATGTGGCTGAGTTTTCTATGGGTGTGTGTATTTTGACCGCTGCGGTGTGTACCGCCAATGGAATACCGCGTTTGAAAGACCGCCGCGTGGATTAGTGGGTCGGAATGGTATGGGCGTATTTCTGTTGGCGTGACGGTGGAGGTTTGGTCAGCGCCATTTTTTCACTGACCTTTGGTGTGGCTGATTATTGAGGGTGTCGGGTTTTCGGCGGTTTGGCAGTTGCGGGTCAGAATGACCGTGGCGGTTTACCGCGGCGGCGGCGGTGTTATGGCGGTCTTCTGACCGGCGGTAAGCGCCTTTTACTGCCGAGGTCAGAATGACCCCCTGTGATTGTTAGCAATCCATCCACCCCCTAACCAGATCATAGAAATAGAAAATGGGAAAGCAGAATGTTTTTTTTTCTATTGTAAGTTTGGCTGTAAATGCCTGAGTTAGTGAGAGGGTAACTTGTTACTTGTGGTAGGTCTTTAGTCACAGTTTGCATAGTCACTTAAGTCATGTCATAATATGTGGTGCAGAGTACTAACAACATATAACATACAAACCCATGTTGAAATTTTACCATAAACTAGGGACCTATAGATAAGGTAAATGTGCCAATTAGAAGTATAGCCTAATTCAACGTGTTTTAAGAGTATGAGCACATGCATTGGGGCCTGGTTTGAAGAGTCCCAATGTGGAGAATCAAAGACCAGCAAGATTATTCACAAAATAAGATCATGCAAAAAGAGGCATTTTCTTGCAATGGAGATGTCTCATTGTTTCTTCTTTGAACAAATTATTTGGCCAAAGTACATTTCCTCCTTTTTCAGCTGGTTTTACAATAATCAAAAAACAGATATTGAGTTTTTGTTGACTGTGTTGGTCAAATATTTAATATGTGCTTTGATGCCTGGTTTGCGTTTGTCCTCAATTTATTTGAGATTAGGTCAAGTGATATGGAGGTTTTGGCATACATTTAGAAGGACATTTACATTTTATTTGAACATTATTGCTAGGAAATAATGTGGTACTGAAAATTCTGGACCCGTGTTATAAACATCGTCGTATCACAACGATTTTGGTATCAGCAGACCGGGAATGATTAGAATAGTATGCACAAGCATTGTATTCATATTCGGGTAACAAAATCACCCGAATATCAGAGTTTACGTCCTGAACCCTCGTGTTCCATTTAAACGACTGCCATTTTGTGATTGCCCTCACATAGGCCAATGTCTAATGCTGAAAACAAGTCTGAAGGACACGTACACCTTTGCTGACTCCTCTGTGACCTGGGCAAGCTGACTCCACTGCCTGAAGCCAAACCTGTTCGGCCAGTTTCTTTCCCAGAGGCCGAATGAGATTAGTATCAAGGCACAACACATCATAAACCTTTCATCACACACAAACCATGCCTAATCTTACACACACCTGTCCCTGTTTCTTTCTTTATGACTTGCTTTACAAGGAGGAGGTGCCCGTTTATATTGGGGGTCCGTCGATATCTGATGAAAGTACTAAGCCTTGCCGGGTAATTGATTGAGGGCTGGACAAACTGAAATATGGGCTTGTCATCATAAACCTGCTATTTCTTTGTAGTGAAAATATGTGAATGGTCAACTGTAATCCTGTTAAAACCCCAAAGGCTACTCACATGTTGCCTCTCTAGCTTTTCTCATTTGTTTAGGAATGTGACTGGCACAGCCCCCTTGCATGCCTAGGGCATAATAAATTATATAAAAGGTCTGAGCTAAGACCATTTCTAGAGACTGCCTCTTTCAGTTGCTATAGGTCAGCTTCTGGGAGACGTAGTCTCACTCATTTGAGTTTAATAAAGATGTCTTTTCATATTTCAGCTTCTTTGCCAAGTTCTTTGTTATATTACCCTGAGAATGAAAATCTCTAGTACTACAAATGGCGCAGCCAACGCGGGGCTCATCAGAGAAGTGACTTTCTGTGGGAGTGATCTTGTCAGGAGACTGAAATCTACTGAGGAGGACAGAACAGGATTCTACCAAGAAGGTACTCTGTGCGCAGGGATTCTGGAGATTCTTTGATTATGCAGCCCAGTATATTTCTGATCTTCCTGATTTTGATCCTCCACATGATGTCACCGCTGACTGAGAACCTTTTTGGCGTAAGTAAAAAAAAAAAAAGACTGTTAGGTCATTTAGAACTTGGCAATTAGAATTTGGACAACTATTTGTTTGGTATAGCTTTGATAGGTTTGTATAGGTTTGTATACGCGAATTGCAATTTGTGTAGGCAGGTAATGAAGAGACTTTTTCTCCATCTGCTTTAGTTGAAGTATAAGTGGGTCGCTCCCAGTCCTTAGTTCTTTGGTCCTTTGGTTCTTAGTTTTTGGTTCTTGGTTCTTAGTATTGGTCCTTAGTTTTATTTGAAGATTGCAATTTTCAAAAACCGAGGGTCTCGTACATTTGCGAGTGTATCGATAGAGATAGCCCCTTGAAGTTTGAAGCTCGGTTAGTGAGCGAAGATGCCTAATCGTAGCAAATTTGGTACTTGGTTTGGTTTTTGGTGGCAACAGGGATTCCCGATTGGAGGATTCATGTCTGATACCTCCGATTGGAACTCCAACTTATGAGTTCTATTTTAAACACGGCGTGGGCCCCATCACGTTTAATAAAGTATGGGTCCGCTATTCTTGGAAATAAATGTCTGTGAGGCTGTTTTTGCAGTTTTTTGGAACACTATTGAGAAAAGTTTTATTTTCTCTTGTAAATATGACTTACAACTAGGATCTGCAAACGGTTCTGTAAGTAAATTGCGACGGCGCTATTTATGAAAAATGGTTAAAGCGCGCTGTATTGTGTGTCCTGAGTGTTTTCTGTTTATATCTGAAATGAGCTCAATGTGTGTTTGTGGGTCTTCTTGATGTTTTCAGTTTGTTAAGTAAAATGTTGGTTAATTAATATTAAGCAGAAACTTAGAAAAAATCCAGAAATGAACCATGTGATGTGCTAACATAGCTATATGTTGCTCTTTAATTTATAGAATGAGCAATTGTGCACATATACAAAACTGCCGTTAAATGCTTAATAAATTAGAAAACACATTCAATAGATGTAAATAGGGCCCCAAAAAAACACGAAATTATCTTTTCTTAGATGCATTGTATTAGATGTTTACAGGCAAACTTTTCAGCTGCAGTATATTTGATAGGAATGTTCAATTCAGCCAGCACTTTCCCAGTTAAACACGGGTGGAATTTTGCATAACCTTCCTTTTAAATGAAAGTGGCGCAAAAATGTGACGCATTTCAAGTTAGGCTTATGCGCTTAGGCTTGTGAGTTAATGTATCCCAAATAATAGGCAAGGGATGCAGCTTGCTTTTATATGTGGAATTATCACAAAAAAAAGAATAATGTTTTTTTTTTTTTTTAAAGAAAATTATTAATTATGGAAAAATTATTTTTTAAAAAAAGTGCCTTTCATAATCGTTTTTTAATATTTAAAAAGCTTAATACCTATACCATGACCTCCTAGCATTAAAATTTAATTTAAGTTATGTTGCACCGCTAAAATGACATTTGTATGTGTAATTTTCGCTTGGCGCAGGAGCAAACAAGCTCATTTCTATAAAGTATAAGTTAATATTTTCAATGGCTGACTCATGGATTGTGTAATAGACATTCTGGTAATGCATATTATGCAAGAAAATTGTAGGATATTGATTTTTTAATGCCTAAAATATCAAAGTCGATTTTGGGCAAAAGCACTGTTTAAACTGCATTTTCTTTCATTCAGAGTACTTTTTAAAGTGTCTCAGGCTTCAGTAAATGCATACATTTAGGTTTGATATATATTTGCAGGTTGTGCCTTCTTATGATTCAATGAGTCAATGTGCCAGTACAAAGGCTTGTTTTAATATCAAGGTTGAAGGTTCTAACTTCAGCTGGGCCTACTGAGACGTTCATTCATTCGAGGTTGATGAAATATGTACCATTGCATGGGATTGCAACAAGCATTTATTCTAACAACTGGTATGTGTGTTATTAAGGTTTGTGAATTATTCACAGTAAATGTAGTTTAATAATCTGGAAATAGAGATAATTTTTTTTTTCAGCGCCTAAAAAGAAAAAAATATTTTTTTAAATAGAGTGAATTATTGCAGGTTAGAAGGAAAATAGGAAGGCCTACTGTCTTTGACAGATTAAGAGTGGCAGAAGCTAGGAGAGCTACAGAGGCTGGCTCAAGTCATGCTGCTGAGATGCTATCTTTAGTTTTCCCATAAACAATGGAGGAGGCTGTCATGTTGACACTTGTGACCTTTTAAATTAGGGCCTTGTCTCTGTGAAATGCAGAATGACATTATGGGCCTCTAAAAGTGGGATTTCTGGTTTCTCCAGAAGAACATCAATACAATTAAAGAACTTAATTCCAAAGGGAAAATATAAAAAAAAAGGGGTTTCTTCGAAGGTCCCAACATCATGTTAAATGCTCTGCAGAACTGATACATTTGTGTCTCCGCTCTAAAAAAATAAAATGATGCCTGCTAGTTGTTTTTATTTGACAGAAAACGAAGTGTTGCATTAAGTCTTAGACAGAAAATAAGAAGCAGCCCTTTTCTAAAATTTTGAAGGCTACATGCCTTAATGAGAACGATTTGCCAATTAAGACTTATTTTTCACAGTGGAAATTGTAGGTGCCAAATTAATATGGAGTGTCAGTGTAACAATTTTTACTTTTAGAAAGGTAAAACTAAGGTGGCTTGATGAAGTAACTGACAAGATGGTAACAGTTAAGTAATGGAAATTTATTTTCGTGTATTTGGTCCTATCATGAATTGTTCTTGCTGGTCCTGTATGTTAGAAGAGAAACAGTAAAGTTATATTTGACAGCAGAGTTCCATTGCCTGGTGATCTACTGTCAAAAGGAGGGTAAGGATTTTAAACCTGACAAATTAAACAGGCCCAAATATTGGGTTTTGGGCTGCAGGTTTACAGTGCATAAAGTACATGACATGGTGTTGTGTGTCACCGCTTATTCACACATGCTATTGTTTTGTCTATGCTTGATACACAGCAAGTATATCTGATGGCTTGACGTTTTGTGCGTTTTTATTATTTTTTATTTGTTTTTTTTGCATGTTTGTTGCTGCTTTTGATACTATTACAAGCTCCCCTGTGTTGTGAGGGGATGGTCATGACGATGCCCATCGCTACGCAACAGTTGGTTGAACTTGTTCTGGTTACTAAATTCCACAGATAATGATATTTCATGCTGTGAACATAAGAGACAACACTTCACCAGTGCATGTCTATTTGGCTATAATGGTATTGAAAGAAAATAAAAAGAGATATACAGGATCAAAGTGTGTCACCTGCAGTTAGTCACGTTACTGCCCCTTCCCTTAAAGGAACAGGCAGCCCTACATTTATGTAGCCTTGATTGGACCTAAGGATGAAATTATAGATCTGTGACTCAAGGTGGCCTAATTTCTATATTACATTAGTTAATGATGTTCTGTTTCCTAAGTAGCATATGGCTTTTGTTCCTTAAAAGAAAACCAGTTTTTCATTTTTTCCTGAAGAAGGAACTGAAACATTAGCTAGGAGTACCGTATATGGTGTAGTCACCAACGGTAGAGTTAAAATTTGTGTAACTTTGGCCTTTGTGTATCACCCGTACTCTCGGTGTTGTGTCAGATGCCTAACTATCACCCAAATAATTTTTTTGTTCTTCCTATAGATTTTTTCTTTTGTTACTTCCCCTGACCATTGTCGCATCATGCTTAGTTATTGAGATTTTAGCTATGTCCTAGTCCCATTTCTCTTTTTCGAATTCCTTTCACCAGTCAGACCTTTTATTATTATTGATGTATTGTTCAGGTTCACATTTCCAGACTGCAGTGATGTGCCAGGGACCCCCATGTTATGTATAATTCCCTTTGGTATGACCAGACTGGTTTTCAAGAATTTGCCTTAGGCCTGCTTCAATGTTTTCCAGCCTGACTGTCAGGGTAGCGATAGACTGGTTAACTGACTCAATATTATAGTAAGACAAGTTTTCCATCTCAATAGGAGATATCTTATGTTTACCTTTTTGAACATGACGAATTTTCAATGTCTATTTTAATTTGGTTTTCGGTTCCCTTCTGTTCCTGATACTTTAATTTTTGGTGGGATCAGATGTGTCCTAATCATGCAAATATCAGGACCCTCTAGTTCTTGTCTTTTTGTTTGCACATTTGACTATTAGCCTGTGTATTGCATAGTGCACCTGATGCACAGTTTTTAAAGGAAGGTTTCTACATGTCCCTGATAATCGGTATCTTGTGATTTCTCTATTGAGATGTTCTAAGATAAGGAGGAACACCTAGACTTAATCATTGAGGAAAATATGTGTTTACCCCATTAGACAATGCCACTGTGTGAGGAAATCCATTCAGATAGAATTCTCATGTAGCTATAGATGGCAGAGAATAATGGAGAGAACCCAATTAAAGAAGCTAGAGACCCTGTTTTGCCCTTCTGCCTTTGTCTTTGTATTTTATGCCCATGGTGTATGGCTACTCCTTTGAAGATTGCAGACCACCTGCTTGCAGTCCCCTTGTTAAAAACCATGAACTGTTTTTGTACTAAATTGAAGGGAACTAACAACTGTGGCACATTTCCTACGTCACTAGATTCTGCAGGTATCAAGTCATAATAACCTGCAGGACATTGATGTAAGCCTAATTCCCATCAGTGACAGCTACAGATGAAAGACTGACGTTTTGGCCCTACAGTCTGAGCACCCAGAAAGTAGCAAAGCTGGACAGTGATCGCCAGCGCATGGTATCGTACTTGCTCCATCAGACGGCGTTGGACATCACAAAACCAAAGTTTCAGTGTAAAAGAGCTAAAGAGAAGGATTCCTGTTGTTGATGGCAGAGCTGTTTTGAGGTTTCATTTCTCTACTTGTCATGTGCTGGTAACCTCTGACAGTGTGCAATCCCTTGAGCCCCTTGGCCTGAGTTTTGGCCACACACCCCCTTTGTCTTTGCTCCAACGGAAGAAGGGCAGTGCACCGGAGATTTCAAGTTTGGAAAAAGGCACTATATTGTGGTGCCCATGAAAGAGCAGCTTGAGCGTCCTCTGACACTAAATAATGAGTGTTGGAGTCTGAAAGTGCTGCTGAGCTTGAGCTATTTCCCAATTAATGGTGCTTGGGTCTGCACGAGATGATTTGTGCCCTTGATCAATGAAGAGCACATTGTTTGTAGTGTCTGCCACAGAGGAGAGACACTGGTGCATTGCTTGAAGACATTGAGACTTTCGAGTGAGCTGTGGGTGTTTGCCAGGAGGGCACTCCAACTAAGCAGTACTTTTCTCACGAAGAGGCCTGAATTGAGAGGCCCATGCGAAGGAAAACAACAAAAGAAAATTTGATGGACAATAGAAGCCTGCCAGAGAGGCTTTTTGAACGGACTCTGGGCATAGTTGGTTTCACAAGAGGTTTCCGTGTGATTGTATAGACTAGGTGTTAGGAGACTGATTGTTTTGCTGGCATTGTTTTAAAGTACTATTCTGTTCAGTAAAAGCAGAATAAAGTCCATTTTCTGTGGAAAGTGTACCCCCTTTTCACCTTAGAGCATTGATGAGAGTCACCACTGTTCCACCTGGACATACCAAAATTACTGAAATGCAGAGGAGCCCTAAAAATGTTACTAGATAATTTTAGGATTTGCTTTTTGGTTAGGGTTGTGAAAAATTATTATTTCATTTGTAATAGTGGTCACTACTTTCTCCCGTTGTCTATATGTTCTTAATAACGTGTTTTCTAGTGTCTTTTAAACATGACGTTGTCATTTATGGGTGGGATTGTTTTTCTCTACTCAATTGACTTCTGCACCCACTTCCCAACCTATGTCTTTTCCTACTATTGTTTCTTTGCACTCTTTTCACCCTTTTCCTGAACATGAGCAGGTTAGAAGATCAGAATTCGTAAGCAATTCTTTTGTACAGCTTCTGCATCAACACTAGTTAGTAGTGAACATCACTAATTGTTGGGTGTGTGATCTTATGCCACCTACTGCAGATAGAGGTATTCCTTACTTTGTCCTGCCATATGTGGCCTTTTGTGCTACTTCATGTTCGAGGAGACCTGTCCAGAGAGAGTTACCAAGTACTAGAATTTTGCTCCAGCAACATCTCCATGGCCTTATGAATATAGACCCGGACTCAGATTAGTATGAGTATAGTTGTTGCCTATGTAAGGGCAAAAGGAGGGTCTGTGGTACTGAAAATTCTGGACCCGTGTTATAAACATCGTCGTATCACAACGATTTTGGTATCAGCAGACCGGGAATGATTAGAATAGTATGCACAAGCATTATATTCATATTCGGGTAACGAAATCACCCGAATATCAGAGTTTCCGTCCTGAACCCTTGTGTTCCATTGAAACGACAGCCATTTTGTGATTGCCCTCACATAGGCCAATGTCTAATGCTGAAAACAAGTCTGAAGGACACGTGCACCTTTGCTGACTCCTCTGTGACCTGGGCAAGCTGACTCCACTGCCTGAAGCCAAACCTGTTCGGCCAGTTTCTTTCCCAGAGGCCGAATGAGATTAGTATCAAGGCACAACACATCATAAACCTTTCATCACACACAAACCATGCCTAATCTTACACACACCTGTCCCTGTTTCTTTCTTTATGACTTGCTTTACAAGGAGGAGGTGCCCGTTTATATTGGGGGTCCGTCGATATCTGATGAAAGTACTAAGCCTTGCCGGGTAATTGATTGAGGGCTGGACAAACTGAAATATGGGCTTGTCATCATAAACCTGCTATTTCTTTGTAGTGAAAATATGTGAATGGTCAACTGTAATCCTGTTAAAACCCCAAAGGCTACTCACATGTTGCCTCTCTAGCTTTTCTCATTTGTTTAGGAATGTGACTGGTACAGCCCCCTTGCATGCCTCGGGCATAATAAATGATATAAAAGGTCTGAGCTAAGACCATTTCTAGAGACTGCCTCTTTCAGTTTCTATAGGTCAGCTTCTGGGAGACGTAGTCTCACTCATTTGAGTTTAATAAAGATGTCTTTTCATATTTCAGCTTCTTTGCCAAGTTCTTTGTTATATTACCCTGAGAATGAAAATCTCTAGTACTACAATAACCCTAAGGATCTGATCATGTTATTGTCAACTCTCTCCCCATGCACCTTTGTTCACTCTCCCTTTCATATAAGGATAAATCCCTTAAAACTGTAAGATCCTCAAAAGAAATAAGTGGTGGTTCAGGGTCTTTGCATGGTTACTTGTTATTAGACAGTGCAAATGATTTAATGAGTTTGAGTTTTTGATTCACTTTATATACTTCTATACATAATTAAATAAAGTGTCTGGGCAAAATGATATTAAAGACTGAGTAATTGTGAATCAGCTGTGTTCAGGACTAAATCAGTGGTATATATTTGACCATATATGGATTTACATGTTTTGTATGCTCTTTTGTTCTCTCATTCTCATTTGTGTCTGCCCTGCTTTTTTTGTCAGTCCCTTTCTGAAGTGGGTCAGCAAGGGTGTGGTGCGGAGGTGGAGGGCATTCCAGGCTTTTGCAGCGAGGAGGGAGAAGGAAAATCCTCCATTGCAGCAGTGGCATATGCGTGATATTTTTGCGACACGGTTATGGAGGGCTTTGTAGGCATGGGTCAGGATCTTGAAGAGGCATCTTTTCTGGATCTGGAGTCAATGGAGGTCCTTCAGGAGCTGGCTGACGTTGGTTCTCTTGGGCAGGTTGAGAATCAGTCTGGCAGCTGTGTTCTGTAACATCTGGAGTCTTTGCATGACTTTGGTGGTGGTGCTTGAATAGAGTGCATTGATGCAGTCCAGTAGGCTGGTGATGAGGGCACTGTCTTCCTGATGCCGATGAGGAGCTACTTAAAGATTTTTCAAAGAGTGTGGAAGCAGGCTGAGGAAATGGCATTGGCCTGGGATTTCATGGAGAGTACACTGTTGAGAATGATGCTAAAGTTGCGGGCGTGATCTTTCAGTGTGGGTCCATATTCTGCTGGCCACCAGGATTCATTCCAGAGGGCTGAGTGTCTGCCAAAGATCAGAACCTCTGTTTTGTGCATGTTGAGCTTCAGGCAGTTGTCTTTCATCCAGGTGGATACGTTCTTTATACAGTTGTGGAAGTTGGTCTTTGTCTTGGTGGGGTCTGTTGAGAGCAAAAGGATGAGCTGTGGGTCGTCAGTACAGGAGATGATATTGATGTAGTGTGATCTCACAATGTCTGCGAGTGGTGCCATGTAGAGGTTCAAGAGCGTTGGGCTTAGGGAGGAGCCTTGGGGGATGCTGCAGATGGTGTGCTTGACCTGTGATGTGAAGGGGGGAGACAGACTCACTGGGTGCGTCCCGTGAGGAAGGTTACCATCCATCTGAGTGCATCATCTGTGATCCCAATCTGGCACAGTCGGGTGATCAGTGTGGTGGGAGATGGTGTTGAAGACAGTGGAGTAGTCAAGCAGGATCAGGGGGGCTGCTTCTCCCCTGATGAGCAGGTCACGGATGTCATCTGTTGCAGGGGTCAGAGCTGGTTCTGTGCTGTAAGTGGCTCTAAAGCCTTCTTAAGAGGGGTCTAGCAGGTTGTTTCTCTCCAGGTGTTTGGAGAGTTGGAGGTTGATGGCCTTCTCCAAGACATTGGTGGGAAATGGGAGAAGAGTGAAAGGGTGGTAATTCTGGAGCTCGCTGGGGTCTACAGAGGGTTTCTTGAGGAGCGATCTGATCTCTGTATGTTTCCAGACTTCTGGAAAAGTGGCCATGGTTAATGAAATGTTGAGGATTGTTTTGAGGTTGCTGCTGATCTCGCTTCTTCCAAGGTTGAAGATCCTGTGGGGGGAGGTGTTGGTGGAAGCTCCTGAGTGGATGGAGCTCATGAGTGTGACTGTGTTCGGTGTACTGGGTTGTTTCCATGGATGAGTGGATGGTCGGCAGTGAAGGTTGATGGGATGCTGGGGAAGTCTGAGGGTTGTGGATCAAAGTTATTGCAGATGGTTTAAATCTTGTTGTGGAAGTAGTCAGCAAGGGCATCGCAGAGTTTTTTTGAGGGGAGATGAAGTTTTCGATGGCTGATAGGCAGGCTAACTCTCTGACAATGGTGAACAGTTCCTTAGTTTGGTTGGCTCTGTTCTCAATCTGGTGGGTCAGGGCCTCTTTTTTTGTGGCTTTAGTCTGGCGGCGGTAGTCATTGAGGGCTATTCTGAAGGTGGCTCAGTCATCTTGGTTCTTGCTGGTGTGCCATCTTCTCTCTAGTGGTTAGCACCTGTGTTTTTATTTGCTGAGTTCTGGTGTACCAGGTGACTTTTTTGGTGGCGCTTGGCTGGTTTGGTCAGGGTGACTAGGTCGGCAGTGCTGATGATCCAGTCATTAAAATTCTGTGCTGCCTGATCCTAGTTGGTGGTAGTGTTGGACTGTGAGGTGCTGAAGGCATCAGTCCATTGCTGCTAAGCGACCTTGGTCCAGCCACAGGAGGGGGCACGGTAATGGATGGGGTGGTGTGGGGGGGTCCGGCAAGGGTGAAGTGTATAATGTAGTGGTCCAACCAGGTAAGCTGAGTGGTGTGGCTGTAGCTGATTCTGTTGTGGGATGTGAAGATGGGGTCCAGCATGTATGTATGTATGTATGTATGTGAAATTTATAAAGCGCATTCCGGCTCAAAAAAAGCATCAAAGCGCTAACAGAAAGGTGAGAGACTCAAAGACCGACAAAAAAAGCGACAGGAAAGGATAGTGACGCCAATGACTAGCGTGGGAAAAGCCAGGTTTTGATCAGTTTCCTGAAACTTAAATAACTAGGTTCTTTCCTAATATTCAAGGGAAGCAAGTTCCAACATTTTGCTGCGGCCACGGTGAAAGCTTTATCACCCCATTTGACTTTGTTGGTATGAGGGACCTGAATTCTATAGGCCTCGGATGACCTAAGATGTCTCTTGAGTCTATACCAACAGAGCTTGGTAGTCAGGTATTGAGGACCAATGCCATGAACAGCTTTGTGAGTCAAGCAGAGCGTTTTAAAAGAGATGCGCTGAGCCACCGGAAGCCAATGTAATTGGTTAAGGCTGTCTCTGACTGAAGCCCAGCGAGAAAGATTGAGGACAGCTCTAACAGCTGAATTCTAGATCAGTTGTAACTTATTCAGCGAGGCTTTGTCCAGATTAAGAAAAAGGGCATTACAATAGTCTATTTTGGACATGACCAGAGCTAAGGTAGCTGAAACTTTCCATTCTTGTTGAAGATAGGGAAAGACTTTCCTTAACATTTTTATAAACCATAGGCACGTTTTTACAGTGTGATTCACCTGACTTTTGAAAGATAGGTGATCATCAAAGATGATTCCTAAATTCTTACTAACAGTAGTAGGGATTGGAAGAGTGCCACAGTCTGTCGGCCACCATCGTGAATTCCATTGCTCGTTGTCCGGCCCGAAACAAAGAATTTTGGTTTTGGCAACGTTCAGTTTAAGCCAGTTAGCCCTCATCCAGTTACTGACTGCTTGCATGCAATTATTGAAACAATCCGCCACTTCCTCCCAGTTCTTATTCACTGGGAAAATTAGCTGTGTGTCATCCGCATAGGAGGTGGGGATAAATCCGAAGGACCGATTCAAATTGGCCAACGGGGCGACATACATGTTAAACAAAGTGTGGTTCAGTGAAGACCCCTGAGGAGTCCCACAGGGTAATAGATAAGCTGTGGATCTGAAATTGCCACAGCTAACAGTGGTCCAGCTGTTGGTCAAAAAGGAATCCAAAAGTTTAAGACCCAGCTCTCTGATGCCTGTTTGATGAAGGAGGGCCAGCAGAATTTGCGGTAAGATGGTATCATATGCCGAAGATAGATCTAATAGAACTAGAAAAGCCCCTAGCCCTTCATCCACCATTCTCCGAATGGAGTCAGATGAGGAAATAAGAGCGGACTCCGTGCTATGTGCCTTTCTAAAACCATGTTGAGAGGGATATAAGCCTCTCTCTTCCAGTAGGAATTTTACTAGCTCCATATTAATGATTTTTTCATAAATCTTAGCCAGAAAAGGGAGGAGCGCAATTTGACGGAGATTGTTTAACTCCTGGCTGTCACCATCTGGCTTTTTTTTCAGGGAGATGACTGTAGTTTCCTTCCAGGAAGCAGGATAAATCCCGGAACTAAGAACCTCCTGGGAGATCGGAACTAAGGCCCGAGACATAAGTTCGGGAGCCAGTTGGAAAATAGAAGGGGGGCAGGGGTCCGGGGGGAGCCTGATTTAATTTCAGAAATCAGCTTAATAATGCTGTCCTGAGACAGACATTGAAAGTTGGATAAAGTTGTAAGGCCAGATTTGGAATCCGAGAAAGTTGTAAAAGAATGGTCCACAAAGTCCTCATGAGGGGTGAAGTTGGCATGAATTTGAAGAATTTTAGTCTCAAAGTGCCTGGCTACTTTGTTGCAGAACTCTTGAGAATGTTCCAGTTCAGATGGCCTAGAAGGAGTAGATAATGCCTTAATCACTTTAAAAAGCTCTCTAAGGGCATTCAATGCCTCTTTAATTTTAAGAGTATAAAAGTTAGATTTAGCTTTAAAACTAGCAGCTTTATAAATTTTAAGAACAGACTTCAATATATCCCTCTCCTCTGGAGTTTCAGTTCATTAGTAAACCATGGTTGATTGGGCTTCTTGGAGTTACGGGGCACATAAATCTTAGGGGGAGCCAATTGATTCATGGCATTTTCAATACCCTGATAAAAACTGTCTAGCAAGTGCAGGGACAGCTTATTGGCCCTGTCCCATCCCTCTTCCAGGGCAGGCGCCAGCAATTTCAACTTAATCTGTTTCCATAGTCTAATTACTTTACTCTTGGTTTTGAACAGAGGAGGGGGATGATTGACAGTAAATTTAAAAGTCAGAAGATGATGGTCAGTCCAGCTCAGCGGGGTATTAGTTAATACCAGCTGATCCTCAGTGCGGGCAAAAACTCCATCTAATAAATGTCCCGTTATGTGGGTGGCAGCAGATACTTTAAGGGTCCAATTCAGGGCCGCCGTGAGATCTAAAAATTCCCTGATCACTGGATCGTAAGTCTCATCAAAATGAATATTGAAATCACCTAACATAATTGCCTTGGTGGACGTGATCATGGGTTCTAACAGATCCATCCAAGTTTGATAGAAGATAGCATGGGGTCCAGGCGGACGATAAATTAATAAACCCTCAAGGAGAGCAAAATTATTCTGCAAAATCTTAAAGGCCATAGCTTCACATGTCTCAGAGGGGATGCTAGTCCATGTGCATGTGAAAACGGCCCTACAGATTATGGCCAGACCTCCTCCCCTGCTCATAGGCCTATCTAATCTATAATAGGTATATCCTGGGGGAGTAGCTTCAATGAAATTAGGGTCAGATTCTAATTTGCCCCAAGTTTCTGTCATGAATAAACAGTCAATATTAAAAATGTCAATCATCTCCCTAATTTCTAATTTATGTTTGGGAAGCTAGCGAACATTAATCAGGGCATGGCAAAGCGGTTTACCATAAGCCACCTTGTTGCCGTGAGACAAATGTCCTGACTTAGGTGTCCCTTCGTGCTGGGCTCTGGCCTCTTTTAGAGCTAAGGGAGCTTGAAGTTCCCAGTTGCAGTCCTTACAACTCCAAATTGTAGTGCTGTCAGAGGGCACCTTATGCTTGCAAGATTTAGCAGCAAACGTGCGAAGGGATGCCTGGGGAAGGGTACCTCTATTAAAAAATTGGGCAGAATCCTTGGCCACTGGGCCTGTTCGGGCACGGGTGGGCGCAGGCGGGCTTGCATTAGGCACACCATTGGTGCACCAGCGGCGCGCCCGCAGTGCGCGTCCACTGTGCGCCCCCACCAGTGCTAGCATTTATGGCGCCGGGTCGGAAAAAGACCGATCCCTCGGCAACTAGACCGCTAACTATGCGGTTGAAGTTGCAGTAAACCGGAAGTAGGGCTCTAACAGACCCTCACTTGAGAAATAACAACAGTAAAGAGTAAAGCAAATGACTCAGTTTAAAATGTGTCCTGCTTTGTACATGGGGCCATTGACCAGCTGCTTGAGGCCAATGTTTTCCAGTTTTTCCAGACGGTCAGTGGAGTTGGTGTTGTGGGTTCATCCAGGTGGTAGTTAAGGTCTACCAAGAAGATGCAGTGTTCGGATTCAGTCGCCAACAGGGTGAAGAATTTAGTGATAGCGTTGCTGAGGCCAGTTCTTGGTCCTGGTGGTCTGTATGTCAGGGTGTCTTTGATGGTGGTGTTGTAATTGGCGTGGAGCTAGAAGTTCATGTGTTTCATGATGGGTGTGGTTTTGTCATTGGTAATGGTGCAGGTGATTGATTCCTTGTGTATGATGGCAATGCCACCTCTGTGCCTGTTGGTGCAGTTGCGGTGTTTCACTTTGTAGCTGGGGGTGCTGCTGTTGTGAGTTCCGGGGCTGAGATGGGGTGAGCCAGGTCTCTTTGATGAAGGTTACTTCAAGGGTGAAGGTAGAGATGGTATCCCAGACATTGGTTGCTTTTTTTGCAAAACGATCTGGTGTTGAACAGGATGCATCTGAGTTGTTCCGAGGCTGTCCCAGATTGTGGGGATAGCAAGGTGATGGTGACAGTGATGTTGGTCAGTCCTGGGGTGGAGGAGTATCAGCAGTAGGTGTAGGTGAATGTGTGATGGGGTGATACAAGGCAGCAGTTGTTGCACCTGGGATCCAGAGCAAGGAGATAAGTGGAGGAGTATCTGTGGGGGTGAGAAGGGGAGACATGGTCCAGACACGGATGGGCACAGATGGGCTTGTCTTTGGCAAGCCTTTGGTGAGCCCGCTGTGCCGGCGGCTCACCCACTGCTCGGTCACACAGCAGCCTCCATAAGTAGTCCTGGGAGGTGGGAGGGGCTGGCAGGGAGGTGCGAGGGTGGCGGGTGGGGGAGGGAGAGGATAAAAACAGTGGGAAAAAATGGACATACAAAGTACAGGTAGCAACAGAATGCAGCAAGGCGGCAAAACAGAACCGGGCAACGAAGGGTCCAAAAAATGAGACTATAATGACACTTTACAAAAAAACTTTACAAAAAATAATTACATTGTCAGCACTTACAGCAATTACACAAGGTGGTGTAAGTCCCGGTGGACCACAGGATCTAACAGACAGCCTGGGCAGAAGGGTCCCGGCAGAGGCAGCCATGTGAGAATGCTGATACTGGGGTCAGAGCCCACTCACTGGAGGTCGCATAGCAGCCTTCATAAGTAGTCCAGGGAGGTGGGAGGGGTAGGCTGGCAGATGGGAGGGGTAGGCAGGGCGGTGGGTGGGTGGCATGCATAGGAGAGAAACACCGCAGGGAAAAAATGACAAAGAACAGGCAACAACATGGCACAGTAAGGAGGAAAAATAGCATGGGGTCCAGAAAAGCAAGACTATAATTACACTTTGCAAAAAAACACTTTAAAAAAAGCAATTACCATGACAGCAATAACAGCAATTGCACAAGGTAGTGAGTCAGTCCAAGGGGATTGTATGATCGAAACTTTGGCCTCATGTGCTGCAGGTAGGCATCAGACATGAGGAGCAAGGCAGAGGCAGTGGGGCAGAGCGATGAGACCAGAGTCATTCCAGATCTTTGATTGATAATGTACTGGATGGGATGGGGTACCCAGTTGGAACCATAGGCTCATTAGTAGGGAAAGAAGACTGGGATTTAGAGTGTGAGGCCAGCCATGACCTTTCACAATGGAAACACTGGAACAGCTGAGACTAAAAGCCCTAATCTATTTCTGCCTGTTTCAGGTCAACCAACTATGCAAATATAACACTATCCTGCGGTCTGTGCTGTTAGCATTATTCTCAACAATATCGAAGGTAAGACTGCAGGTGTGCCCTAATGACTAGCCACTGGGCACACAATGTGTGAAGATGGAAAATTAGCCTTTCAAACTTCTGCTATAGTTACTTTAAGCAGTCAATGTGTAGATCAAAAGAGGAGATAGCAATGTTGAAAGACATAACTGCAGTTAGGCTTCATCTTGTTTGTAAAAGTAAGAACACTGTAATAAAACCTTCTAATATAGCTAAAACAAAAAATGTAAGCAATGTAAATCTCACAAATTGTATAAAGTAACAAAATGTCACATAACTGTTTATAAACCTGGGCACCCATTTTACACACATGAGAGGGAGACCAAATGTACATCTCCAGTATTTCATTTTATACAAACGGGATGCCTGTGGAATACAGGCTTTGACTTTTGGGGTCCCTTGGGAGTATGGGACCCTTAAAAGCAATCAAACAGGGAACAATGCAAGGGGTGGGCTTGCTAGTGATGAAGTCATGACTTCTGTACTGCCTGGTAAGGCGGGGCCCTTCTCTTGACCTTTGTGTTTCAGAACTGACTTCCCCTTTCTAGTCATCTCAGATTTTACTGCACAACCCTCCCCCTCCACCACATACATGAGATGGAGGGGGGGTGGGTGTTGTGCAGTAAAATATGAGATGACCGTTCAATCCAGGAAATCTTCAGAATTAGTGAGGTCTCAATTTGGACATAATAGGAGGTGAATCACATGTAGGTGGAATCAACAGCCAAGGGCTTAAATCTGCATCAAAGTGACATGCTGTAAATGGTAGGCCTCTCTTCTCTTCCATTAGTCCTTAGATTGAGGTCTAACAGCTTTCCAGACCCAGTGAGGCATTATGCATTCTCTCCAAAGTGATTGTTTTGTTCAACTTATATTATGTCCTCCTTACTAAGAGTGTTTTGCCCGAATTTAAGAAAAGTGGTGCTGCATCCAATGACACGCCACTTTTCTTGCGCCCCTTAGCACACCACTACTGCCACCATGTGTGTGCCACATTTAATATATGGCGCACCATGGCGCATGGTGGGGGCATTAGCATCAACATTTTTTATGCTATTGATGTACTGTGCAGGATTAGCACCAGAATATTGGCACTAATCCTGAGAGTACATTTAGACACATTGAAAACAATGTTATGCCCCCTTTTAACACCTGCTCTGGGCAGGCATTAGAAATAGCCACTACAAATGGCACAGTGGAATCTCTTAGATTCCTCTGTGCCATTTTTACGGTCCCCTAACGGGGGAACACTCTCACCCCCTTGCATACATTATGCCTGGCACCGGGCATAATGTGGGGCAAGGGGTTACAATGTGGTGCAATGCATGCATTGCGCCACTTGTAAATATGGCACTGTGAATTTGGCCTCGTTGGACCACATTAGCGTCATATAAAAATGACATTAATGTGGCACAAGGAGGCGCAAGGCCCTCTTAAATCTAGGCCTTTGCTTTCTATTTATTGAGAGATCATGCAGCAATTCCTCTTGCACAACTTGAAACACCCAATTATGAAGAGCAAGCCAAATTTTGGTGCCCCAAGTATGGCATGCTGAGATACTCCTGCAATGTCTCATTTATTTCTATGATCAGTGAATTTGGAACTTGGGCAGGCAGCTTAAAGCACACAGTTTTCCAACAACTTAGGCTAAAGAGACTGTGACCCACAAATTTAATAAATGATGTACTAACCAGGATCTTCGGGGCTACTGCCTACAATCTACAGGGTGAGGCCACCAATGTAGGGCTTCTACTATTACATGTTACAAAGAGGTTACTCATTCAAAGAACTTAATTTGAAATGTGTCAAGTTTCTTTGTATTTTTCTCAGACCCCAAGCTCATCCAAAAGGATAATGCAGGTACAGAAGAAGTAACACGGAAGATGCAACAGTTGCTCAGGCAAGCTAGTACCATTGTTCTTACACGAGGTGAAGAAGAAAAACTTTATACAAATTAGGTACAGCTTTTGTAAGGAATGGACCTTCTCAAAGCCCTCCCGGAGGATCTAAAAGGCGAATAGCGTAGACACAAAAAGTAGATCACGCATGCACCACGTGTGTTTTCTTAGAGGTGCCTCACATGTTGAACTGTGTTGTAGTGTCTCGTATTTGTTTTCTTATATGAATTACAAGTGCCATTGGGGAGGGTGATGGTGGCAATGGCATCACACCCCTTAGAGATGCAATTAGCAACTTTTAATCTTTTATTCTTTCTTCCTTCCTCAGGTTTATTCAGCAGAACATCAATACCTATGGGTATTATTTAATTTAATTAAGTTGTATATATTAACCACACCACAGAGCATGTAGTAATAGTGCTTTCATTAGTGGTAGGTGTACAAGGAGTGACACTAGGGAGTTTACCTTGGTCCTGATGAGGAGTCTAGGGGTAGACTCTGAAACATGTAGACCACTTAGGAGGTAAGGTACATAACATACTCCACCTTCCAACACCCCTTTTTAACCATACCACCCCTGTGAGACATATTAAATTAGTAATATCATCCAGAAGGTGGTTCAGCTAACCAAGAGCCCACCACCCCTATCCCTTTTAGCATTAACATTGTTGAAACCAACAGTGCTCCCACATATTCCGTCGGTCACAGCACACCTCGTTCTATAGCAGAACAGGAGGAAACCAATTGATGAAGTATAGAAAAATGCCACTGTTGGCATGGTTACCCCCTAAACTTTTGCCTTTTGTTGATGCTATTTCTGATTGAAAGTGTGCTGGAACCCTGCTAACCAGGCCCCAGCACCAGTGTTCTTTCCCTAAAACTGTACCTTTGTCTCCACAATTGGCACAGCCCTGGCACACAGATAAGTCCCTTGCAAATGGTACCCCTGGTACCAAGGGCCCTGTGGCCAGGGAAGGTCTCTAAGGGTGGCAGCATGTATTATGCCACCCGTGGGGCCCTCACTCAGCACATACACACTTCCTCAGAGCTTGTGTGTGCGGGTGGGGAGAAAAAGACTAAGTTGACATGGCACTCCTCTCAGGGTGCCATGCCCACAACCCACTGCCTGTGGCATAGGTAAGTCACCCCTTTAGCAAGCCTTACAGCCCTATGGCAGGGTGCACTATACCACATGTAAGGGCATAGCTGCATAAGCACTATGCCCCTACAGTGTCTAAGCCAATTCTTATACATTATAAGTGCAGGGTAGCCATAAAGAGTATTTGGTCTGAGAGTTTGTCAAATACGAACTCCACAGTAACATAATGGCTACACTGAATACTTGGAAGTATGGTATCAAACTTCTCAGCACAATAAATCCACACTGATGCCAGTGTGGGATTTATTGAGAAATACACACAGAGGGCATCTCAGAGGAGCCCCCTGCATGCCAGCCCAACTACTAGTGCTAGGCTGACCAGTTTCTGCCAGCCTGCCACATCCAAACGGGTTTCTGGCCACATGGGGTGAATGCCTTTGTGCACTCTGTGACCAGACACAAAGGAACTGTAACACCTGGCAACTTCACCAGCTGGCACTGGCCACTCAGAGGTCTCCAGAGTGTCCCAACGCTCTGAGCACCACCCCTGGGGTGGTGATGGACAGGAGAGTGGTCACTCCCCTTTCCTTTGTCCATTTTTGTGCCAGAGCAGGGACTGGGGGTCTCTTTCCCTGTGAGGACTGGCTTATGCAAGGAGGGCACCATCTGTGCCCTTCAAAGAATTTCCAGAGGCTCTGGGAGGCCATACCTCCCAAGCCTGTAACACCTATTTCCAAAGGGAGAGGGTGTAACACCCTCCGACCAAAGGAAATATTATGTTCTGCCTTCCTGGGACTAAGCTCCTCAGACCCCAGGAGGGCAGAAACCTGTCTGTGAGGTGGCAGCAGCTGTAGCTGCAGTGAAAGCCTCAGAGAGCGGGTTTGGCAGTACTGGGGGTCCATAGTGGAGCCCCCAGGATACATGGAATTGGCTCCCCAATACCAAATTTGGAATGGGGGGGCAATTCCATGATCTTATACACCTTACATGCCTATATTCAGAGTGACCATTGTGAAGCTACATATAGGTATTGACCTATATATAGTGCACGCGTGTAATGGCATCCCGCACTCACAAAGTCTCGGGATTTGGCCCTGGACTGCGTGGGGACACCTTTGCTAGTGCAAGCGTGCCTCAAACTTAGTAAATTTGCACCTAGCCTTCAGTAAATGAAGGTTAGACATATAGGTGACTCATAAGTTACTTAAGTGCAGCGAAATTGGCTGTGAAATAGTGTGGCAGCCCTGTAAAAGGGTTTGTCTGAGCTCCTTACGGGTGGTAAAAGAAATGCTTCAGCCCATTAGGATCTCCTGGAACCCCAATGCCCTCGGTACCCAGGTACCATATACTAGGTACTTATAAGGCGGGTTCAGTGTGCCAATTGAAATTGGTAAATGAAGTCACTAGCCTATAGTGACAAATTTAAAGGCAGAGAGAGCATAAGCACTGAGGTTCTTGTTAGCACAGCCTCAGTGACACAGTTAAGCACTACTGACAACACACACATTAGGCCACAAACTATGAGCACTGGGGTCCTGACCAGCAGGATCCCAGTGAGACAGTCAAAGACATAATGACATACAGGTAAAAATGGGGGTAACATGCAAGAAAGATGGTACTTTCCTACACATCACATTTGGGATGCTGCTATTCCTTAGGACAAAGGCATCATGCACCGACCCAGGATACTTAGCATTGACATGGGCGATGTACTGGTCCGCCAGGCACATCATCTGCACATTCATGGAGAGGTAACTCTTATGATTCCTGTAAAGCTGTTCATTTTGCCTAGGGGGGGACAAACGCAATATGTGTTCCATCAATCACCCCAATTATATTGGAGATATGTCCATTCCATAAAATCCGGCCTTCACAGTGTCCAAATCCTCCACCTGGGGGAAAGAAATGTAGCTGCACATGTGTTTGAGCAAAGAAGACAAAACCCTTGCCAGCACTAGTGACAACGTTGGCTGTGACATTCCTGCTGTCAAGCCCACTGTCACTTGGAAAGAACCAGTTGCCAGCTCTGATAGAACCTGCACAAGAGGGGGGATCCCAGTGGGATGACAGATAGCTGAGATCAGGTCAGGCTCCAACTGTGCACACAGCTCATGGATTGTGGCCCTGTCCAGTCTAGAGGTGAGTATAATGTGCCTGTCTTCCAGTGTAGCCAAGTCCACCAGGGGTCTGTACACGGGGGTATGTCTCCATCTCCTATTCATCCACAGCGGTATGTATCTAAGGGACACAAGAGTGAGTAGGCTGTCACAATATGAACAACAATAGCACAACTGCAGTTCACATTGTACAATCATGTTTTGGGCCATTGTAATTTAAAAGTATGTGCCTATATATCCTGTGATGCAGTCATTATAGATAGGCCTGTTCACCCCCCTGAAATGGCAGCGCCTGTCCTGTGTGGAGGGACAGGTGGAGGTGAGGTAAGTCGCCAACGTTGTGCGCCGTGGCAGTAGGCGGTCGTGAACCGCCGTGCAATTCCTCATTGGTTTATATTGGGCCCTATGGGGTACAATGGCCAATGGGGATCTATGCCGGTGGTGATGGTATACACCACTGCGGATGTGACCGCCATTTTATTTCTCATTCCTCACTTGTTTCCTGACCTTCCATAGGAGAGGACCTACACTGCATGTGCTGCAGTGACCTGCCTACCATGGCCCGTGTGACAGAGGAAAGGGCCCCAGCCTTCACTCCGGAGAAGTTGGTGTGACTGGTGGATTGGATCCTATCCTAGTATGGACTGCTGTATGGGCCTCCAGACCAACAGGTGAGTACACTGTGGGCACAATGCATGTGGCATGAATGCATTGAGTTGTGTATGAAGGCATCATGTAAGGGGGTGTGAATTTAAGCTTGGCGGGGTACATGGTATTCTTTTCGCTATGTGTGTGCCAATGGTGATGGAAACTAGTATGATGGGCCATATGTGTGAAAAGCTGGACTGCTTCTATAATGGTGTTCTCCTGTCTGTATTGCCTATGCAGGTCAACGCCCATCAAAAGAAGGGAATATGGCGTGCCATCGCCAAGGAGGTGAAGACCCTGGGGGTCTATGGCAGGCGGAGCACCCACTGTCGCAAACGGTGGGAGGACCTGAGACGCTGGGCATGGAAGACCGTGGAGGCCCAGCTGGGGAGTGTGTCCCAATGATGGAAGGGGTGACCGTCGGACCTGACCCCCTGATGGCCAACATCCTAGCGGTGGCCTACCCTAAGCTGGATGGACGCCTGAGGGCAGAACAGCAGCCACAAGGGGGTGAGTACAGTGGGTATCATTACAACTCATGGTTGGTGGGGTGGTATCTGAGTGGTGGTTGTGTGTTAGTGGCTGCCCCTAAGGCAAGGCCAGACATAGCAGCGTAGGTCCTCTGAAGGCTAAGGGTTGCATGGCGAATACAGGTATCCTAGCATGCTTATATTTACTTCTAGGCAGGGCTGCGTGGGTACCAGGTGTGCTGCAGTTGGCAGTGTGTGCTACTCGTCATGCCTTGGTGACTAGCCATTTCACTGCACAATGTGTAGGCCTGTTCCATGTGTGTGAGGGTGCTGTGTATGCCAATGGTGGTGTTGGTGCAGTCATTGACCCAGTGTATCCTTTGTCTCTCTCTCTCCCCACTTTCTTATTTTGTCATCCTGTCCTTATGTGCATTAGCATCATCTGGTGGAGGAGCAGGGGCACCGGCGACAGAGGGAGCTTCATCCCACAGGACCCTGGAGGCAGAGTCCACTGATGCCAAGGGAACCAGTGGGACAGAGGACGAGAGGGAGCACCATGGCGGGGACAACACAGTGGGGGTCATTACAACATTGGCGGGCGGCTTACACCGCCCGCCAAGCTGTAACCGCCGTGCGGCCGCCAATGCAGCCTCACTCCCGTGGGACCCATTACGACATCCCCGCTAGGCCGGCGGGTGCAAACCTAGTTTACGCCCGCCGGCCCAGCGGGGGTGCGGCCGCAACATAGGAGCCGGCGGTGATGCGGGCGTGCGACAGGGGCAGTTGCACTCGTCGCGCTTTTCACTGTCTGCTACGCAGACAGTGAAAAGGTGCACGGGCCCTATTAGGGGGCCCCAGGACACCCCTTACCGCCAGCCTCTTCCTGGCGGTTCAAACCGCCAGAAACAGGCTGGCGGTAGGGAAGTCATAATCCCCAGGGCAGCGCTGCATGCAGCGCTGCCCTGGTGGATTATCACCGCCGGGGCTAAAACGGCGGGAAACCGCCGGCCCCGGCGGTGAGACCGCGGCGCTACAGCCGCGGTCAAAATACGCCGGGAGGCACCGGTGCTCCCGTCGTTTTGACCACCAGAGTCTGATACCTCTTCCAATGGGAGCTCCCTGGTGGTGGCGAACTCCTCTGTGACCACCCAGCTGCACCCTCTGTACTAGCACCGCCCTCCCAGTAGCCCCTCAGCCAGTTGCCTGTGCCCGCTCACCCAGGAGGATGGGCATCTCCTTCGTCCCAGGCAACTCAGGCCCGCCTCAGTCAGCCCTGCTGCCCTGAGTGAGGAGGCTATTGACCTCCTGAGATCTGTCTCTGTAGGGCAATCAACCATTGTGAATGCAATCTAGGGGCTGGCATCCCAGATGCAGCAATGCAATGCATTCCTGGAGGGCATTCACGGTGAATTGGCAGCCCAACAGAGATCGATTCAGGCTCTGGCCTCCACTCTGATGGCAGCCATTGTCCCTGTTCCCACCGTCCCCTCCCAACTTCCACTTCCCAGTCCCATTCTCCTCAACCCCAACTCATCCCAAGCACATAGGCTGATGAGCATGCACACAAGACAACATACAAGAGTGGCACAGGCAAACACAAGCACCACACTTCTTCCCACAGGCACTCACACAAACACCAGACAGTTGCAGACAAGACAACATCCACTGCCTCCTCTGTCTCCCCGTCCTCCTCCTCCACCTCCCACCCAGTTACGCCCACACTCACACTTGCATGCACTACATCAATATCCACTACCAGCATCATCACAAGGGATTCGCAGCCCTTAGTTACAAATTTAATTTTAGGAAAACTAAAATAGCCTTTCTCAATATATTGTTCCTGGGATACGAGCTATCAAAAGAGGGCAAGAGCCTGGCCAGGCATGTTTTAGGAAAATGTGCTCAACTCCAGACACCAAACATTGTCAAGAAACTACAATTTTTACATGGTTTCTTTAATTTTGGCAGAACATTAATTCCTGACTATGCACAGCGCATCAAGCCATTAATATGCCCAGTTTTCTCTAGCAGACACTGGACAGTAGAACACACATGCATCCTTAGAGGATTGTAGCATGACATGCTATAAGCAAACCACTTACACACTTGTGACAACAAAACAAATTTGGTCATCAGAATATTTGCTGGTGCCATTGGGTTCACCTATGTCACTTTTAATGCAGGCGACACAGTGCCAATAGCATATGAATCATATTTATACTCCAATGCAAAACAACATTTTGCAGCCACAGAAAAACTTCTGACTGCAGTACAGACGTATTTGTCATTAAGGAGAGGTCACTTGCCGAAGGGAAACGCATTATTTTCATTACCCTGGCTCCAGCCTTAGAAGCCATCACCAAAGCTAGCGTTCCTCAAGCTAAAGCAAGCTTACATCTACATTGGGTTCAATGGGCAACCTCCCTGCCTGCCACCAATGTTGATTACATCTTTGACCCAAAACTCCAAACACAAGAATTTCTCCAATACAAACATGAGTACCCCGAACCTCTTAACATCTTGCCACTTGACAGATACCACATTGTCACTTACACAGATGGTTCAACACAACATCCGGTAGGTATAAAATGTCAACACCAGAGCAGTACGCGCTGTATTGGCGACAAAAATGCAAAAACCCAGCACTCTCAAAACAAAGTAATTTATGCATTGTGCTGATATGTTGTGGTTTAACCTTTTGCATTGCAGAGTTCAATCCTGAAATTAATTTTTAATATGCTTACAAATACTGTTCCTTTGCAATGTATTGCTGCAGGTTTTCAGAGTGTGTTAGGGTGTGGCCCCTTTCCAGGGCCTTCCAGAGACTTTCCCTGCAACATGCCTGGGTGTGGTTCTGGGCTGGGCCAAGACTCTATAAAAGAGAGCCAGCCCAACTCCCAGTGCTCACTATTCAGAGGTCCTGGTGCAGAGCAGCAGCTTCTTCCTGAGCTTCTGTCCCGGCGGCCTATTTGGATCTTCCAGTCTTCTGCCCTTCATCCTTCATTGGTGATCATTGTTCCAGGCGGTAAGACGGTGGTTGGACTGTCCCGACACCGTTATTGAGAATTTTCATATTCTTGATTTAATTCTTGAATGAGTAACAGATTTCTTGCGCGCTACCATTTCTTGACATTTCTATGGTAGTTTACAAATAGGCAAGACTCGCGATTTGTTTCATAAATGTTTGACATTGTTATTCATTGCGGGCTACCATTTCTTGACATTGGCTTGGTGGCTTAAGAATCGGCAAGACGCGCAATTCGTTTTATGGTGTTTAAACATTGTTGTCCATTGTGCGCTACTATTTCTTGACATTTACATGATGTTTTACGAATTGGCAAGACGCGCAACTCGTTTCATGAGGATTTTACTTTGTTGTTCATTGCGCGCTACCATTTCTTGACATTTACATCGTATTATACGAAACGGCAAGACGCGCGATTCGATTAATGATGATTTGACTTTGATATTCATTGCGTGCTACCATTTCTTGGTATTTTACATGGTAACACACGAATCGGCAAGTCGCACGATTCTCTCCTCGAGTTTATTTCATGTTGTTTATTGTATGCCACTATTCTAAGATATTTATTATGTAATATTCGAGTTGACAAGTTATGTGATTTGTTTCCGAAATCCATATTGTGTTATTCATGGTGCACAATCCTTTTATGGTGTTTAATATATATATATATATATATATATATATATATATATATATATATACACACACACATATATATATATATACACACATATATATATATATATATATACATATATATATATACATATATATATACATATATATATATATATATCTGCAATATGCGCAATTTGTGTTGAAACATTTTAAGAGTACACAGAAGGCCAGAGTTTCTAGATGCAATATTGTATGGTCCTAGTATACATTCTCAAAACAGGATTTATATGACTGGTTTAAAATTTAGTCAGAAACTTAGTAATTTTAAACTTAACTCTTAGATTGTTCATGTTTTCAGAGTGATTAGGCTTAGAATCATAGTCTAGTATTGATTTCAGGAGATATAATTTTCATATTGTGTGTTCTAACCTTTTTCTTACTACAGGTCTCCTTCCCAGCTGTTCCCTTCCTAATCCCCTCTTCCCCTCTTGAACTCTCTCAGACTCTGTGATTTATCTATCAGAGTCTTGGAGCTGTTCAGTGGTGGACGTGTTGGGAACGTGCACAGACCCCGAGGATCTGGTGACTCTGACACAAAACATCAATATTCAGCTACTTGCAAATCTGTGAGCTGAGTGATGAAGAATGGTGTGTTCCACCCTCACAACACCTACACACAGACCCTAGGGAACTGCACAGCACAATTGGCTGAACTCAAATCTTTTATTCTAAGGTGAGAACATATGGATCCAGGGCAACTCACATTGATTGTCTGTAATTCGTATTACTGCGTCCAGTCTTACAATGATTATCTTAATCATTGGTGGTTGAACGGGTTCAGAGACTCCAAGGGAAACACCATAAAACAAAGAACTCTGTAGGGTAGGGTAGCTGATCTTAAGGATACACTACCTAATGCTCTTGTAGTACATATTTTGGGCCACCAACGTGTAGGAGTACAAATTATTTTCAACACTTTGGCTGATAGTGGCCAAATCCGCAGTAGCTATGCCTTCTGTTGCTGCAGTGACTCATTCCCAGACGACATTGGATAATGACATTTTGGCTGCTGTGAATGCTTTGGATGAAGGCAAGCCTCTCCCAAAAAGATACCCTACAAAATATTCATACCAAATCAGTGCACAGAATGTTGCCTTTGCAACGATTTCTGGGGTTGGAGATTGAGTGATCCTCAACCAAGACCAGAGATTAGATTTAGTCAAAGCAGCACATGAGGGTGTTGCTTCTGCACATGTTGGTAATGCGGCCACAATAACACTCTTACAGAAACGTTTGTGGTGGCTGGGTCTACAAAAACAGACCAAGCAATATCTTTTTGGCTGTATATTTGCCAGCAGATAAAGGGCTCAAATATCGAACACACACAACAGACATCCCTCTTAGTGTCCAACAGGTCACTCCAATGTGTGTACCTGGACCATTGTGATCCTCTTCAACCTGATGGTGCACACAAATACATCCTAGTCGCTGTATTTTCTTGCCCTAGATTCCTGTGCGAATGGCCTCATTAGTCGTTTGATGCTCGAACTGTTATTAAAGACTTGCTGATTATTATTGGTACATATGCGGTTGCAGCATTCCATTCAGACCAGGGCCCTGCCATTGCTTCAAAGGCATTCAGGGACACCATGCAGACCATTATTCCTCATCCTACCATCCTGAGAGTAATTTGGTTGTGGCGAGGAGGAATCGAGATCTAAAGCAGTCCTTAACAGCTAGAGTATTAGGTTCTGGTTGCAGTTGGCTTCATCACCTATATGGGGTCCAGAGAGCACGGAATAATCTGCCAAGACAGGCCTTGGAATGAAGCACTCCTTACAAGGTTCTCTTTGGGATACCTATGTATGTCCCAGATTTAGATAGCCCTGTTTTGGTGGCAGCAGATACACATTATGACATAAATGAACTTCTCACTGTCTTACAGAAGCTTCAGCAGTTTTGTGATGATAATTAATCCGCCAGTGCTGCCACTTTAGGAATAAGGGATTTACCAACAACTCCTAAAGGCTGGATTCCTAAAGTCAGGGATTTGGTTCATGAGAAGATTGCTGTGAAGAAGAAATCAGCCCATCCTACAGAGCACCGGTCCAAGTCCTGGGAGTACAAGGTACCAAAACTGTTATCCTACCACCGCTGCCTGATTCCAAAGTAAACCGATTTGTCTGCTTTGACAACATCGAACTACATCATGTGGCCCATCCTGCCCAGTGGACCAAGTGGTCCCTTGGATAGTTTCCAGTTCCCTCTCACTACCCAACCGGACATACCTCTTCAAAGAAGAAACACCAGCACTTCTGACTACAAAAGCATGTACAACAATGCTAAGAATGCCTCCTCAAGCACGGGGAGGGCAGAAAATGAGATTTTGTTGATCTCTGTTACCATTTCACCAGATAACAACTCTCCAAGATGTTGTTGTTTTCTTCTCGAACTCAACACAAACAGACAATATTGTCTACAATGAGTCTCCATGTGAAGTGGATCCGTCCACCAGTAATGCACCATCTCCTTTGCTTGCGGGGACTGCTTCTGGTTATTTCATCAACCTTGATGACTTTTCTTCGGCTTCATCCGCACCTGCAACTAAAACTGTTTCAAAGACAAGTAAGCTGTACATATGGCTTAAAAATAACTATTTAATTTCTCCATGGTGTTAGCTGTGGATATTTCTAACAAGGCTTGCCTTTCTATTGTGGATTGGTTTTGTGACTGTATTATTTCTCCTTATAATTGGTCATTATCTTCCTGAACGCTTTTCTGTTGAGCCTGTGGATGAAGTTCTAACTCCATATCTTTCCTCACATAAGGTCTGAGGTGACTTGTCCCTTGTGAACATTTCAGCAGTACCAATTCCAGATGGGATTGTTTGGAAAACAGTTCCATTTGATATATACAGGCCTACTGAGGTAATTCGAATTCCATATGTCTTTAACATTTCAATGACATAATTACAACTTGTGTTGTTCCTGAGGACTGGGGTGTTCAAACAGATGATTCAATGCTTGCTGAATTGCAGGATTATACTGTATTTAAAAGTGATGATGTGTATACTAACAAAAATACTTTTGGGGAAATGTTCTGTTATAATAATTGGGGACATTATTACCTGAAAACGCAGACCGTTACCCCCAGGCACTCGTACACCACGTCTGACATAGGATAAGGTGACTGTGCTGGATCACCCGATCTGAAAAGATGAGGTTCTCTCATTACCCATTAAAAACTCCTCAAATCGCTGGGACCCAAAGGTTTCCTGGCACTGTTCTACAATATGTTTCATATTACACTTGTATTACACTTGTCCCAATATTGACTTGCCTTTTCAACTTGATCACCAATCTTGATACAGAGCCGCTGTCCATGTTGGAAGCATCTATAGCAATCATCCCGAAAGCATAAAAGGAAAAAAGCAGTGTCCTATCACCCTACTTCCCTCCTCAATATGGATGCTAAGCTATTCACCAGTATTCTGGCAGCTCAACTGAATACACTTATGCTGGAATTGGTAGCCCAGGACGAAGCAGAGTTTGTCCCACATAGGCAATGTAGTCATAACACTAAGAGGATTTTACACCTGATAGATAAACCCAAGTATTACAGATGGGAATTATGCTCCTAGCCATAGATGCTGAGAGGGCATTTGACAGCATCCACTGTGCATATTTAGAGGTGACTCTCGCCCACTTTAGCTTTTGAGTGTGGTTCCGCACATAGATTCTGAGCAATTACATCCAAGATCGACTGTTAGAGTCACAGGCCAGGCCTCTTCACCATTTCCCATTTGTTGGGGTACATGGCAGGGGTGCCCGCTGTCACTTTTGCTGTTTGTACTATACATGGAGCCCTTTGCTTAACCCCTTCGCTGCCAGGCCTTTTCCCCCTCCTGTGCCGAGCCTTTTTTTTGGCTATTTGGAGCAGTTCGCGATTAGGCCCTCATAACTTTTTGTTCACATAAGCTACCCACGCCAAATTTGCGTCCTTTTTTTCCCACATCCTAGGGATTCTAGAGGTACCCAGACTTTGTGGGTTCCCCAGAAGGAGGCCAAGAAATTAGCCAAAATACAGTGAAAATTTCATTTTTTTCAAAAAAATGGGAAAAAGGGGCTGCAGAAGAAGGCTTGTGGTTTTTTCCCTGAAAAGGGCATCAACAAAGGGTTTGCGGTGCTAAAACCACCAGCTTCCCAGCTTTCAGGAACAGGCAGACTTGAATCAGAAAACCCAATTTTTTAACACAATTTTGGCATTTTACTGGGACATACCCAATTTTTGCAATTTTTGGTGCTTTCAGCCTCCTTCCAGTCAGTGACAGAAATGGGCATGAAACCAATGCTGGATCCCAGAAACCACAACATTTCTGAAAAGTAGACAAAATTCTGAATTCAGCAAGGGGTAATTCGTGTAGATCCTACAAGGGTTTCCCACAGAAAATAACAACTGAAAAAGAAAAATATTGAAATTGAGGTGAAAAAAACATCAATTTTTCTCTACGTTTTACTCTGTAACTTTTTCCTGCAATGTCAGATTTTCGAAAGCAATATACCGTTACGTCTGCTGGACGCTTCTGGTTGCGGGGATACATAGGGCTTGTAGGTTCATCAAGAATCTAGGTACCCAGAGCCAATAAATGACCTGCACCCTGCAGTGGGTTTTCATTCTATGCCGGGTATACAGCAATTCATTTGCTGAAATATAAAGAGTAAAAAATAGCTATCAAGAAAACCTTTGTATTTCCAAAATGGGCACAAGATAAGGTGTTGAGAAGCAGTGGTTATTTGCACATCTCTGAATTCCGGGGTGCCCATACTAGCATGTGAATTACAGGGCATTTCTCAAATAGATGTCTTTTTTTACACACTATCTTACATTTGGAAGGGAAAAATGTAGAGAAAGACAAGGGGCAATAACACTTGTTTTGCTATTCTATGTTCTCACAAGTCTTCTGATAAAAATGATACCTCACTTGTGTGGGTAGGCCTAGCGCCCGCGACAGGATATGCCCCAAAACACAACGTGGACACATCACAGAAAACAGAGCTGTTTTTAGCAAAGTGCCTACCTGTAGATTTTGGCCTCTAGCTCAGCCGGCACCTAGGGAAACCTACCAAACCTGTGCATTTTTGAAAACTAGAGACATAGGGGAATCCAAGATGGGGTGATTTGTGGGGCTCTGATCAGGTTCTGTTACCCAGAATCCTTTGCAAACCTCAAATTTTGGCTAAAAAAACACATTTTCCTCACATTTCGGTGACAGAAAGTTCTGGAATCTGAGAGGAGCCACAAATTTCCTTCCACCCAGCGCTCCCCCAAGTCTCCCGATAAAATGGTACCTCACTTGTGTGGGTAGGCCTAGCGCCCGCGACAGGATATGCCCCAAAACACAACGTGGACACATCACAGAAAACAGAGCTGTTTTTAGCAAAGTGCCTACCTGTAGATTTTGGCCTCTAGCTCAGCCGGCACCTAGTGAAACCTACCAAACCTGTGCATTTCTGAAAACTAGAGACCTAGGGAAATCCAAGATGGGGTGACTAGTGTGGCTCGGACCAGGTTCTGTTACCCAGAATCCTTTGCAAACCTCAAAATTTGGCTAAAAAAACACATGTTCCTCACATTTCTGTGGCAGAAAGTTCTGGAATCTGAGAGGAGCCACAAATGTCCTTCCACCCAGCGTTCCCTCAAGTCTCCCGATAAAAATGATACCTCACTTGTGTGGGTAGGCCTAGCGCCCGTGACAGGAAACGCCCCAAAGCGAAACGTGGACACATCCAAATTTTTGAAAGAAAACAGGTGTTTTTTGCAAAGTGCCTACCTGTAGATTTTGGCCTGTAGCTCAGCCAGCACCTAGGGAAACCTACCACACCTGTGCATTTCTGAAAACTAGAGACCTAGGGGAATCCAAGAAGGGGTGACTTGTGTGGCTCGGACCAGGTTCTGTTACCCAGAATCCTTTGCAAACCTCAAAATTTGGCTAAAAAAACACATGTTCCTCACATTTCTGTGGCAGAAAGCTCTGGAATCTGAGAGGAGCCACAAATTTCCTTCCACCAAGCGCTCCCCCAAGTCTCCCGATAAAAATGATACCTCACTTGTGTGTGTAGGCCTAGCGCCCGCGACAGGAAACGCCCCAAAGCGCAACGTGGACATATCCACATTTTTGAAAGAAAACAGAGGTGTTTTTTGCAAAGTGCCTACATGTAGATTTTGGCCTCTAGTTCAGCCGGCACCTAGGGAAACCTACCAAACCTGTGCATTTCTGAAAACTAGAGACCTAGGGAAATCCAAGATGGGGTGACTTGTGTGGCTCGGACCAGGTTCTGTTACCCAGAATCCTTTGCAAACCTCAAAATTTGGCTAAAAAAACACATGTTCCTCACATTTCTGTGGCAGAAAGTTCTGGAATCTGAGAGGAGCCACAAATTTCCTTCCACCCAGATTTCCCCCAAGTCTCCCAATAAAAATGATACCTCACTTGTGTGGGTAGGCCTAGCGCCCGCGACAGGAAACGCCCCAAAGCGCAACGTGGACACATCCACATTTTTTAAAGAAAACAGAGCTGTTTTTTGCAAAGTGCCTACATGTAGATTTTGGCCTCTAGCTCAGCCGGCACCTAGGGAAACCTACCAAACCTGTGCATTTCTGAAAACTAGAGACCTAGGGAAATCCAAGATGGGGTGACTTGTGTGGCTCGGACCAGGTTCTGTTACCCAGAATCCTTTGCAAACCTCAAAATTTGGCTAAAAAAACACATGTTCCTCACATTTCTGTGGCAGAAAGTTCTGGAATCTGAGAGGAGCCACAAATTTCCTTTCACCCAGCGTTCCCCCAAGTCTCCTAATAAAAATGATACCTCACTTGTGTGGGTAGGCCTAGCGCCCGCGACAGGAAACGCCCCAAAGCGCAACGTGGACACATCCAAATTTTGGAAAGAAAACAGAGGTGTTTTTTGCAAAGTGCCCACCTGTAGATTTTAGCCTCTAGCTCAGCCGGCACCTAGTGAAACCTACCAAACCTGTGCATTTCTGAAAACTAGAGACCGAGGGGAATCCAAGAAGGGGTGACTTGTGTGGCTCGGACCAGGTTCTGTTACCCAGAATCCTTTGCAAACCTCAAAATTTGGCTAAAAAAACACATGTTCCTCACATTTCTGTGGCAGAAAGCTCTGGAATCTAAGAGGACCCACAAATTTCCTTCCACCCAGCGCTCCCCTAAGTCTCCCGATAAAAATGATACCTCACTTGTGTGGGTAGGCCTAGCGCCCGCGACAGGAAACGCCCCAAAGCGCAACGTGGACACATTCAAATTTTTTAAAGGAAACAGAGGTGTTTTTTGCAAAGTGCCTACATGTAGATTTTGGCCTCTAGCTCAGCCGGCACCTAGGGAAACCTACCAAACCTGTGCATTTCTTAAAACTAGAGACCTAGGGAAATCCAAGATGGAGTGACTTGTGTGGCTCGGACCAGGTTCTGTTACCCAGAATCCTTTGCAAACCTCAAAATTTGGCTAAAAAAACACATGTTCCTCACATTTCTGTGGCAGAAAGTTCTGGAATCTGAGAGGAGCCACAAATTTCCTTCCACCCAGCGTTCCCCCAAGTCTCCCAATAAAAATTATACCTCACTTGTGTGGGTAGACCTAGCGCCCGCAACAGGAAACTCCCCAAAGCGCAACGTGGACACATCCAATTTTTTAAAATAAAACAGAGGTGTTTTTTGCAAAGTGCCTACCTGTAGATTTTGGCCTCTAGCTCAGCCGGCACCTAGGGAAACCTACCAAACCTGTGCATTTCTGAAAACTAGAGACCTAGGGAAATCCAAGATGGGGTGACTTGTGTGGCTCGGACCAGGTTCTGTTACCCAGAATCCTTTGCAAACCTCACAATTTGGCTAAAAAAACACATGTTCCTCACATTTCTGTAGCAGAAAGTTCTGGAATCTGAGAGGAGCCACAAATTTCCTTCCACCCAGCGTTCCCTCAAGTCTCCCGATAAAAATGATACCTCACTTGTGTGGGTAGGGCTAGCGCCCGCGACAGGAAACGCCCCAAAGCGCAACGTGGACACATCCAATTTTTTAAAATAAAACAGAGGTGTTTTTTGCAAAGTGCCTACCTGTAGATTTTGGCCTCTAGCTCAGCCGGCACCTAGTGAAACCTACCAAACCTGTGCATTTCTGAAAACTAGAGACCTAGGGGAATCCAAGATCGGGTGACTTGTGGGGCTCGGACCAGGTTCTGTTACCCAGAATCCTTTGCAAACCTCAAAATTTGGCTAAAAAAACACACGTTCTTCAAATTTCTGTGGCAGAAAGTTCTGGAATCTGAGAGGAGCCAAAAATTTTCTTCCACCCAGCGTTCCCCCAAGTCTCCCGATAAAAATGATACCTCACTTGTGTGGGTAGGCCTAGCGGCCGCGACAGGAATCGCCCCAAAACCCAACATGGACACATCCAATTTTTTTAAAGAAAACAGAGGTGTTTTTTGCAAAGTGCCTACCTGTAGATTTTGGCCTCTAGCTCAGCCGGCACCTAGGGAAACCTACCAAACCTGTGCATTTCTGAAAACTAGAGACCTAGGGGAATCCAAGATGGGGTAACTTGTGTGGCTCGGACCAGGTTCTGTTACCCAGAATCCTTTGCAAACCCCAAAATTTGGCAAAAAAAACACACGTTCCTCACATTTCTGTGGCAGAAAGTTCTGGAATCTGAGAGGAGCCACAAATTTCCTTCCACCCAGCGTTCCCTCAAGTCTCCCAATAAAAATGATACCTCACTTGTGTGGGTAGGCCTAGCGGCCGCGACAGGAGACACCCCAAAACACAACATGGACACATCCCATTTTTTGAAAGAAAACAGAGCTGTTTTTTGCAATGTGCCTACCTGTAGATTTTGGCCTCTAGCTCAGCCGGCACCTAGGGAAACCTACCAAACCTGTGCATTTCTGAAAACTAGAGACCTAGGGGAATCCAAGATGGGGTGACTTGTGTGGCTCGGACCAGGTTCTGTTACCCAGAATCCTTTGCAAACCTCAAAATTTGGCTAAAAAAACACATGTTCCTCACATTTCTGTGGCAGAAAGTTCTGGAATCTGAGTGGAACCACAAATTTCCTTCCACCCAGCGTTACCCCATGTCTCCCGATAAAAATGATACCTCACTTGTGTGGGTAGGCCTAGCGCCCGCGACAGGAAACGCCCCAAAGCGCAACGTGGACACATCCAATTTTTTGAACAAAAACAGAGGTGTTTTTTGCAAAGTGCCTTCCTGTAGATTTTGGCCTCGAGCTCAGCCGGCACCTAGGGAAACCTACCAAACCTGTGCATTTCTGAAAACTAGAGACCTAGGGGAATCCAAGATGGAGTGACTTGTGTGGCTCGGACCAGGTTCTGTTACCCAGAATCCTTTGCAAACCTCAAAATTTGGCTAAAAAAAAAACACATGTTCCTCACATTTCTGTGGCAGAAAGTTCTGGAATCTGAGAGGAGCCACAAATTTCCTTCCACCCAGCGTTGCCCCAAGTCTCCTGATAAAAATGATACCTCACTTGTGTGGCTAGGCGTAGCGCCCGCGACAGGAAACGCCACAAAGCGCAACGTGGACACATCCAAATTTCTAAAAGAAAACAGAGGTGTTTTTTGCAAAGTGCCTACCTGTAGATTTTGGCCTCTAGCTTCGACGGCACCTAGGGAAACCTACCAAACCTGTGCATTTCTGAAAACTAGAGACCTAGGGGAATCCAAGATGGGGTGACTTGTGTGGCTCGGACCAGGTTCTGTTACCCAGAATCCTTTGCAAACCTCAAAATTTGGCTAAAAAAACACACGTTCCTCACATTTCTGTGGCAGAAAGTTCTGGAATCTGAGACGAGCCACAAATTTCCTTCCACCCAGCGTTCCCCTAAGTCTCCTGATAAAAATGATACCTCACTTGTGTGGGTAGGCCTAGCCCCCGCGACAGGAAATGGCCCAAAACACAACATGGACACATCACATTTTTTCATAGAAAACAGTGCCTACCTGTGAATTTTGGCCTCTAGCTCAGCCGGCACCTAGGGAAACGTAGTAAACCAGTGCATTTTTTAAAACTAGATACCCAGGGGAATCCAAGATGGGGTGAATTGTGGGGCTCTGACAAGGTTCTGTTACCCAGAATCCTTTGCAAACCTCACAATTTGTCTAACAAAACACGTTTTCCTCAAATTTCGGTGACAGAAAGTTCTGGAATCTGAGAGGAGCCACAAATTTCCGTCCACCTAGCGTTCCCCCAAGTCTCCCGATAAAAATCATACCTCACTTGTGTGGGTAGGCCTAGCGCCCCCAACAGGAAATTGCCCAAAACACAACGTGGACACATCACATTTTTTCATAGAAAACAGTGCCTACCTGTGGATTTTGGCCTCTAGCTCAGCCAGCCCCAGGGGGGGCAGAAATGGCCTAAAATAAATTTGTCCCCAACCCCCCAACCCCCCCAGCAGCGACCCTTGCCTACAAGGTCGCTCCACTTGCGCGACGGCGCAAAAAAAAGATCCCTGGTGCCTAGTGGTTTCTGCCCCCCTTGGGAGCAGATTGACCAACAATCGGCCTATCTGCCCCCAAGGGGGGGGCAGAAAGGTCTAAATACAATTTGCCCCCCAGGGGAGCGACCCTTGCCTGATGGGTCGCTCCCCATCTAAAAAAAACCAAACAAACAAAAAAAAAAACACAAAAAAACTATTTGCCCTGGCGCCTAGAGGTTTCTTCCCCCCTGGGGGCCGATCGGCCTAATACCAATAGGCCGATCTGCCCCCAGGGGGGGCAGAAATGGCCTAAAATAAATTTGCCCCCCCCGGGGAGCGACCCTTGCCTACAAGGTCGCTCCCATTGCGTGACGGCGCAAAAAAAGATCCCTGGTGCCTTGTAGTTTCTGCCCCCCTTGGGGGCAGATTGACCTACAATCGGCCAATCTGCCCCCAAGGGGGGCAGAAATGGTCTAAATACAATTTGCCCCCCAGGGGAGCGACCCTTGCCTGATGGGTCGCTCCCTATCTCTAAAAAACAAACAAAAAAAAAAACTATTTGCCCTGGCGCCCAGAGGTTTCTGCCCCCCCCTGGGGGCAGATCGGCCTAATACCAATAGGCCGATCTGCCCCCATGGTGGGCAGAAATGGCCTAAAATAAATTCCCCCCCCCCCCCCGGGGAGCGACCCTTGCCTACAAGGTCGCTCCCCTTGCGTGACGGCGCAAAAAAAAGATCCCTGGTGCCTAGTGGTATCTGCCCCCCTTGGGGGCAGATTGACCAACAATCGGCCAATCTGCCCCCAAGGGGGGCAGAAATGGTCTAAATACAATTTGCCCCCCAGGGGAGCGACCCTTGTCTGATGGGTCGCTCCCCATCTCTAAAAAAACAAAAAAACAAAAAAAAAAAACACAAAAAAACTATTTGCCCTGGCGACTAGAGGTTGCTGCCCCTCCTGGGGGCTGATCGGCCTAATACCAATAGTCCGATCTGCCCTCAGGGGGGGCAGAAATGGCCTAAAATAAATTTGCCCCCCCACCCTCCCCGGGGAGCAACCATTGCCTACAAGGTCGCTCCCCTTGCGTGACGGCGCAAAAAAAAGATCCCTGGTGCCTGGTGGTTTCTGCCCCCCTTGGGGGCAGATTGACCTAAAATCGGACGATCTGCCCCCAAAGCGGGCAGAAATGGCCTAAATACAATTTGCCCCTCCAGGGGAGCAACCCTTGTCGAAGGGGTCGCTCCCCATCTGTAAAACAAGAAAAAACAAAAAATCCCTTGTGCCTAGTGGTTTCTGCCCCCCTTGGGGGCAGATCAGCCTAATCAAAATAGGCTGATCTACCCCCCAGGGGGGGCTGAAATGGCCTAAAATAATTCCCCCCCCAGGGAGCGACCCTTGCCTAAGGGGTCGCTCCCCTTGCGTGAAATTCACGCAAAAAAAAAACCCTCCCTGGAGTCTAATGGATTCTGCCCCCCTTGGGGGCAGATTGGCCTCATCAAAATAGGCCAATCTGCCCCCAAGGTGGGCAGAAATGGCCTAAATATAATTTGCCCCCTAGGGGAGCGACCCTTGCCTAAGGGGTCGATCCCCACCTAAAAAAAAAAAGAAAACATTACAAAAAAAAAAAAATGATCCCTGGTGCCTAGAGGTTTCTGCCCCCCCTGGGGGCAGATCGGCCTAATAATAGGCCCCAGGGGGGGCAGAAAAGGCCTTCCCAAAAAAATGCCCCCCCTGGGAGCGACCCTTGCCCAAGGGGTCGCTCCCCTTGCGTGAAATTCAAGCAAAAAAAAAAACTCCCTGGTGTCTAATGGTTTCTGCCCCCCTTGGGGGCAGATTAGCCTCATCAAAATAGGCCAATCTGCCCCCAAGGGGGGCAGAAATGGCCTAAATATAATTTGCCCCCTAGGGGAGCGACCCTTGCCTAAGGGGTCGCTCCCCACCTAAAAAAAAAAAGAAAACATTACAAAAAGAAAAAAAAAGATACCTAGAGGTTTCTGCCCCAAGGGATGGCAGAAAAGGCCTTCCCGAAAAAATGCCCCCCCTGGGAGCGACCCTTGCCCAAGAGGTCGCTCCCTTTTGACAGTTTCAGTGGAAAAAAAAAAATCCCTGGTGTCTAGTGGGGTTTCAAAAGCCGGATTGCAAGCAATCCGGCTTTTGAAACCATGTGAGAGACTTCAAAGGGAAGGAAATACATTTCCTTCCCTTTGAAGTCCCTCCGGGCCTCCCCCATGGGATTGAAAGAGAAATGCTTTGCATTTCTCTTTCAATCGCGCTGGAAGCTGGGGGAGACCTTGTGACTAATCAGCGCGCGCTCGCGCGCTGACGTCACAGGAGGGGTTGGGGGGGTCGGGTGGAAGGGGAAGGGCTTCCCCTTCCATCCCTGACTTGGGGGGTGGGAGGGAACCCCACAGAGGGAGCGCTAGCGCTCCCTCTGGGCTCTGTGCACAGGACGTAATGGTTACGTCTTGGGCACAGCAGCACTGTGCCTCAGGACGTAACCATTACGTCCTGGGCACAGAACGGGTTAAAAGATGCAAGACAATCCAGACATCACAGGTTTCCCTTTTGGTGGGGAAGAACATACAATTCTCAATGCACATAATGTCATTGTGGCACTGAACAACCCTATCGTAACCCTTCCGGCATTTCTGGATAAGGTGAAGGTAGAGGCGGAGTGGCTGGTTTTCAGATAAAAATACATAAATCATAGTCTCTTAATCTATCATTTCCTCTGGAAATGAAGGTGCAGCTCGCCCGTCGATACCCAATACTGTGGTCCTCTACCGCCCTCTGTCCCTCACTTATGTATACAACTGGCTCTTACAGTGATTGAAACAGTAGCCCTCCTTCATCAAATCAAAAGAGATCTAGCTCAAGGGAGATTGTACACCTATTCTGACTGTGTATAGTGTCAGCATTAAAGATGACAGCCCTTCCAAAAATGTTCTTGCTCTTTCAGACTCTCCGGACGAGCCTCCAACTGGAGGGATCCAATTTCTGCAAAAGGAGAGGCACCTCTTTGTATGGGCAGAGGGACAGCTGTGCATGAGTCAGGATGAGAGCTATAAACCTCCAGCTGAGGGAGGAATAGGGCTCTCAAATCTTTACAATATTACCAAGTGGCCCAACTCCACCACATCATGGAATGTTCTCAGGACGAAACCAAGAAACATTAGGTGTGCATAGATCAGGTTGTCGTGGATGTTAACCTGTGGAAAATCACATTCCCGGACCATCCACAGAAGTTCTGGGGCCTCCTGACCTATTACCAAACCTGTTTTGAATGTCTGGAACAGAGTACGGTTGCTTAAGTGGCCCTCTACATTCCCCTCTCAACTGACACTTTCAACACTGGGCACCAAGTGAAGGTGTTTATTTGCCAATCGACTATGGGTTCAGTGACACGCCACAGGGGTAGAGTCTCTACTAATCGAGGATGGCACTGAGATCGTGGGAGATGGCACTATTGTCTCTCAGTTCTGTGATTTCTATGAGAACCTATTGTCGGAACAATCCAAAACGCAGACCGTTACCCCCAGGCACTCGTACACCACGTCTGACATAGGATAAGGTGACTGTGCTGGATCACCCGATCTGAAAAGATGAGGTACTCTCATTACCCATTAAAAACTCCTCAAATCCCTGGGACCCAAAGGTTTCCTGGCACTGTTCTACAATATGTTTCATATTACACTTGTATTACACTTGTCCCGATATTGACTTGGCTTTTCAACTTGATTACCAATCCTGATACAGAGCTGCTGTCCATGTTGGAAGCATGTATAGCAGTCATCCCTAAAGCATAAAAGGAAAAAAGCAGTGTCCTACCACCCTACTTCCCTCCTCAATATGGATGCTAAGCTATTCACCAGTATTCTGGCCGCTCAACTGAATACACTTATGCTGGAATTGGTAGCCCAGGACGAAGCAGGGTTTGTCCCACATAGGCAATGTAGTCATAACACTAAGAGGATTTTACACCTGATAGATAAACCCAAGTGTTACAGATTGGAAACTATGCTCCTAGCCATAGATGCTGAGAGGGCATTTGACAGCATCCACTGTGCATATTTAGAGGTGACTCTCGCCCACTTCAGCAGGCAGTCCAGACTTTTGCCTTGATCAGGTCATGTTACATCACTGGCAATGAGTAGGATGCCGATCTTTTGGCCAATTCTTCAATGAGGACAACCCTCTCTCCTTTGAACTTCGTCTGGCAGACAAAATGCTTTCAGAAATAGAAGGACTGCACTATATACAAGTCAGACAATGGCTTTCACACCCTACAATATGGGCTTTGACCACATTTGTGAAGATACTGATCACAAAAAACACTAATAAACGGCTGGTCAGAGAATTATATAGCATTCTATTAGACTCTTCTCCCCAGACTAGGACCCCTAGTCAGAAACGCTGGGACTCGAACTGGTTGACAATTGACATCTAAATAATGTGATGAGGTGTCCTATAGAGCTCAGCACACAGCACACAGCACACAGCACAGGTAGCATTGAAGCGGCCACCAAAATCATCACATATTGGTACCTTATACTATCGCTTCTCCAGTAGGGAATCCTGGCATGAGACACTGTCATTGTTGGACTCTTGCTCTAGTAAAGACTGTTAGTTTTGGGATGACAGCAATTTTGTTTGTAGGCGACTAGGCCATTCCTACAAAAAGTTACAACTGTCAGCCCAACCATCCCGGCTCACAAATAAAATGTGATTCGTTGCAGCCTTTCCGCAAGGACTGAAGAGTGTGCCATCTCAGGGGAGTTGTGGATAAAAGGAGATTACCATTTACTCACATGAGCAACAAGTCTCAGTCTCATACAGGCAATGAAAGAGATGCAGTAAAGTTTCAATATGTTTTATTAACAATACTGCAATCTACTATAAATTGCATGGGCTGCAATGATTAAGATAATAAACAATGCAAGAAACAGAATTGTAAAGTCGAGAGTCCTAAATACACAGACCTCCACCATCTTGCAATAACATGAGATGTGAAATAGGCCCTAATAACTTAGGATGATGAACCTAATCTCTAACCTAAGGAGAGCTAGGTGTGTTAAACCTAATCAGCCAGTACCATGACCATGAGAAGAGTCCCCAACCCTCATTACCATGGAATGAGGTCTCTAGATCAGACTCCGTGAGGACATGAAGGCTGGGTCTGCATCAAGGTGATGTGTAGCATAGATAGCAATGGTGGCATATGGTAGGAATCCCTCTGATAACCTTGTCTGCTTGAGTTGTATTTCTACAGATCTTGTAGGACCCCTGACGCAGGTATGTTCCCAAACAATAGATAAGAAGGCATGCTTGGGGCGGCAATTGCATAAACAATTCCCTCAAAAGTACATCATGTTCCTGTCACATGTAAGTGGGAAAGGGACATGTGTGAATACCTACGTGTATCATTTGTCTTTGACGCTGATAGTGACTCCTTCACAGACTGGCACTGATAACATGAAATTAAAATATCTTTCTAACTATAAACATAGCAGCCATCTTGGAAGAAATAATTAAATAAATGTGCCAAAATAGAGCTGGCTAAGTAGGTTAAAATTCACTGAATGATGGAGGCACGGGCCTTCAAGCCACAAGGCTAAGCTGAACTGCTGATTCCTGTCAAAATTTAATAGGATCCACTACAGCCTCCCTATTGCTGGAACAAGTATGATGCCATAATGATGACTCCAGAGAAGGTGCATGAAACCAAGCTAAAATGCTCTCCAATAAAACAAGCTAAAATCAAATCAAACATAGCAAAAAATTTAATTAATTACCTTCACCTCATCCAGAAATGCCGGAACGGCTACGATAAGGTTGTTCAGTGCCACAATGACATTATGTGCATTGAGAATTGTATGTTCTTCCCCAACAAAAGGGAAACCTGTGATGTCTGGGTTGTCTTGCATCTTTTAAGCAAAGGGCTCCTTGTATAAAACAAACAGCAAGAGTGACAGCGGGCACCCCTGCCATGTACCCCAACAAATGGGAAATGGTGTAGAGGCCTGGCCTTTGACTCTAACAGTTGCTCTTAGATGTAATTGCTCAGAATCTATGTGCAGGATCACACCCAAAAGCTGAAGTGGGCGAGAGTCACCTCTAAATATGCACAGTGGATGCTGTCAAATGCCCTCTCAGCATCTATGGCTAGGAGCATAATTTCCCATCTGTAACACTTGGGTTTATCTATCAGGTGTAAAATCCTTTTAGTGTTATGACTACATTGCCTATGTAGGACAAACTCTGCTTCGTCCTGGGCTACCAATTCCAGCATAAGTGTATTCAGTTGAGCGGCCAGAATACTGGTGAATAGCTTAGCATCCATATTGAGGAGGGAAGTAGGGTGGTAGGACACTGCTTTTTGTCCTTCCAAGGTTTAGGGATGACTGCTATAGATGCTTCCAACATGGACAGCGGCTCTGTATCAGGATTGGTGATCAAGTTGAAAAGCCAAGTCAATAGCGGGACAAATGTAATACAAGTGTAATATGAAACGTATTGTAGAACAGTGCCAGGAAACCTTTGGGTCCCAGGGATTTGAGGAGTTTTTAATGGGTAATGAGAGAACCTCATCTTTTCAGATCGGGTGATCCAGCACAGTCACCTTATCCTATGTCAGACGTGGTGTACGAGTGCCAGGGTCCCAGCGATGTGAGGGATTTTTTATGGGTAATGAGATAACCTCATCTTTTCAGATTGGGTGATCAAGCACAGTCACCTGATCCTCTGCCAGACATGGTGTACGAGTGCCTGGAGGTAACGGTCTGCGTTATGGGTTGTTCCGACAATAGGTTCTCATAGAAATCACAGAACTTAGACTTAGAAACAATAGTGCCATATCCCACGATCTCAGTGCCATCCTCGATTAGAAGAGACTCTACCCCTGTGGCGTGTCACTGAACCCATAGTCGATTGCCCAGTAAACACCTTCATCTGTTGCCCTGTTTTGAAAGAGTGTTTTAGTCGAAGTAAGGAGTATTCAGCTTTGGTGAGGTCCAGCCCCACAAGTTGCATTCTGGATGACTCCAACTGCTGCCAAACACGAGGGGCGACTATGTGCTCATATATGTGCTCCATCTCCTGAGCCTGACCATGTAACTAATCCCATTGGTCTTGGTGCAGCCTATTATTTGCTGCTGAGGTCGCTATAAATTCTCTTTGAATGACTGCCTTTAGGGCCTCCCATAAAAGCAAAATAGAGGATTCACCTGTTTTGATTATTGTGAAGTAAGTAGTTCTTGCCTGTGTGACCTGCTTAACCACCTGGGGCCTCTGCAGGAGGATTTACCTCAAGCTCCATATCTTGGCATCAAATCTAAAGATACCATGGCGTGGTCTGAGAACGAGCATGGTTAGATATCTATGGATGTGAAAAGGGCCTGAAGCTCTTTAATCCTTAGGAAGCAGTGAAGCTGGGCATAGGTCTTGTGGGAATAAAAAGTATAATCTCCAGTCTGAGGGTGATCCTCCCTGCACAAGTCACAAAATCCCATTGAGCACGTTCTTGGAACACAGCCCTGGCACCCCATGCATAGGCACTGAGTAGTTCAGATCATCATGAAGTACTAAATTGAGGTCTCCCACAATCAGCACCAGTCTGTCTTGTGAGGACATAACATCTGTCACTGCTCTACAGAGGAAACTTTCCTGACCATTGTAGGGGGCATTTCAAGGAGGCTAAGACAAATGTATAGTCTCACATCTGTACATGATATACTAAAAACTGACCCCTAATCTCCATAGGTTTAGCCCCAATCTTCTCCCAGAAAGGGTGGGAGAATAGAATAACCACACCTGCTGTGTCAGTGGCAGCTGAAGAGAAGATTTTTTTGTGTATAGGTACGGGTCTTCAGCCTTTGCCACTGACCCAAGACCAAGTGGGTCTCCTGTAGAAGCAGATGCCAGGCATATGTCAGCCCATCTTTTAACCGGGTTATTAAGGCCGTTCACATTAAGGGTGACAATCCTTAGGATATTATGTGGGACAGGTAGGAGTAGAAACCACGCTTGTTACCCCTCAACCTACATGTTGAACCGTAGTTTTGGGGTAAAAGCGAATCCTCCGAGTTTCTCCATGGTGGTGGGAATCTATAACGTAATGTAGCCACATGAAATTTGAGTACTCCCCCTCTGAACCCTCAAAGAGAACAATAACAATAACAATGCCCATCGGAAATCAAAACCGCTGGCCATAGCCAATGAATTTGCCAGTGGAAATGTGGATGTAAGGGGCTGTGGCAAGGGTCAAGCCCTTCTTCATGCCATCTCATGTCATCCCCACCAGAGCGAGCAGCAGCAGATGGAGATTCCAAGCAGCCCTCTGGTTGTCTCTTGTCTACTGGTCTCACTGGTTAATTCCTCTAATACTGCTCACCTATCCATCACAATAGTTTCAGGATCGGTTCTCAGTCCTTTGGATGGGGCCATGCCTCTCTGCCATCCATAGCATTTCTTTAATTTCCAGTCACTAGTTCTAATTGCACTGCTGTTCTCAATGTCATCCTCGATCTTAATCACTCTGCAATTTTCCATCAAGGTTTCCGTTCCCAGTGGAAGATGATGCAAAACGGATGTCCCCAAGAGTAAGCCACACCCATGTCTCGGAGACAGGTGGTCACTGGGCGGCAGTCTTTCCGCCTTTGAAGCATTATGGCTGTGATGTCCTGGTAAAGTATCAGTGTGTGTTCTCTAAAGTGTAGAGGATGTAAGTCTCTGGCCTTGCCAAGTGTCCACTCTTTGAGTTGAAAATCATGGACACACACTAGAATGTCAACCAGACAGGAGTTTTTGGGACATGGAAGGCTAACTCTGTGCAATCTATTCAGCTGTATGTCCCGGTCTGGAGAAGTTTCCAAGATCTAGGCAAAGAGAGCTTTAACATATGACTCTATATCGTTGTCTTCTGCATTATTTGGGATCCCTCTTACACATATGTTATTGTGTATCACCTATTTTACAGTTCTTCTGTGTGTGCTTGTAGATCCATCTTCTGGTCCCTAAGACGGATGACTTGCTGCTGGAGTTGTTCAATCTCTTTTGCTCAACTGGTCTCCTGATCCTACAGGGTGGAGACTCCATGCCCTATCTCAGCCAGATCCTTAAGAACTGTCTTTAAGTCTTGGGAGAGATCTTTTGTTACCATATGAAGATCACCCCTTAAAGAGGAAAACAGGGCTTCATAGAAGGAGTGAGTCACTGGGTCATCAAAATCTTCTCCCTCTGATTGTAGGTTTCGGCTAGTGGAAGGGGGCCAGTCTCCTGGTTGGTTTCAACAGCATGTCCTTGAGGGAGTGATCTTTCTTGGTTAGCGTAGTGACCATGCCTGATCTTTGTGTTGAACATCCTCTTCATGAGACGGAACACTAGTACAAGATCATACTTGGTCTACTGGATGCCAGCACCACTCGTAGATAAGAAGGTGCGTTTCTTGACCTGCTCTGTGATGCCCTATTTCTGTTGAAGGCAGCCTCTGCTGCGTGTCACAGTATCTGACCCAGGCCTGGTGGCTACCCAGCCGCACCCCCACAGCATCCACCAGGGCTGCCTTTAGAGACCTCACAATACCTCTAAACTTCCTACTCACACTTAGCTGTCCACTGGCACATTTCACTGATGCACATTGAGCTGGTCCTCCTTACTCACAACTGGTCCTCTCTAGAACTTAAGGTGTCACCTTGCCATGGTCCTACGCACTCAGATAGTCATCTAGGATGCAGCTACCAGGGTTGCTCTCTGATTTGAAGAGCAATCCATCCCTTTAAGCTAGGCCAGCAGAAGCAGTGCTTTGGGGGGCCAGCAGTGTAAAACCCAAGAGTGGCAGCAGTGCAGGTTCTGAGCCGTGTACTCATGGGCCCCATGTACTGTGGTCGCATTGCAGTTGGAGAGGCCTTATACTCCTGTTGAGGGCCGGTGGACATAGGGCTACTGGATTCAGCCCCTGCAGGCCATATGCAAACTCTCCCCAGCAAAGCTGCACCTCCTTGCACCATTCAGCAGGAAGCGAGATCTGGCATTACTGCTCCTGCTCTACAGGCAATCAGTCACTCCAGTCAGGGGGATCAAGGCACTAAAAAGAGGCATAGGATGGGTTCTGCTGGGTGCAAGCTGCCCCACCATCCAGGAACCATGGGTATGAAGTGCTCAGGGTCTGCTGCACATGCCCCTGTCTTTAGTCTTCCCCATCCGTGTTTCACACTGCGGGGGATGTGCATCCTGGTTGTGTCAGGTAGGATCTCACCAAAGGGAGTCACCACAGCAATGTCCCATCCTTGGGAGATCACTTTCTGCCTAAGCAACGCCCGAATGGTTATTCCGAGCCACCAGTCTCGCCTCGCCCAAGGCTCTGTCTGCAGTGTCGCAGAGTGTAAAAGAAGGCTCACCCATGTCAAACACTGTGTTAGAAATAGGGTCTTTGGTTGGCAGTCAGGTTACCCCCAGTCCAAGCAAGGACCCTCACTCTAGTCAGGGTAAGTCACACACAATCCAAATTATCCTTTGCCCACCCTCTGGTAACTTGGCACAGAACCATTTATCTGGTTAAATGCAGGTGAAAATGATCAAGATTTGATAAGTACATGTTGAAATATCACTTTAGAGAATGATAAAAAGAGTCCTAAGTTCTTAAAAAGCAATAAGTGTCTCTTGCAAACACAAAATACCTGGTTTGCATCTAAATTATCGGGAAGGGGCAGCAGAGGAGGAGATGTGTCGAAAACGGGGAGGTGTGCGTTGGTTTCTCCAGGCGCACACAGACGATGCTTCAATATTCTTCCACACAGTTATGGCCTTGTGCCAATTTCCGGTGTGAAGACTTGGATCCTCTTAGGGTTGCGGGGTATTTGGACGCCCCAGGGACGATGCAGTGAAATCCTGGGTGTGCAGGACGAAGTTACAGGAGCTGCCTCGATGCGGTGGATGATGCGGGGAAATTTCTGTTGCACGGCAGGCGCTTGGTCGATTCTTCTCTCATTCATTCCGGCTTGGCTATGCAACGATCCGGTGGGCCGTGCGTCGAAGTTCCGGTCGCAATGCGGTGCTGCATCAATCTCCTCTTGGGGAGCCGGGCTGCGTCATTCCTGTTCAGCGTGCAGTGATTTTCTCACCGCGATGCAGGCTATGCATTGTTTCTGGCAGACTGTGCATCAAATATTCACTGCACAAGGAGTTCTTTGCAGGATGATGTCTTTTTGGCCCTGAGACTTCAAGGAACAGGAGGTAAGCTCTATCCAATCCCTTGGAGAGCACTTCTCAGCAGAGCAAGAGGGCAGCAAGCCAGCAGTGCAACAGCAGGGCAGCAGTCCTTCGCAGAAAAGCAGTCAGGTGAGTTCTTTGGGCAGCCAGGTAGTTCCTCCTGGCAGGTTGCAGGTTCTGGTTCAGAGTTTCTTCAGCAGTTGTATCTTGTTCAGAAGTGTCTGAGTTGGTATGGTCAGGGGCCCTTTTTAAATACCCAAATGTGCCTTTGAAGTGGGGGAGACTTCAAAGAGTGGCTTAAAAGTGCACCAGGTCCCCTTTCAGTTCCATCATGTCTGCCAGGGTCCCAGTAGGGAGTTTGGCAGTCCATTGTGTGGGGGCAGGCCACTGTCCTTTCAAATGTATGTGTCAGGCCCTCCACCCTCCCAGCCCAGGAAGACCCATTCAGTATGCAGATGTGTGCAGGTGTGACTGAGCATCCTGTGTTTGGGGTTGTCTGAGTGAAATGCACAAGGGAGCTGTCAACTAACCTAGACAGACGCAGATTGTAAGGCACAGAAGGATTTAAATGCAGAGAAACGCTCACTTTCTAAAAGTGGCATTTATAAAATAGTAACATTAAATCCAACTTCACCAGTCAGCAGGATTTTGTATTACCATTCTGGCCATACTAAATATGACATTATCACTCCTTTCAGACCAGAATCTACCACTCAAACAGCATATGAGGGTAGCCCTAATGTTAGCCTATGAAAGGAGCATTCCTCACAGCAGTGTAAAATGAATTTAGGAGCTCTACACTGCCAGGACATGTAAACTACACAGGTATATGTCCTGCCTTTTATCTACACAGCACCCTGCCTTATAGCCTACCTTAGGGTGACATATGTAGAAAAAGGGGAGTTTAATGCTTGGCAAGTACTTTTAAATGGCAAGTTTAATTGGCAGTGAAACTGCACACACAGGCCTTTGAATGGCAGGCTTGAGGCATGGTTATGGGGCAACTTATGTGGGTGGCACAATCAGTGATGCAGGCCCACTAGTAGCATTTAATCTACAGGCCCTGGGCACATGTAGTGCACTTTACAGGAGACTTACAAGTAGATTAAATAAGCCAATTGGGTAGGAACCAATGTCAACATGTTTTCAGAGCGAGAACGTGTGCACTTTAGCACTGGTTAGCAGTGGTAATGTGCGCAGAGACCTAAAACCAGCAAAAACAGTGTCAAAAAAGTGGAGGGAGGCAGGCAAAAAGTTAGGAGTGACCACCCTAAGGCTGTCAGGTCTAACACTCTGGATGCCTGGGGGGGAGGGGGGTCAGAATGCTGCAATGCTGGGTATTTCTTCCGGTGGGTCGCTGCCCAGTGGGTGATTGATGCAGGTCCCAGGCACCAGACACACCACTGTTCAGAAGTGGGAGGCCTCAACTCTTCTTTGGCACTGCGGCCTCTGCCATCTTGTAGTCCGTGGGGCAGGCCGGCAGTGACTCTGTTTGAGCTCTGTGTGGCACTGCTGCAATTCGATCGAGCGAGCTCCCTGGTGCCCAAAAGGACCCCGAGGGCTTTGTGGGAGATCTTCCTGGTTGTGGTTAGGGGATATGTTTAGGATTACCAGCAGCAGGGACAGAGGTACAGTAAAATGCGTCCTATCTGTCCGCGACCATGCCTGACAAATATATATCTTTAAAAGTTAATCTTACACAAGTTTTAAAAAAAACAATGTACGTTTTCAGGAAATGACTATTTTTAGGACATCTGCACTGATTGTCTATTGAGCACCAGAAAACAATAGAAGGCAATATCTCAATGTGCATCTGTTATTGACAATGTTAATAAACGGGGTATGGTCAGATCAACATTCATTTGAATGAAGGCATACGTCTTGCTTTTTTCCACGCATGAAATGTGTAAACATAATTATACCCAGGCACATCTTCAGAAAAGACCACCCCGGCACGGAGGAGTTTGATCTATTTCTGATAAAACAAATAATCTCATTGAATTCTCAATACAAGCGAAACTAAAAACATATTTTTGGGAAGATTTGACGTGAATTTTGCAGATATAATACTTGACAATGACAATTACTACTCAAATAGGAGACTTTTTTTTCCCATTTCATCACGTAAACCTAATTTCTGTCAAACATGCTAAAACGTACAGTGTGCAAATGGTAAGTGACAGATGTTCGCATCCTAATTATCACTATTATTGTTCAATACAATACTTGTATTTCCTGATTCATTTTCAATCAAGTGATGCTAGGTTAGTATTGAATAAATACAATTAACACAATATACATAAAAAATGCAGATACTAGTTGCAATAACACATCACTGAAAATCTTTCATGTTTCACTAATGGATATTTATCTGCTCATAAAAACCCTGTAATTGGTATTTATCAATGAATTTCCATTTTGTATTGGCTGTATATTTCAATAGGTTTACTGATACTGTTTCAACGATGCGTATGTCTTCTCGCATTCTCTAAACATTTTTGATCGCAGATGTAAGTTCCACGCTATGAAATTGCAATATTTTTTTTTCTCAGTAATATGTTGAAACACTTCACTGTCCAAAGCTGCTTTTTATTTGTTGACAAAGGTTCACATATAAGGGAAAACCGATCTAGAGACATTACTAGGAAAAATCCTAATGGTCTCTGGTCCTCGAGGGAGGAGTATCGCATTTCATCAGACTTTGCAGTAAAGCTACTGTAGGTGATACAGCCTTCCAGGAATTACTGTCCTGTCAATGATTAGGAACTAGTCCTGATTTGCCCACATTTACCTTACATAAAATTGTAGGTCGAAGTGTATTGATGTTGAGATGTTTAGCTGTGATGCGGAATTTGCTGTATCAGATGACAAATGGCAGCTCCACCTACATCTGTCTTCTCAGTTGCCCTCCTCAAAATATTATAAGACTATTTTAACTACCTTGCAGAAAAATTTACAACACTTTCTTAAGTCTTTTGCAGTGAAATTGACGAGCCACAGAGACATTCCCCCTATGTGAATCTACCATAGTAATTTAGTAAAAGGGTTTTCGGTGCTAGACTTCTCTATACCTTACAATCAAACACCTAATGAAAGCTCACGTGTTTTAATGCGGTTTGCAATGAACATACCTATTCATTCATGGTGGAGCTGACCATAGTAGTGATCCATTGAGGAAGGAAATGTTCAAAAGACACACTTCGTCTGTGCTGCACCATATCGAAAACTGCTATGGGGTGATTAAATTGCAGAAAGTCCTGAAAAATATTGCCTAACTGTCCGAGAAGTCACTTTTTCCACAGATGGGGAAGCGAGCCTGCTACAATCCCTTCAATTTGTACAAATTCATCCAGTAAAGGTGGGCAGCACTCTAGGGCCAGATGTACCGAGAGACATGTCACCAAAAGTGATTTTGCTAATGGTCTCTGATTTGCAATGCGCTGCAATGTAGCTGATCAAAAGTCTGTGGCATTGATGCATGACATACTGAATGACAATTAGGAGGGAATGCTCCCTTCACACCTCTTCTTTGCAATTTGGAATGGGTTGCTAAACCAGTTTTGCAAATGAAGGAACACCCTCTGACGATAGCTCTGGTGCTTTATTTGCACAAGCACCATCAGTATTATAGAAGGGGATGCACAAAAGGCCTGAGGCCCCTTCTGTAATACCAAAATGCCCTATGGGAGCGCAAAGTGGGTGCAAAGGCCCATTACACCCCCAGAGCACTTCTGTAATACTGCCCCTGGGATGTTGCAAGGGAACAGTGTTGGTATTTTTCATTGACTGTATGACAAAATATTTTCTACAAAAATATTCTGAAACAGAAATTTTGTGTTAAAAGTAATGAAGAAAATATCCAATTTACATACTGTGAAAAATAATTTTTTTTTAAATCATAGTAAATCTGGCCCCAAGACTTCATACACAAAGCTAGTATCTGCCAGAGGATGGCAGTATACAATAAATAGTTGCTGGTTTTTGGTGGGTGCAATCTAACTCTCACAGCGTGCACACAGAGAGGTGTTTCAGCCCAATGACTAATCCCCTGACTTTGAGCTCTGATTACATAAATTCTAGCCCTGGCTGCCAAACCAGACTGAAATGTATATGATTTGTGTAGAACAGTTAATATCGCTCTAACTAAATTTATAAATATTAATTCATTCATTCTTAAAAGGCCCAGGAGCCAACAATAGTGTAACATAAATACTTCAAACTGTCAATCATAAAAAATCAGTCCAAAACATTTGAAACCATACAGATCAGCATAAAATACTTTGAAGGAGATTAGCATAACAACGCTAGCCAAGTTAATTATATACACATATATTAAATGATCACCCCTTCCTTGTTGTGCCTGTGAACATCAAAGCCGAAGATAGCAAAAAGAGATTTAAAAAGGATGGATGTGAGATGCATTACATTTAGTAAAAGGAAAATGAACCGGTTAATAATCCCCGTTTAGAATTTGTAAACGAAAAAAGCATGCACAATAGTTCGGGATGATTCATTGTCATCTGGACACATATTATTGGATTCTTAATTGGGAGAGTGCCCATTGACGGGGAGGCTAACAGGATAATTGAAAAAAAAAAAAAAAAAGAATTTCAATTCATAGCTGATAAGGCTCTATGCTGTTCACAGTTTTCACAGGCATATAAGAGTGAACTGTTTTTTACCTTAATTCAACCTCGCCCCTCTCCTAGTGTCTCCTAACAAGAAAAACTTCTGATACCCATTTATTGCCAGCTTTCAATATACATTTAGGACTGCTAACAATTTCAGGCCACCTAACACATTACTTGTTGATATTTGTGAACTGTAAAGAAAACGTGATATATAATGTTATTTTGTAATCTGAACATGTGTGCCTGTGTGACAAAAAATACCTCCTTTGTAATGGTCAGCCCCAACTTTTTGCCTGGTATTTGATGTGTTCTCAAAGTTGTTAGTGCCCAGGGCCCCTGCTAACCAGGTTCCCTTGGGCAGATTTCTTTCTCAAAACTGTTGTGGTGCATTGTCACAATTGGCAACATCCTTAGCCGCCACTATAAGTCCCTAGTAAATGGTACTTATGTACCCAAGGCATAGGGTACTAAGGGTAGCCCCTGAAAGCAGCAGCACATATTATGCCACCCTCAAGGGCCATGCATTCAGATGCACCCAGCACTGCCATTGCAGGCTGAGTGTCCTGGTGCAATCCTAAAATGCAAACGTGACATGGATACAGGCTGTGTGCCCTGTCCACTACACACTGTATGCAATATAGGGAAGTCATCCCTCTGGCAGGCCTTTTAGCCCTAAGGCAGGGTGTGCTATACTGTATGTGAGGGCATAGTTGCATGAGCAATATGCCCCTAGTGTGTCCTTGCAAACCTAGGACAGTGTAAGTGAACCGAGCAGACATTTTAAATGCATGTGCTGGACACTGGTCAGTACTAGTTTCACAGCTAAATGATGGCCACTCTGAACCCTGGGTTGTTTGGTATCAAACAACTCAGAGTGAAAAATCCAAACTGGAACCAGTACTGGATTTATTGCAAAATTTACGCAGGGTCCACCTTAGAGGTGACCCCTCCAAAGCTAACAAACCCTGGCATGGTTGCTGGCCCATCACAACCAGCCTGCCACCACCAAACAATATTATGGAACCCTGAGGTGAGAGCTCCTGCTCTCTGGGTCCCCGAACAAAGTCCTTCCTGGGTGGTGGTGTCACACCTCCCTTCTCAGGAATGTTCACTGCCTTGCTGGCGAGCTTCAAAGGGATTACTGCCTTTGAAACTCAACCCTCAGGCCTGCTGCTAGCAGCAGATGGCTGCACCTGTTTCAAACCCCCAATTTTGGCAGGAGCAACAGTGCAAAACTACACAAAGGACAGGAGGAGAGCTCAACTCCAGCTTGCACTACGCCTAAGGTGTTGAATGCAAGGTGACCAATCCATTTCATTTTCCTCCATCTTTCATGGAAGGAAAATAGCCAATTACAGGTAGGGAAGTGACCTTTGCTCACAGGAAGTGGTCACCTAGTTGGTGTAGCCACCCTAAGGTAGGTGACCCATAGGTCACTATTAGGAACTCCCCTAAACACCCACTAAATACAGTGTTAAGTGGGCACCCTTAGACAATGGATACAGATTCCAAGAACACAGGAAGACCAGCAACAAAGAAGACTCAAGACTCGAGAACTGAAGTCCTGTTGCACCAAGAAGAAGGCACCAAGCCATGCCTGCTGCATCCAGAACTCAACAGTCACTGCTGAGGGGTTGCTTGGACATCAGACACACACTGCCAACCACCAGAGGACATCCACACTTCTAGAAATCACTGAAGATCTCCCTTCAGAGTTAAGGCATCACTCTCCTGCAACAAAGACCAAAAGACCAGTGAAGTTCCGTTCGTCTGCCCAAGGTAGTGGATTCCAGAGCCAGACCACCTTTCACTCAACAGACCAGGAGGCCAAAATCTTTTAGTGTGTCAAGCTTGGTGGTACTGCAACCTCCAGTGTGGAAACTGTGCAATAGCCCTTGGTACTGATCACTCCATGTCAGACACAGAGAAGGACAATCCACTCTAGACTAAAAAAGGACCAGGAGGAAGCCCTAGTAGAGAGACTTCTGAAAACACCAAAACCTCCCACCAGAGTGCCCCTGCTGACCTGCAAGCGACCCTCAAAGCAACCTACCTTCTGCTTCCAAGGGCACCTTAGCACACAGTTCCTGGCTCACCAACTCGCTCTGCATCCGGCCTCCCTGTGCCCTGCATCCATGATCCAGCTGTGTTCTGAGGGTCCCCCACCCCGTGTGACCTCAACACTCCAAGGGGACCCACCAGACTCACCTTGAAGTCCACCTGTGTAGTGCTTTTCCAAGTAGCCCCGCAGTGGCCTTGCACCAGCTCCAACAACTTTCTGCAGCTTCTCCAGCCGAAACTGTGAGCCACCGGAACGTCTCTAGCTTGTCTACAGGGCCCTGCGATGACCTCAACCTATCTGCAAAAGGAGACAATGGTAAACGCTTTGCCTGATTTTATATGCATTTTTAAATTATTTCTACATTGATTCCTATGGTGCATAATTATGCACAGAACTGAGACATCTTCTATACTTTAAAAGTACTTACCCAATTCAATGATCTTGGCCTTACAAGTTTTATAAAAATTGGAAGTATTTTTGTAAATTGATCTCGAGTGATTCTTTTGAGTGTGTCTTGCTTCATTGATACTGTGAGGACAAACAAATGCTTTGCATGTCTTCAAGATTAGTCTAACTGTTCGACCAAGCTACCATAAAAATCAAAGCATTAGGGGTCTAATTTTATACCTATAGAAACCAACATGTGGTTGCTCGGATTCTCAAAAAGAACAGTTGATGGATGGATTCTCTGCACAGTAGGCCTAGCTTTGCACACTACATAGAGGGCAAGCCTCATACACTTGTAACCAATATCTACAATCTTGTATTGTCTCCTAAAACCACTGCTCCATTTCATAGCCTTGCTGTCTAAAGCTCACCTCCTAAAATAAACTTCCTAAGAGAATTTCTGAATTAAGGGGCATATTTATTTTGGAGGTTGCGTCACTCTTACACCACACAATGTGGTATATGGCGATGCAAGCCCAAATGTAATTTATAAAGCCACGCTAGGGGGGACGTGGCCAAGATGGTGATCGAAGCAGCCGCATAATCTGCAGCTTCAATCCCGGCCGTACAAAATCTCCTGCTAAATAAGGGATCCCCAATCTATGTCGGTGGATCGCATGTCTCCCCGCTGACCTGGCGCCGCTGGGGGTGCCTCAACTGTGATTGACCGCATGGAGTCTCCAGTAGGCCGTGCGGAGGAGCTCTTGGCCCAAATCGGACCAGGCGGAGATGAGGCCTTGGGTGGGGCCACGAGCCGTCATTAGTGGAGGTGCCTACCCGTTGGAGCGGAGGCCGAGGGCAGACTCTGGTTGCCTCACACCGCTCAGCTTGTATGCAGAAGTCCTGCGTTCTGATCTGGGTCGTGGGTGGTGTTGAGCGGGCTGCGTGAGGCCGTGAAGGGGTACTGTGCACTGCGAGCAGCTGGACGGTGGTACACATCGGGCCGCGCCGCCTCGATGCCTCTGGCCTTGGGGGCCCACAGCTGGGTGCACACCCTCGCGGGGGCACCGAACACATGATCCAAGGTAGGAGTGAATAACGCAGAGGTGCCGCGCTGCTAAAACACACCATACGACTCAGGATCAGATAAAGGTCCTCATTTGGACCTCAGCGGTCTTTTTTCAAGACCGCCGAGGTACCGCCGTTCTGAAGACCGCCAGTGCAGGTGGTTTTCTGCGTAGCGTATTATGACTGCTGGCAGCCCTCCGTCACTGAACCGGAGCATGAAACCCATTCTGACTCTGCAGACTCCCTCCCAGGTCCGCTTCTCACCCCGCGGTCAGCAGATGACATTTTGTTTGTATCTAGATATAGCTGACTGTCTATGTACTGAGTACTTGAGGCCTCCGTGCGGCTGGCTGGAGCTGCCATTGGAGATCAGACTGAGATGAGGAGCATGGGGAGTGGCACACGACCTGGGGCCTCCCCTGTTGGTGCTGTGAGGCGGGTTGAGTAAGTCCATCCACTGGGCTGGGAACGGGCACCTCTAAAGTTGACCTACACCATCCACGCCCCATTCCATATGGACCTGTTCGACCCAATGCCTGCTTGCAGGAATTGTTTTTTTTTTTGCACACTTAGTGCTACTGTTTATCAGTGTTGTTGTTTCTTTTGTTTTCCTACAATGGGGTTCTCCCTTTGTTTTTACATGGGACTATTACATCAATCCCACACAACACACCTTTCCTGGTACATTGTGGGTTCTTTGGGGCAAGCGTACCTGGGGTAGGATGCTCCGGGTACTCCTCATGGTTGTCATGGTATGGGATCTCTGAGCTCCCCCACTATTCCACCTTCCCGTATTCCCATGTCTGTGCGAGGTTAATCACATACTCCAAGGTATAACGTGCTTAAATGGAATGTAAGGGGGGTGGTGAATCCACACAGGCGGCAGTGTATACATGCCTACTTGAAACATCACCAGATACATTTTGCCATGCTTCAGGAGACACACCTATCAGACGCCACTCTGGATAAAACTCAGGCAAATTGGAAGGGGCAACTGTTGGGCATGGTATCCTCATATTTTGCCCGTGGGGTAGCGATCTGGATCGCTCCGGGGGTGCCCTATGTGGTGACTTACACACAGATTGATCCTGATGGCAGATATGTAGTAGTAGAGGGAAGCCTGGATGGTACACCACTGGCATTAGTAGCACTGTATGCTCCCAATATTAATCAGCCTGGTTTTATACACACATTATCAACGGGTCTGTTCCGTGATCCAACAGTAGATAGCATCTGGGGTGGGGACTTTAACTGTATCATGGACGTCCACATAGATAGGTCCTTCCCACCACTCCTGAATGCCCCAAGCAGTCGTATTTTGCGCGAGCTGACTACTCGACAATCGGTCTGTGTGATGTTTGGCGACTGCGACATCCGACAGCACGAATACTCCTTTTATTCCCCCTTCCATGCTCTCCATACCAGGATAGACATGATTCTCACATCGCCGGCTGTAATACACAAAATCCATGCGTCAGGCTACCTGGCTCACACTATATCAAATCACAGCCCTCTTCATGCGATACTTGGTGAGGGTAAGCCGTGCACACGGATCCCCACGTGGCGCCTGCAGGTAGAAGCACTGTCGGACCCCCCCTTTTGTGCTGAACTTGCCCAGTGTCTATCCACCTACTTCTCTATAAATGATAACACTGTGTCTAGCCGTGCAATTGAATGGGACACCCACAAGGTGGTAGTGCGAGGGCACTGTATGGCTGCCTTGCTGGGGGTCAGGCGGTTGTTTCTAAGGGAGATTGAGGATCTGGAGTGCCGGTTGCACGAGGCGGAGACCGCAGTGGTGGGCAATAAGATGACAGTAGAGGAGCTACAATCACTGAAGGCTAGTCACAGGGAAGCAGAGACTAGACTGAGCAAACATGATTATAGACATTACATGACACGTAAATATGCAGAGGGAGATAGGGCAGGCTGCTTACTGGACTGGCTAGTCCACCAGCCTTCTCAACCCTCACCTATAGGAGCAATCCGGTTGGGTTCAGGGCAGATAGTAAATTCACAAGTAGAAATTAATGAAGCCTTTTAAAATTATCATCGGTCCCTGACCTCGTCCAGTCCTCCTCCACCTGCAACGCAGGTGGCTGATTTTTCAGTGTCCGCTCCTCGGAGACACTTACAGCCTGAGCAGGCTGATGCATTAGAGGGTCCAACTAGCACAGAGGAAATCCGCTCAGCACTATCACAGATGGCCTGCAACAAGGCACCGGGTTCAGATTCTGCCAGTGGAATATCTGACATCTCAAACTACTTATCTCCTACAGCCACTGCGTCAAGTGTTTAATGAGGCATATGATAGGGGCCAATTACCTGACTCAATGAATGAGGCTCTTATAGTCGTGCTCCCAAAGCCTGGCCACAACCCCCTGGACGTCCGATCATATAGCCCCCTCTCCTTGCTCAACACCGACTGTAAGTTGTTGGGAAAAATTTTAGCCAACAGACTCCTTCCCTTTTTGCTGCATCTGATCCATGAGGATCAATCCGGGTTTATACCTGGTAGAAACACCTTCCTAAATATTAGAAGATTACTTTGTATAATACACAGTGCCAACTCTGAGTCCCCTACCAATGCAGTGGCCTTGTCTCTGAATATAGAAAAGGCATTTGAAACCTTGAGCTGGGGCTTTCTTATTGGCACGTTAGAAGCAATGGGGTTTGGGGTTAGATACATTCAATGGATTAAGACGTTGTATGCTAAGCCCATGGCCCGCGTGAAAACTGGGCAAGTTATCTCTGACTCCTTCCCAATATGTAGAGGCACCAGATAGGGGTGTCCACTGTCTCCCCTACTCTTTGCAATTAACATGGAGCCGTTAGCGGCCAAGCTGCGCACGCGAGCGTCTATATGGGGCATCCCGGAACTTAATACACATCATATTATTTCTCTGTACGCGGATGACGCTCTGATATATTTGCGTGATCATACTACTTCCATGGTCAGGGTAATGGAAATGCTCAACACTTTTGCAACCATATCGGGCCTATGGGTCAACTGGTCTAAATCTTGCATTTTTCCTCTCTTTCCTGTACCGTTGGAGCTCCGCTCGGTTCTTCCAAATAATCAACTACCATGGTGCCATACCACTTTTAAGTATTTGGGCATACAGATCTATCAATCTATGGATGACCTCAGAAAGGGCAACATACATACACAGGGTTCTTCGTTCAGTACGAGATTCTTTACCATTCTGGGTGGCTCTCCCTCTGTCACCTATGGGGTGGATAGCTATCACAAAAATGCTCATCCTCCTGAGATTTTTATATTTTTTTACAGCGTTCCCGATTACCCTGACTCGCTCTTTTTTCAAGACCTTACAATCCATAATGACGGACTTACTATGGGGCAAGGACAGACGCAGAGTGGGGACTGGGCATGCCTAATTTCGAATTGTGTTATGCAGCAGCCCAATTACAATGGCCGGCCTTGTGGCTCGGTGAGACCCCTTCAGCGGAACGTACAGCAATAATAGAGATGCTGGCACCGCTCCCGGTGCTCACTTGGCTGCTAGACGGTTTACCCTGTCCACCGCATGGCTCCGTTTTACTAGTAGCTGCAAAGTCGTGCTGGCAGCGACATGTTCACGGTAGGGGTGCCCCAATGCCATATTTCCCCATGCTCCCATGGACTCAGTTGCCTAGGGCCCAAACTCTAAGGCATCACAACGCGTCCCTATGGCGCAAAGCGGGCCTAACAAACTCAGCTGAGCTTTATGGGGACTCTACACTAAGATCCTTCAATTAACTCATGACGACAGCGGGGATTCAGGTCGGTGCCTTCATCACATACTGCGCGATCAAACACTTGTTGGGTGCCACGTGTGAACAGAGTAGAGCTGAACCACAGGAATCACAATTGTTCACATTGATTCTATCGATTTGAAACACAAGGGGTGCAATTTCCAGGTTATACTCGATACTATTTGCTCAGGTATACCCGAACTGATGCACGCCAAAGCCAGATAGGATGAGGTGCTTCCCTCTCCCTTGTCCCATAACGCCTGGACGGCGGCATTATCCACTGTCAAAAATGTCTCTCACAATACCAGACTTCGATACACTCAGTTCAATTATGGATATCACTCCTATTTGTCCCAATCCCGCATAAAACTAATGTACCCAGGTTCGGACCCGGTGTGTCCTAGATGTGCACAGCCATCAGCAGATTTTTATCACATGGTATGGGCATGTCATAGCATGGCAACGCATTACGGACACCATAGCCGATATTACAGATTATACGCTACATATGGAACCAGAATCATGCCTATTAGGCCTGCGCCGGCGCGCCAAAGGGGATAAGCAGTTACAGAGGTTTATCGATTTGGCCTTCATAGTATTTAAACGCTTAATAGCGACTCACTGGAAGGCTCCACATACTCCGGGATACAACAACTGGTTGCGTGACCTGATACAATGCTCTTATGCAGAGGCGCACACACTACATCAGTTACAATACCGGGGATTAGCCCAGGGAGGGTCTGAAATTTGGGATGCCTTTATTGTTACCATGGAGGCCAAAAATGACACCCACCCACCTTGATTTGCGTGTACACTACATGGTATTGGACAGTCAAATGTCTCCTTCCTATTCTCAGGTTGTCTGCACCCTGATAGGAATCACTTACATATCTTGCTTGCTACGTCGTGAAGGGCAGAAGAAGCCGCCGTGTACGCAGATCACTATTTACGACATTGCTTCCCGGTAAAGGGTGTTGACCAGGCAGAGACCAGGGCATACCCCGACTGACACATTTCCATACCATGTTTAGTGATGCACAATGAGGCACCAATGAGTACCCAATGTATGAAGACAGGTGTACATAAATAAACGCATTTATATGTCCCTTAATTAGAGAAGGGTTAAATCTTACCACCCCACACAAAACATAACCACAATGATCGCTACTGATGTGGCACAGTTCTTCTGATGCACTACCACACTGTGGGCCAGATGTAGCAAAGGGTTTGAGAGTCGCAAACGGCGAAAATGCAGTTTGCGAGTCGCAAAAGCCTCTCCAGTATGCAGAAATGCATTTTGCGAGTCAGATCCGACTCGCAAAATGCATTTCCGACTCGCAAATAGGAAGGGGTGTTCCCTTCCTATTTGCGACTCGCAATGCTATGCAATTTCATTTGCGACCGCAAAAGCGGTCGCAAATGAAATCGCAGTTACCATCCACTTGAAGTGGATGGTAACCCAGTCGCAAACGGGAAGGGGTCCCCATGGGACCCCTTCCCCTTTGTGACTGGAAACAAAAATAATTTTTCAGAGCAGGTAGTGGTCCTATGGACCACTGCCTGCTCTGAAAAATACCGAAACAAAAGGTTTTGTTTTTTTTTCTAAGTGCAGCTCGTTTTCATTTAAGGAAAACGGGCTGCAGATAGAAAAAAAAAACTGCTTTATTAAAAAGCAGTCATGGACATGGTGGTCTGCTGTCTCCAGCAGGCCACCATCCCCGTGAGTGCCCATACTCGCAATGGGGTCGCAAACTGCGACCCACCTCATTATTATTAATGAGGTGGGTCTTTGCGACCCCATTGCGAGTTGCAGAAGGTGTCTGAGACACCTTTCTGCATAGCAAATTGCGACTTGCAATTTGCGAGTCGCACGGACTCGCAAATTGCAAGTCGCAAATTCCAACCTACCTACATCTGGCCCTGTATTCCCATGTTTGTTTTATTATTTTAATGTATAAGTAAATATATATGTATGTACATGCCCGACTACTTGGGTGGCCGACTGGTCTGCCGAATCTCAACATGTTCAATAAAAAGATTTGAAAAAAAAATAAAGCCACGCTAGGCTACCTGAGTAGCTTCATAAATCTGCAGTAAATCCACAAAGCGCGAAATGCTGTGTTGTGTTATTCTTCTCCAGGAAGGGGTTCCTTGGGTATGGTCTGGGTGTTTCCAACCAACATCCATGAATTTTGACTCATTCCCAGATTTACTGATTTACCAGAAGTAGTAGACCAGAGAATGTGCCAAAACTGTCTCCCTTGTGGGTCTCAACTATGAGAAATATCTTCATTTTGTCTTGTTTTTCCCTGTTTTTGTGTGTGCTGTATTCTGCAGCACACATAGAAAGAGGAACATGCCTTAGGGACTTGTTTTTGTGCAGGAAATTGCCCATCCCTGCACAAAACCAATCCTCTTTATAATGCAGGCACCCTTGGACCATGGCGCAGCGATGCCTGTGTTAGTGCTAGGCAGCCAATTGGCACAAGGGCAGGGACAAAGGCAGGAATGGGCTGTATTTTTAAAATAACACACATTCCTGCTCTTTCCCAGTGATGCAGCACAGAATGATAACTTGCTGCGCTGCATCACTGGGTCTAAAATATGGCCCTAAGTATCTGCACCTCAGAACATTCATTGCCGTAAAAACAGGTACATGGCAGTGTCCTGCATCAGCGCACACGTTCATTGGACAAACCCTGTTATCTACGCAGAGAGAGTCAGAATTTTCTCCATATGCTTTGCTGTGCAGTCTTGTGGATCAAGCTTGTAAATATGCTTTTGAGTGCTGATTGCAGCAGTGGATGCAGTACTCAAATCCTCGTTGTCGGAGGTTATTTGCTGGTGGTAGGCGAGGGCAGTGCAGGTTGAAGCATATGAGGCAGTTTTCAGGTCAAATATACATCAGTCATGGGCATTATAGAGCACAGCTGAGGTGATGTGCAGCTTCAGAGGACCTAGATAGATAGATAGATAGATAGATAGATAGATAGATAGATAGATAGATAGATAGATAGATAGATAGATACCAATATGATATATATTGCCATTTTGTGCTCTCTCTAAAGAGACGCTAAGGCTACAGTGGTTCTTGATGCCTTTCCACTCCCTTCTCTCACCAGTGGTAATAAATGACATATTGCACTCTGACATTTGAATATATATGGCTTATGCCATGGCATTTGTTTCATATTTATTGATTTTGCAAAAATATATTTAACCAAAACCAAGATGCATGGGGTGCACGGGTTAAATTTCAGTAGGAAGGGAACATATCTTTGAAAAGTCCTTGTGATTAAAGGTAAGTTGTTTTCGTGTATAAAGTGTTTGTAACAGGGAATCTATGAGGTATTTTTCTCATGTCAGTTGTGCTATAATTTAGTAAAATGGAATTTGACGTTTGCATTGCAGTAAATATGTGTGAATGTATTACTAATGTTGATCTAAAATACATGTTTTATGGGCCACGTTTATTGCCACAGACATGACATAATCAATGTATAGGTATGATCACAATATACATACAGTGAGTAGAACTATGTTAAAAAAAAGAGAATATTTTTAATAGAAATAAAAACAACTTGTAAACGAAATAATTTTTAGGTTAATCCATGTGATTGGTTATTTGCATTGAAGTCCGCATAAGTTCCTTCCTAGGCACTAGCATCGCAGATCACCTAAACATACGCCAATACATACAAATCTGTATGTAAAATGTGACAGATCGACTCATGTTTTTCTACACATTGTAACATAAAAACTTGAAACATAATTCTTTATTTCAGTTATGTTTCATCTTCTCGCGGTCCCCTCTGGCATAGGAGCGACAAAAGCGAATGTTGGAAGAATATAATGAGAACCACTATAAATAATTTCACTTTCTTTAAACCAGGACTGTAGTCAGTTTAGATTACTTCCTGGAATCTGGATAACAGCTAGACTGAGATCAATGCTTTCAATGGTTCAGATTGTGAAATAAAAACCAGTGAACAGTCCATCAGCGTTGTCGCCCAATCTGTTATCAAAGAGCTTCGTTTCTAGGAAGTAACCTGAGCTGACACACGAACAGCTGTGTTTTCTAAAGAACGAATGACATTAGGGGACCCTCTCAAGATCAAACATCAATAGAAGCTTTATAGTGTTAATTGGGAGAATCATTTACCTTGATGTCATCTGGCTAAATAGGTATCCATAAACTCAAATTTCAGGTAGTTGAAGTGGACTGGTGTAGATAGTGCACAGTGTACTTTGCAGACTGTCTCAGAATCAAGGAGTACACAATGCGTCACAAAATACAATTGTGCACTAATCATATTTACCAGATTTTCGGATTAAATTAATGAGTAAACGTTGCCAAATATATTACTTTTCCATTCTTTGTCACACCTTAAAGTGGAAGAGGAATGAGGGGATGGAGAAAAGTTGAAAAAATAATGCATGAGGTACTAGTTCAGTCCAAATGATACGACAATGACATTTTAAGGCACTCCATCAATATTTAGGCCCTGATTTAAGACGGCCTAGCGCCACCTTAGTGTCATTTTTTTTACGCTAAGGTGGACTTTTTCCGGCGCCATTTTACAAAGTGGAACAATGCATGTATTGCACCACTTTGTAACCCTTTGTGCTACATTATACCTGCGCCAGGCATAATGTATGCAAAGGAGGCGTTTTTTTCTGCACTTTTAATGCCTGCTCAGAACAGGCGTTAAAAGGGGGCACAACATTGTTTACAGTAGGTCCCAATGTACTATTCATGGTAGCGCCAAACCTTTGGTGCTAACCAGGAACAGTACATCAAAAGCATCAGAAATTCTAACGCTATTGCCCTCTACCCTGTGCCATGGTTTGCTGTATTTTGTGGTGGTTGGGAGTGCAAGGGGCTGCAAGAAAAGTGGCTCTACATGGAATGTAGCACCACTTTTCATAAATCTGGCCCATAGTTTACAACTATAATCACGTATAATTTATTCATATGCATACAAGTGGTTTGCAAATTTTTGGATATCTGCTTACATTCCTTGTGAAATATGCAAAAAGTATGCATTATTATAAGATATATATGTCTATCAGACACACTAATGATTTAAGCCTATTTTTGCAAATCTGCGTTTGCAATATGTAACAAATGGTTTAGCGTTAACAGCACTTTGTTTTGGAATGTTGGAATGGACTAGTATTCCCCATTCATGAGCACACAAGCATGACACTCAGTAAATCATTGTCCAGTCTCTGCTTTTTCTTTTGAGAAAGTAAAAGTGCATTTATTACACACATACTACTCAATACTATGCAACAATTTACAAATATACACACATTGATGGAATTACTCTTGGATGACATTGTGTAATCTATCATGTCTCCCCCCAAGAAGAAATATAATCCAACAACCCATCTGACAAAATCATCCCCGGTAGCCCAATGCAATATTTGACTGTAATGTAGAATGAACGCACCTAAATCTAGCAATTAAGTACATCTACTTTGCAAAGAGGTGGCTGTCAGTCTCATTACTCAAATTAGCATCAATAAGGAAGATGTAGAGACATGTATAAGCAATTTAAAGGTTAGGATTACTTTCAAATGACTCTTGATTAACATTCAGATTACTGTTGGGTAACACTGCATATTACCATCCTACACCCCTAGAAGGCACAGTCCCACAAGCAGAGAACAAAAGTCCTAACAAGCTTGTGTTTCACCTAGCGTTGGAACCCTTGGGGGTTACAATTTGTTTGTCCCATCCTACCTAGGGTAGGGACACAAACCGCATTGGGTGTAGGCTGCGCTTCTCCTGCAGCTCCCCCTCTCCAGGGCTACTTATTTGGTGTTGGTCCCATCTTCCTGGGGCCACCACAAGCTGGCTAGGGACCTAAACAATCCTGGTGCCCCACAAGACATTCTGCAGCAGGACACATTGAAAATGAGTGGCTCTCCCTCTGAGCTGGGGAGAGCAGTGTTGCCACCAGAACTGGTGTGCTGCCTTGGGGGTGCCAGGTCCCACCCGGACATCCCCATGCCAGGTAAGAGCTTCCTCGTTGGGGGGCAGCACAGGGAGCCCAACCCTGGCAGCCCCTGTCGGCTCCCCGCTCAGCCAGCACCTCCATATGCTGCTGCAGGAGCTGGCATTTTCTGTGGTGTCTGCCCACTCAAACGCATACAAGGGCTGCAGCCGGACGGGCCACCTGGGGCAGTGCAATTACACCCCCCCTCCTCTTCATCATTGGGGCCCCAGGATTTTTAGGGTTGTTTTTACACGGTTTGGTTGTTGGTTCATTTGCACACTTGGAGGACAGTTCTTGCCAGAGTTACTTCTTTGAGGGGGCCTTAGTCTTGGCAGGTGTTCCTGTCCCGTATCTTGGACCGTTTGGGTCCCTGGTGTTGGCCTGTACGGGTTGAGATGCAGGTCTCCTGTGTGTCCTGAAATGGTGGCACAAGTCCAGTTGCTGCTGCTGATGTTGTTGCCCGGTCTGTATCTTGGCCTGTAGTAGGGGCTTCCTGGTCCGTGGGGGCCTCAGGCTGTGTTGGGAGAAGGTGCAGCAGCACATCTGCTATGGTGGCAATGGTGACATTGTGCAGTTTCCACTGCTCCATGGCCTCTTGGTGGTGTGCTACCTGCATCCTTTGACTCTGCTCCAGGGTGCAAACTATCTGGGCCAATCAGTCCTGGGTATGGTGGTATGCTCCCAGGACCTCAGAGATCACGTCCTGGGCTGCAGCATCCATCCTGTGGCCTCCCCCCTGGGCCAGTGAGGCCCTCCCACTGGGCCTAGCCCCCTGTGCCTGTGTCCCCTGTACAGGCCTCGTGGTACTACTTGTACTGGGGCCATCATCTTCCTGCCTGTTGGTAGGGGGTGACTGTGGCCTCTGTCCATGTGTTCCACCAGTCTGTGGCCAGGATACACAGGTGTGGGGATGGTTGCCCTGGGATGATGTTGTTTGCTGGGTGGTAGGGATGTCAGTGGTATCATGGGTGGGGCTGCTGGATGGTGACAGTCCAGGACTGTGTGAGGGGCCAGGGTGTTCATCAATGTCCAGGGTCTGGTGGTACTACTTGTACTGGGTCCATCGTCTTCCTGCCTGTTGGTAGGAAGTACTGTGGCCTCTGTCCATGTGTTCCACCAGTCTGTGGCCAGGATACACAGGTGTGGGGACGGTTGCCCTGGGATGATGTTGTTTGCTGGGTGGTAGGGTTGTCATTGGTATCATGGGAGGGGCTGCTGGATGGTGACAGTCCAGGACTGTGTGAGGGGCCAGGGTGTTCGTCAATGTCCAGGGTTTCATCTCCAGTGTCCTGGGTGTTGCCGCTGTCTCCCTGTGGGGCACTGCCACTCCTTGTCCTGTCCGTCAGGGTCACATGGGTGGTGGTGCCTGTTGGGGGAAATGGACATGTCTGTTACAGTGGCATGATCGGATGGGGTGCACAGGTCTGGGCTGTTTTGTGTAGGTTTTTCCACTTTTCAGCCATGCAGGGTGCCTTTGCGAGGTTGCCATTGCATTTTGCTTAGAATGTGGAGGTGCATTGTGGGTGGTGTGGTACCTTTGTGATTCCTGATAGGGGTAGGTAGCTGTGCCCAGGGGGAGGGATGTGGGCCTGTTAGTGGGTTTGTGGGCATGCAGGGTGACTGGATGCTGTGAATGTGGCCTGGCTGGGGTAGTGGTCCTGGTGGCTGTTGGAGGGGTGGGTTGGTGCATGCATTAAAGGTGTGATGGATATGGGGTAATTGTAGACGACTTACCCAAGTCCATTCCTCCAGTGAGTCCAGTGAGTCCCTCAGGGTGCAGGATGGCCAGTACCTTTTCCTCCCAATCAGTGTAGTTGGGTGGTTTTGGTGGAGGTCCTCCCCAGTCTTCTGGACTGCAATGTTGTGCTGGGATGCCATGGACCTCACCTTCCCACGCAGGTCATTTCATCTCTTGCGGATGTCATCCCTCGCGCGTGGATGGTGTGCCACTGCATTGACCTTGTTCACTATTATCTGCCATAGCTCCATCTTCCTGGCGATGGGTGTGTGCTGGACCTGTGCCCCGAATAATTGTGGCTTGACCTTCAGTATCTCGTCCACCATTATCCTTAGACACCTTCATGTGAAGCATGGGTGTTTGGTGGGTGCCATGGTGTGTGTTGTGAATGGTGTCTTGTGTGGATCTAGGTGAGGGTGCCCTTGAGTGGCTGGGTGTATGTATTGTGTATTGTGGCGTTCAGTGTCTGCTTCTGGGGTTCTCTGTATCAGTTGTCCTAATTTTGTTGCAAAGGATTGTGGGGTGTGTCTGTGAGTGTTTTATAGTGTTGTGGATGTGTGTCAGGTGTGTGGGTTTCTAATTTGCCAATGTGTGCATTTCTTACTGTTGGGTCCACTTGCTGGCCGTGGCGGTCTGTACCGCCAATGGTTGTTCGGCTTCCACTGACCGACGCAGTGATTTGTGCATCATTATTTGGAGGGTGGGGAGTTTGTGTGCTCGGCGGGGTGGGATGTCCAGCATTTCTGCCGACAAGGTCCTGGCGGTGACTGGTGGCAGGGAGATTTTTGTCGTATTCAGATTTTTGAATTTTCATATGGCGGGTTTCTATTCAACGCCAATGGCGGTCTTCTGTTCAACGTCACCACGGCTGTCGACGGTGTTTACCACTGTGTTCATGATGAGGGCCTTTATGACCATTCTTTCCCAAATGGTTCAACAGGGCAATTGTATCATACTTGCACTCGTCCCTTGTCTTGGACGCAATCAGTAAGTCATCAATGTACTGCACTATAGTCGATCAAAAAAGCAATTCCAATGACTCCAATTTTTTTTTTCAAGATCTGATTGAATATGGAAGGTGACTCTAAATACCCTTCAGGAAATCTGCACCAGCAATAAACTTGATCCAGGAATTTGAAACAAAATAGAAATTGGCTATCCTCATGAAGAGGCACAGAGAAGAATGCTTGTGATAAATCAATAACAGTGAACCACTCGGCATCACATGGAATCTGGAACATTATTTCAGCTGGAATTGGCACCACGGGACAACATTTGACTATGATCTCATTTATTTTTCTCAAATCCTGAACAATCCGAACCCACAGGGCTTCTTCAAACCCATTATTGGTGAGTTACATGGACTGCTCAACACTTCTTTCAGAACCTCTTGCTTCACGAAATCTGCAATTATCTGTGCCACTTTCATCAAGACATCTTGTGGCATGTGGTACTGTGGAAGTTGGGGGAAAACTGCATTCGGTTTTAAGGTAAGTTTGACTGGCTCCACTCCCTTAATCAGACCCACTTCTTTTCCTGTCAAATCCCACACCTTCTCTTGTACTGTTCCCTAAAAATCAGGATGGACCTATTTCACTGTGAACATCGGGAAAAACTCAATCAAAAGGTACTCCTCAGTTGTATTTTCACACTGTTTGTGGTGCTTGGTCTTCCACATCATCATTATTTGTTTGAATCTCAATTCCATAATTCGAACAAGTAATCAAACATTTTGTCTTACACAGCAAGTCTCTTTCCAGTAGGGATACCGGAATTGAATCGCATACCACAAATTTATGCAATGCCTGGAATTTGCCAATCTCAACGTGAACTGGATCTGTAATCGGGTTTGTCAAATATTGGATTGCTACCCCCACAACCTGAACTGCCCTACCTGAAAGGGGCAAATTCGGAACCTCTGCACTTCTCACTGTAGAGTGTATAGCTTCTGTGTCCACCAAGAATGAAACACTGTGACCCATAACCTTTCCCCTCACATAGGGTCTTCTCTGATCTACTTCCAAAGAAGTCACAAGCACACATGGCTCCTCATCCGAACTATCACTCGTCCATTCACCATTTATTCCATTCTCACTGTATAACAGGAATTGGTGCACTGTGTCACTACTTCTGTTTTTCTGTTTTGTCTCTGACCTGTGACCTGTTGAGAAAGCATCATCTATTGCTGTTCCATCGGGGCTTGAAGTATTTGCATTTGCTGTCTAGGCACCATGGGGACCTGCTGTTGCACTGGCTGCAACTGTGACATTTGTGCACGGGGCATTTGCACCTTCTGCACGGGCTGCAAATTTTGCACTTGATTCACATTATTCTGAAAATTTGGATTAGGATCCGTTAGTCATGGTCCTCTCACATTCTGGAATGAACTCTGCTGAACAACACCTTCCTGCACCATCATCGGACACTCTCGCTTCCAATGTCCCATGGCTCCACAAATGTGACACGGCAATAGCTTCCTCATTCCCTTTACACCATTCAGAACCACTACAGTATTCAAATCTGGACCACGATTATATTGCCTCCACGGCCCCTACCTCTCATTTGTGGCTGGAACATGACATGACATTTCCTTGCTACTGCGGCATCTGCTGTTCAAAATTTCCTTGCACCCCTGTCTGAGCTGCTTTAATCTGCATCACCATTGCTTTCTCTTTCAACTTTTGTTGTTTCAGTTCAATCTCATCACTACAGTATTTCGTATACTGCAGCATTTCATAAATCGTCTTCGATTGCCAGCAAATCAAATGATTCCTAATCATCTGGCTAATTTCGGGTCAGAATCCTTCCACAAATTTGAACACTAAATGTAACATGTCTTTCGCCTCAATTGTTTCTGTTCCACTGTAATGCTTTAATGCCTGCAACAATCTCTCATAATACACAAGTATCGACTCTTTTGCTTCCTGAGCTGTCGTGTCAATTCTCTGCCAATCAATATTCTTGGGCAAAATTCTCGATTCCAGAAACTCGATCACCTCATAGTAATATTTTATTACCTCAGGGGATGGTGCACCTGTATTCTTATCTCTCTCCAGTTCACTCGTTGACCAGTCTACACTCCTCTTACACTCGATCCATAAGTCAGCTGGAACTACTATCTCTAGTAATGTGTTCAAGTCATCGCTCGAGCACTTCACAAGTTTCACAAACATGTCTGTCTGCTGATACCACTCTACTGGCTTTTCTCTCAGTTTTGGATAATCATTTGTAAATGATAGAATGTCAAATGTGCTCTAAGGGGCGTGAACAAAATTCCCCCCCTGGATTTTCTCTCATTGGCAATATCTTTACTGGATCTTTATCCGGCTGCACATTCAGCTCCACAGAATCCCCTTTACTCTTGTCTCTTTTCTTTACTCATCTGCCTTCCCATTTGTCTAATGCTCCCCCAGTCTGAGCACTCTTTATTAGCTCCCCCGGTCTGAGCACTCTTTATTATCTCTTCAAATGCTTTGTTTTCTCAATCTTCATGCCGTATTTCTCTGCCAACTCTGCTAATCTCTGATGCAATCTGCTCACTTCTCTGGTAATCTTTGAGCACAAGTATCTCAACTCTGTCTCTATGTAGGATTCTAACCCCCATTGTTCCTTTAATGAGTTTACCCGCTTCCATGCTTAGTCTGGCGGAATTCAAATACGCCTCTCCTTTAGGAGCATTTTCTGGGGTATTCAGCTTGTCTAACCATTCAGTTAATTGCTGAGCTATCAGTCCCTTTAACGAAATGTTACTCGCTTGGATTGGAGGCACCTGCTGTGCAACTGCATTTGGGTTCTGCGGTGTCAATAATTTCAAGCTCTGGCTAACATTTGGTCCTGTCACAGCATCTGGAAGTGCAACAAATGGACTAAAGTCTAACAATGATCTTGATCCATGAAAAGTCTGACCCACTGGAGAGACTACCTGAACCTGTTCATTATGTCCTCGCCTCATTAGGCTCTGGGTCATTGCTCCCTGTTCGCTCACAGTCGGTTTCTTTTGTGCAAATAATAGTACTGCTGGACCAACAGTAATCAGTAGCGATATTGCATCCGGCACTGCTCTGGCACCTTCATTCTGTGGGAGAGTAATTCCCATATTCTGATTCATCATCGGAGTCAAGTCTGACTGTGTCCCTGTCACTGGCGTAAATCTTAGCAATCAGAGTTGGCTCAGTCTGGACGATAATTGGTCTCGGAACCACCTGTTTAGTGGGCACCACTAAGTTATAAGTCGTTTCTAAGATCGGCACATCAGGATATGTTCTTTGTATCTGTGGTGACTGTATTTGAGTCTGCACTACAGGAGTGGTTGGCACATTAGGACCACTCTGCACCGCATTCGGTGTCAGGTTAGCATTAACCTTCACCGGACTCACTGTCCCATTCACCTGTGTCTCTGTCAAATCAGCACTAGTACTCAGGCCACTTTTGCATATTGTATATGGTGGTGGTCGATCCCTCAATAACTGTGTAATAAACTCATCATAGTCCTCCTCCTCCTCCACTGTGGAAGGTTTTTTAGCCTCCTTACTCTTGGATGGACTTTTACTAGTTTTCCGAGTAGCTTTCCTTCCTTACTTCTCATCCTCCAAGGCAATTGCTGGAAACAACTTAATTCCCTGCAAAGTCTCTGTTCTCCATAGCTTCTGATCCCATTTAGCCTCCTCTAGAGTATTTTCTGCCTTTGTCATCCTTCTCTCGAATTTCAATTGCTGTTGCAGTCTGTCCACTAGTTCCCAGACCGCTAATGCCTCAAACTGTGCTGGTCTCGTAAGGGGCTTCAACTCATATAGAGCCATCTGCAAATGCTCCAAAACCCTCAAATTGAACATCCCATTTGTAGGAAGCACTAAGTTCCCATCTTTCTCTGTCAATTTGCACCATTGCTTTAACCAAAGGCATGGGGCAACACCTTTCTCCTCCCTTACAATATAAGCCGGTGTATTCTCTGGCGGTGTAGGCTCCCCTACACTCGCTGTAATGTGCGTGTCTCCCTTTAGGGCACTTCTCAATGCTTTGAAAACCTTCATCTTTTCTACTTTTGTTTATTCAAAATCAAATCCGGAAATGACTTTTGATCCCAAGATTCCTTTCACCTATGCTCTCAACCAATTGCCTTTCATGGACGGCTGACATTCCGTGTGCGACCCATCTCACTAACCAATCTATCCCAGCGCGGCTCCAATGACGCCACACTCACACGTCCTGCTGCTGACAAAGTCTTGCGGCTTTTCCTCCTAAACTCACATCCACACAAACTAATGCAAAATATTGCAAGCACGAATCAAAAAACGAAAAACAAAAACAAATCTGCTGGTTTACTAAAGGAAAGGTAACACAATTGCTTCAGAAACCTTATGGATTTTCACTGATAGCTCTTTCTGCGCTTACAGCTATTCCTCTTTCTCGGTCTCCCAGATTCTCAAGCAAAATTCGACCCGCAAATTTTACTCTCAGCTGATCAATAGGTCTGTCCTGATACACATAGGACTCGCCAATTCTCAGTCTAAATTTTTTCTTGCCCACTTTAACTCACACACTGACTTGTTGATCACACCCGATCATCCTACTAAACCAGACAAATTGCAACATATAACCAAGTGTTTCATACACTTTTCAATGTACTCTTGTGTCTTAGACCATGCAGGGTTCGTACGTCAATAACCATGTGGACAATTTTTTAGCACAAAGTGCCACAACACATGTGAAGTTCGACGACTTCCCTACTCTCACACTGCGGAGTATGCACACTCCTACTACAACTTTATAAGGAGTATGCGAACTCCATAAAACCCTCACAAACCTCACAATTCACCTGCGATTTACATAAGCTGTGCAAGCGTAATCTATTTCACTCACTCTATCACTAGAACGCTGGGAAAATCCTCAACAACCACTAGCCGGATCTGGGAAAGTAATTTCTGGGCTCATCATCATTTTCTCTCCAATTATCATCATTGAAAAAACACATCTAAATCTCAATAATAACGAACTCTCAAAAGGACCAGCTTCAAACTGCTACCAAAATTGTCAACACTCTGTGCCAGGCATTTGTGGCAAGCTCTTAAGGAGACAAGCCATCAGTCTGCTACCATAACTGTTAGAGCGTCACACCTTAATAAGTATACTTACAAGGGGACGCGAATATGTCGATGAACCTTTTGACTCGCAATTCAGAAGTTCTTACCATAGCTCCAGTACATAATCATAATCAATACACAATAATCAATAATCATTAGTAATCAATAGAATCAATAATCAATGGAGTCAGTAAATGTCACGTACCATGACCTTTCAGCCATAAATAACCACACCTTTAGTAAAAGTTTAGAATGTTTATTTCCCTATATTAACAATGATAAGGTCATGTAGATTAATCTCAATATTAAATGAAACACATAAAAAAACATCACTGGTTGTCCAAAGCGGCGGAAGAAACGCAATCTAATCAAAGCTTGGACTATGACACAGTCTAAAGGTACAGTGCAAATCAATAGCAGAGTCAGCTGCAATCAAGTTATAACATACATGAAATTCAGCAAAATAATTAATCGAGCATTAGTCCCTTTGATCGTCAGTCATTTGTGAGGGCCCTCCACTAACGTCAGATTGGCATCAGCATGTTGTGCTTCATGCTAAACTATTTGAAACACAAATTTGTAAAAACGTCTAACTATGGTTCTATCAAAACAGCGCAGTTGGTACCTAGGAAGAAAAAGCAAAATATGAGAAACAGTCACAATTTATCATTGTATACCTATCCTCGGTATGGGTCAGCAAAGCCGAATCAGTCTTTGTCCTCAGTTCATCAGTCGATCAGCAAGGCATTAGGCTCTCAGTCAGATATGAGGCCAATGTCAGAATGAATGTCTCTCTCCTTTTTCTCTGGAGTCTCTCAAAATCTGAATAAGTTGAAAGTCTTTTCCCTCGGTGGTGTTGTTATATCAAAGTCACCTGAACTATCCCCTAATTCACTATTAGTCCGTTAATCGTATGTTCAAACTTTGCCCAATAATATTTCTATATCAAATCTATGAATTCTAATATTTCACCATGCACATACAGTTGATTGGTCCACTTTACGATGTTCTCATCATCCGCCTTGTCAGGTAGCAATATTGTTGCAGCTTCCACTCCAGTCAGTATCTTCATTGTTCTTGTCCTGGGGAAGTCAGTCTCTCACACATTACACATAAAAAGTTATGTTATCAGGAACATCATCTCCTAACAGTTGGTTCTCATGAAAAGCTTCTGTTAAGCACTTTTAACAAGACAATGGACATTTCACAGTTTAGTTCACTCGGTCAGCATTTTTATTAACTGCTAAGAAATACAGTTCTGCATGAGGCCTGCCAAAATAGGCCAAGACTACTGCTAAGTTAAGGTCTAAACAATTAAGAAAGCTAAAGCATACTTCATAGCCCTTGATATGACATATTACTGCATTAGTCTAGCACCGTTTTAACATTTCATATGTATTAATCATTAGTTAGTACATTTTGTAAACAGTGATGGCCATTTTTTCGAGGTCACATTTTCAAACATGTGCATTATTTGTCTACATTATTTCATTTTCTACATAAACTCATTATTCAAAATACATAAATATTCATTAATAAACTTTACTAAAGACACCTGCGCTAGCACCACTCACATCCAGCAGGTTGATTTGCCGGTAGATTCCTGGGAGGTCATACTCGCCTTTTCTTAAACATGTTTAATCACTGCTCCCTTCTAGCTATCCGGGAATCTTCAAGTCCAAAAAGGATATAAAACAAACTTGTTTACCATGCAGTATTTGTTTTTATTATTACCACCAGTACATTATCAGGGCCGGCAGCCCTTGTGTCAGTGAGATGGTGGGTCTGATAAGGTAGGCACTGTAAGACCAGGAAATAATGAGGGGAAATCTTAGGCCTCTGAATCTTTATGAAGTATACCTCAATGGAAGCAGACAGCCCAATGTGATCTTCAACTACGCCTTTCCCTGAGATGTAGTTCAATTAGAATTGGAGCCAATCCTGCTCTAGCAGATAGTCCCTTTGATAATGGATAGGGAAGAGGAGAGAGCACTTCAAAGGAGCTGACACCCGCAACCCAGATTTCACAAAAACTAAAACCACATTTGTGAATGGATTTGAATTTAAAGGTGGGAGACTGAGTCCCACACTTTGTTCAACTGCACGTTTCTGGAGGGAAGCAGATCACCAAGACTTCTAGCTCTTGGGACCTGGACTAGGGAGAGCAGACTGATAGCCTCCCTTCTAGAGGGGCAATCACCCAGGAAGTGAAGACCACTTGCCCTGTGTCCAAGCCTTCTACCTTCCTGCCAAGACCAGTGGGGCCCAGCAGGGATCCTGCCACGTAAATCCCAGTGAGTGAAGTGTGAGATGTCCAGTCCAGCTGAAGCTGCTGCAGGGACAAATTCAGTGACTCTCATGTGCCAGTTGGGAGTCATCAGGAAGGATGGGCTCTCATCCTTTTGCAGAACCAGTCTGCAACCCTCATGTGCCTGATGGGGCCACCAAGAAGGAAGTGTGTTCGCTCTCATATAGAACTAGTTAGTGATCCTTGTGTGCTAGGAAGAGACCACTGTGAAGTAATCTCAGGTCACCCTTCTGCAGAGCCAGTTGGCAACCCCCAAGTACTAGGAGGAGTCCACCATAAAGTTAAGGCCAATGCCTTTGTTCAGAGGAAATCAGTGACTCCCATTTGCAAGGAGTGGGCCACTGTAGAGGTACTGCTGTTTCACTAGATCATCATGCCCTTGGTGTCATGGGGAACACTTTCTGATTGCGAGGAGCTGGGGTGACGCAGGTCGATTGGAGACTGAGGAGCCCTGATGCTAAGCATCAGGAACAACGGGTCTGCCCCAAGGCATCCGTAGAGTGGACCCCACAGAAACTTGCCCCAGATCTCGCAAGCTTTACAGGCTGCTATCCCATAGGGTAAGACTTGTTTAGGCCTGCCTTACTGTTGGTGTTTAGCACAAATGTAGCCCATAGTGCTACTAAAGTTGACTTTTAAGGCCAGATCTAAAAATTGCCTCCAGTATTAACTAGGAAATAACCAGCCTCACTAGAAAGAGACAGAGCTACTCGGGTATACCACAGGATATAATGCTATTGTGATGATCCTAAGAGACTGTGGATATTATTTAGTGTTTTGCCTTTGTGCTTTGAGTGTTTATGTTAAAATTAACTTTTCATTAAAAGCAAGTATTTGACTAGGCAATCATTTTATTTAACTTAGTGTTTGTACTTTGAGTTTTGCATGTATGCCTCACACCTACTTGCCTCTTGAAGAGTGTTTGAGCAAAGCAGAGTCAGGTGCTGCAAAGGGTAGTACTTGCCCCAGGTACTCAGGATCCATAGTACGTCGGGTCCTGGGACACTAGGAGTGAAAGTCCACAACATCCACTGTTGGACCCAGTAATGCCTTGCTTGCTGTGAGTCACAGGTGCCTCATTAACATCTATTAAAAATTGGTCGATGTCCCATCCTTCCTATTTCGAATGTTTACACATGTAAATGTATATCTTTACACACACTAAATAGGGAGGGCGGGACATCTGCCAATTTTAAGTAGATTTTGACGGCATGTTAGTGTCCTTACCCACCAATCTCTCAACCGCCACTAAAGCCTATGATAAAGTGAATGTCACTTTCTCGACTTCCACGTATCACCAATTGACTGTATTTTTTTCCTCAAAAAGGGAATTAAATAGTATTGGTAGGATGTCATCCTAGAACCAGAGAGATTCCATTGACATGTAAAATGTAGTCTAAATTAAACAGCTACTACTTAGAAAAGATGCAAGGATATTTCAGAACCTGATTTATTTGATGACTGACAACAGAGTGAATTAATATTCTTAAACTGAAGGTGCTCATTGTTTTTAAGGCCGGATACCTGTAATTTAAATATCTTTAAAAAAACAAAACTATCGATAAATGGCTTTATCTGGGTTAGAACAACACACAGAATGATTTATTTGAACTTGTGCTGGACATTGCCAAAGGGTAAATGAGTATTTCCAGATTTCTAATTGTCCTATAGTGCTCCAGCTATTCACTATCAGAGGAGATTCATGTTAAAATAGTTGTTTCAGATATAGCCCCTTCCAGGAGGCGAACACACCTGCTTTCGCACACTAACCCTAAACATAGAATTGTCTGGATTTATCTGTGCTAGTATAGCAGATTGTCATCAGTGCTGTCCTCAGATTGAGTAAATGCCGCAGACATAATTCCATAAATCGGTTCCTGAAAAATCACACCTATACATAGCTTTTTAAACATCTAAATTGTATGTAGGTTCACAGGGGGGTAAAGATATTTGTGAATGCAGCAGTCAGACAACTGAATGTGACGTATTACCATGAACAGAAATATAACAAAAACATTTCTGATAGCATTTTCCGATTATTGAGATATCAATTCCCATAGTGATTTCATTGTTGTCATCCACTGATTAACTACTTCAAATGTTGAATTCGAAAAGAAAATGAATTCCCTTTTCTTAGCTAATAAAAGGAATACAATCTGCACTCTACTTTGTAATCTCTGAAATTGATCTGTGGACAAAGAAAAAGGAATGAATATTGGTAAAAGCCTTTGAGCCTAACTTCATAGAAAAAACACAATCCCCATCAACAAACAAAATGCTCAGATCTTGCATTGGGAATCCCTTGATGTCAAACAGAGGTAATAAAGAATTTGTCTCAAGCAGATGTTCCATGCTAATTCATAATGTTTAATCAGTCCAAGGCGTCTTTAGCGGTACAGTTGTGATTCTCATAGAAAATTAAATTAAAATTAATTCTCTAGTCTGTCATTGAAAACGTAATTAAAAGTCAATTATGTTAATAATATTACAGTATTACTGAATAGTAATAGCCTCGTCTTTCCTTAAAGAAATCCTGCATAATTATCATTCCCTTTCAAAGATATTAGGGTTCAGATTTACAAAGCTTTTGCGTTGGGTTTGCATTACTTTTATAACGCAGACTCAACACAAATTCCTTTTTCAGAATTTATAAATGCAGTGCAAATTACTTATCTGTATTGATGTGTAAGAAAAGATACCGCAAACCAGTGTAATTGCATAGCACTGCATCAAGGGGGCATTTTCATGGGTGGAACGTGGACATGCCTGTGTAGCCACCTAAGGTGTTTGATGCAAAGCCCTCGCTAATAACAATAGCAGAAAGGGGTTTCTGCCAAAAATTAATGACACTTGAAAGCAGGCAATAAAAAGGAAATTACTTTCACTCGTCCTAACTTTTTCCACTTTGCTTGTGTGCTCACTGTGCACACACACCCAACATGGGAAACTTTTTAAAGACGGTCCAAGCAAAGTATTTTCCCCCTTTTAGGACAAAACATATGTCAGACTCATGCAGACACCCCTGCAATATGGTGCAAGTGTGTGTGTGTGGTGCTCGACTGCCTGATCATGCGTTGTCACTAGGGAGAAATGAGCAGAGTGTCATATCGCTGAAGATATGTGGCTTTCCTGCTCTCCCTGTCACCCAACGCAATGAAGTAACCTAGGGCGGATTTCAGTTTTACAGGAAGTGCATTAGGCTCCTAAATATGTCTTTCTACCACACAGGGCAACACGGGTATATTCTCAAACCCTGGCTTATAAATCCCACAGTGTTGCATTTAGCTATACAACTCAGATAACATATACATTTAAAAATCTGACAGCAAGGAACTCCAAAGATGATTGCTGTGATATCGTTTTTGCAAATAAATTAAGATCAAACAAGTATCATTGAAGAAGGGAATATTACTGAATGCAAATATGCTTCAAATTTTGGTTGTTAACACTAAAAAGTATGTTGGTTGCTAACACTATAAACTGTTATGTATACATGTGTTAATTTTATATCCATTTTTTATTTATTTCAAGGTTTGTTTTACAGTATATTTTTGAAGCTCTCGGCTCATGTCTGAAACTATTCAGGAGAAAGAGGCATAATAATAATAATAATAATAATAATAATAATAATAATAATAATAACAGCTGATATTGTTGTTATTATTATTATTATTATTATTATTATTTTTATTATTATTGTTATTATTATTATTATTATTATTAATATTATCATTAGTATTATTATCATTATTATCCATCCATTAACCCTTTTGCTGCTAGGCCTTTTCCCCTTGGAATGCTAAGCCCTTTGGCTATTTGGGGTAGTTTGAGCTCAGGCCTCCGTACATTTTTCCCTGTGTCTGTTTCTTTCCTAAAAATTGCATCATCAAAACATTTGCTGTGCTAAAGTCACTATCTTCCCAGGTTTCAGGAGCATGCAGAGATGAATAAAAAAATATATTTTTTGTAATGCAGTCTTGGCAGTTTTCAAAGAAGTAGCACCTTTTTCCTAATTTTTGTTCTTTTAATCTACTTCCAGTTTTTGGTGGAAACCACTGTTAAGTCCATGGGTGATGGCAAAAAGCTACAGATTTTGCAAAATCAGACAAAATTTGAACTTAGCATTTGGTCATTTGTGTAGATCCCTCAAGATTTTCTCAACTAATCATTGAACCAAAAACAATATTGAAATTGAGAAGGACAACATGTTCATTTGTGAAAATGTTTTTATTCAAAAAGTCCTGTCACAATGGTCAATTTACAACACGAATACAACATTATGGCCCTCATTATGACATTGGCGGTTAATCCCGCTTACCAGCACTCTGACAGCCGCCAACTTACTGTGGTGGCGGATATCCGTTCACCATATGATGACACACACACACCAATCTGACAGAATTCAGCCACATACACAAATTTGCCAGTCCAAAGGTCAGTGCTAAAGTGGCGGTATCAAAATCCACACTGTTACGCCAACTGTACAATGCCCACCACATTATGAGCCACGAATCACCAGTGCGGATATTCAATGGCAGTAAACCATTGGCGGTACATACCACCATGCTCACAATGGACACCCATAGACAAAACAACTCCACACCCACACACCCACACTACTATAAAAGACACACACACATTAACCTCAACATTTTACGATTACAAATCATTGCCACCAGAGAGACACCAAGACCACTGAGACAACTAGAGCCACACACCACTCACACCCATACACCACTCACGCACTCCACATCACACACCCCAACACATTACCCAACACACCCTCACCAACACACCTCACATAACACCCATGGCACCACAAGGACACCCCCGTTTCACAGAGGAGGAGCTAAGGGTCATGGTGGTGGAAATAGTCAGGCTAGAGCCACAGATATTTGGAGCACAGGTGCAGCAAATATCTATAGGTAGGAAGATGGAGCTATGGCAGAGTATCGTGGACAGGGTCAATGCCGTGGGACAGTACCCCTGAACAAAGGATGACATCAGGAAGAGGTGGAACGATCTACAGGGGAAGGTACATTCCATAGCAGCAAGACACCAGCTCGATATCCAGAGGACTGGCGGTGGACCTCCACAGCTCACAGCATAGGAGAAGCAAGTCTTGGCAATACTGCATCCTGAGGGCCTGGCCGAAATCGGAGGAGGGCTGGACTCTGGTAAGTCAGCTCTCTACCATTATCACCCCCCACCTGAATGCCATCACATACCCTCACTCCCAAAACCAACCATAGAGGGGGAGCCAGGGATGTATAATATGTAATACACATCAACCATAACACATCATTTACATCCCACAGGTACCCCAGCCAATGTCACCAGAGAGGAGATGCCAGCACTATCCAGTCCCCCAACTGAAGAAGGTCACAGTGATGATAGTAACTCTGGACTTCAGGATCTGGATGACCGACCTGGCCCATCAGGGATCACTGGACAGCCGGTTACCCAAGCCCAGTCACAGACCACCACAGAGCCTCCCCTTCAGGAAACACCACCACAGCACCCACCTAGCGTACCCACACCTTGTTTCCCACGACACGTCAATCAGCAGTGTCTCCACCTGTACAGGGACCCCAGGCCACACCTCGCACACAAGACAATCAGGGACGTGGAGTCAGTGGCAGTGGGCACATGGTTGAGGGGACAGAGGCACAGGCCACCACTGGGAGGACTACTGTGCGCCAGGAGGAAGACAGGCCCAGGGAACCAACTCCCCAGGAGGCACTCTCCGAGATCCAGGGATCCTACTAACATTCCCAGGACACGATGGGCCAGATCTTGGACAACGTGCAGGAGAACAGGCAACTGCAGGAGGGACAGTACCAGGGGATCAGGGAGGACTTGCAGGCCATCAACAACACCCTGATCTCCATAGCAGGGGAGCTGGCAGACGTGGCCAACATTATGAGAGGCAGTCTCACAACAGCGGGCCCCTGCCACTAGCTAGTCATCTGAACAGCCATCCACTTCTGCTGCAGCTAGTGGACAGGAGGCCCCGCCACAGGACTCAAATGCCACCAGCACCCCTCCACCTGCAGAAGTTGAACCACCCCACAAACATTCCTTGTGATCCAGACAGAAGCCAGAGACACTTGCCAAGACCACCACCAGGAAATGACTCTCCTGATTGCCCCACCTGTGTCCCACTCAGTCACCTTGAACTGCCATTGCTCCCCTTCCAATGTCCCCGTGGTCAAGGCACCTGTGCTACAAACAGACTGGAACAATACCATGGACTTTCCTCCATCATCACCCCATCCCATTACACTTTCCCCCTCTATGTTATCACTTCAACACCCTTTGACAAAAATCGATTTAGAGTATGTCATGTATATCAAATATGTATTGTTTGAAACAGGTACAACCACTGAAAATGAACTGTACATAGAATTAGCATAGATATAATTACCTGTAGCTGGCTGTAGTGATCACACCAGGAGTATTTGTCATATCACCAACATCTGAAAAATGAATATCCAGAGGCAAAAGTAAGTGGGCATTGAATTGGGAATTACCAGCATGCCAATGCCACACAGAATACAACCAAAGTCATTGAAATGTAAAGTTACACTGTCTTACCTGTGTGTCATTGGAATCACTGACTGATCGCAGATGTTCTGTTGTCCTCATCTTCATCCTCTGCCTCTTCATCCTCACTGTCCACAGGGTCCAATGCTGCCACAAGGGCATCATCAGTCTCCTCCTCCTGCAGAAAAGGGACATGTTGTCTAAGGGCCAGGTTGTGCAATATGCAGCTTGCCACCACTATCCGGCAGACCTTCTTGGGTGAGTAGCACAGTGATCCACCTGTTAGATGGAGTCACCGGAACCTGGTTTTCAGGAGGCCAAATGTCCTTTCAGTGAACCTTCTAGTTCGCCCATGTGCCTCATTATAACGTTCTTCTGCCCTTGTCCTGGCATTCCTCACAGGGGTCAGCAGCCATGATAGGTTTGGGTAAACAGAGTCACCTGCAAATATTGAGGGACAACATTTGGCCACACACTATCCCATATGGCCCACACCATACCCATACACCAACATATACTGGGTGGAAACCAGGGCTCACCTATAAGCCACACCCTGTGCCTCTGTATTTGGGCCATCACATTTGGGATGCTGCTATTCCTTAGGACAAAGGCATCATGCACCGACCCAGGATACTCAGCATTGACGTGGGAGATGTACTGGTCCACCAAGCACACGATCTGCACATTCATGGAATGGAAACTCTTACGATTCCTGAACACCTGTTCATTCTGGTGGGGGGGACAAATGCAATATGTGTTTCATCAATCACCCCAATTATGTTGGGGATATGTCCCATTGCATAAACTACCCCTTCACAGTGGCCAAATCCTCAACCTGGGGGAATGCAATGTAGCTGCACATGCGTTTTATCAGGGCAGACAACACTCTTGTCCGCACTATTGAGAACATTGGCTGTGACATTCCTGCTGCCAAGCCCACTGTCACTTGGAAAGAACCAGTTGCCCGGAAATGGAGTACTGATAGCACTTGCACAAGAGCGGGGATGCCAGTGGGGTGATGGTTAGCAGATATCAGGTCAGGCTCCAATTGGGCACACAACTCTGTGATTGTGGCCCTGTCTACTCTACAGGTGAGTATTATGTGCCTGTTCTCCAGTGTAGCCAAGTCTACCAGGGGTCTGTACATGGGGGTGTGTCTCCATCTCCTATTCATCCTCAGCATTAGGAATCTATGGGACAAAAGAGTGAGGAGCCTGTCAGAAACTGAACAATGGAGCCACAACAGTAGTTTGCATTCTGTGAACATGTAATGGGTCAGTGTGATCTGTCCAGTATGTGCCTATTTCTCTTGTGACCCAGCATTGTTCCATAGGGCTCCCCCCCTGAAATGGCATCAGCCTGTTCTGTGTGGAGGGAAAGGTGGAAGTGAGGTAATTCCGGTGACTTTGTGTGCCCTAGTGGGAGGCGGTCGGGAACCAGAGTGCAACTCCTCATTGGTTAATATTGGGCCTTATGGGTTACAGTGGCCAATGGTGATCTATGACGGCTGTGGCGATATGCACCGCCGTGGACGTGACCACCATTTTCCATCATATTCCTCAATTATTACCTGATCTTCCATGGGAGAGGACCTACACTGCATGTTCTGCTGTGACCTGTGTCTGGAACCTACCATGGCCTGTGTGACCAGGGAAAGGGCCCCAGCCTTCACTTTGGAGGAGTTGGAGTGACTGGTGGATGGGGTCCTACCCCAGTACAGACTGCTGTATATGCCTCCAGACCAACAGGTGAGTACACTGTGGGCACGATGCATGTGGCATGGCTGCATGGAGATGTGTGATGTGTTTGAAGGCATTCTGTAAGGAGGGGGATTATCTTCTGGCGGTGTACATGTTGTGAGCTGGGCTATTTATGTCCCAATGGTGATGGAAAGGGGTATGGTGGGCCATGTGTGTGATAGGCTGGACTGTTTGTCTACTGGTGTTCTACTGTCTGTATTGCCTCTGCAATTCATCGCTCATCAAAAGAAGGGCATATGGCATTCCATTGCCAAGGTGGAGCAGACCCTGGGGGTCTATGGCAGGCGGAGCACATATTGTCGCAAAAGGTGGGAGGACCTGAGACGCTGGGCATGGAAGACCGTGGAGGCCCAGCTGGGGATGGCCTCCCAACGAGGAAGGGGTGCCCGTCGAACCCTGACCCCCCTGATGGCCAGCATACTGGCGGTGGCCTATCCAGAGCTGCATGGGCGCTTGAGAGCAACACAGCAGCACAAGGGGGGAGCACATTGGCTGTCATTACAGCTTACACCTGGTGGGGTGGTATTCGGGTGGTGGTTGTGTGTATTTTGGTTCCCCTAGGCCAGGCCAGACATAGCAGTGTAGGTCCTCTGATGGATAGGGGTCTGAATGGAAAATGATGGCTACCCAGCTTGTTAGCATCCACTACTGGTCAGGGCTGCGTGGGTCCCAGGTGTGCTGCAGTTGGCGGTGTGTGCTCCTCCTCATGCCTTGGTGGCCAGCAATATCACTGGTAGTGCAATGCATAGTGCGTAGGCCTGTTCCCTGTGTGTTAGGGTGCTGTGTACGCCAACAGTGGTGTTGGTGCAGTCATTGACCCAGTGTATCCTTTGTCTCTCTCCCCCATTTCTTGTTTTGTCATCCTGTCCTTCTGTGCATTAGCATCATCTGGCGGAGGAGCAAAGGCACCGGCCATGGAGGAGCCGCATCCCACAGGACCCAGGAGTCCACCGACACTGGGTGCACCAGTGGGATGAGGGCGAGGGGAGCACCACGGCGGAGACTGGAGGTGACAATACAGACTCAGATACCTCCTCTGATGGGAGCTCCCTGGTGGTGGCGGACACCTCTGTGACCACCCCACTTACAGGTACAGCCGCCACTCCACATACCAGTACCGCCCTCTCAGCAGCCCCTCATCAAGTTTCTCATGCCCGCCCAGCCAGGAGAGTGGGCATCTCCTTCACCCCAGGCACCTCAGGCCCTGCCCCAGTGAACCCTGCTGCCCTGAGTGAGGAGGATATTGACCTACTGAGATCCATCTCTGTAGGACAGTCAACCATTGTGAATGCCATCCAGGGGCTGGCAGCCCAGATGCAACAATCTAATGCATTCCTGGAGGGCATTCTCACTGATTTGGCGGCCCAACTGAGATTGATTCAGGCTCTGGCCTCCTCTCTGATGGCAGCCATTGTCCCTGTTTCTACCGTCCCCCCTCCAACTTCCACTTCCCATTCCCATTCTCCTCAACCCCAAACCATCCCAAGCACACAGCCGGACGAACATGCACACAGGACAACACCCATGAGTGTCACAGGCAAACACAAGCACCACACTTCATTCCACAGGCACTCTCACAAACACCATCCAGTTGCAGACACAACAACATCCACTATTTCCTTTGTCTCCCCCTCTTCCTCCTACTCCATCTTACACCCAGTTACATCCACACTCACATCTGCATGCACTACTTCATCATCCACTACCTGCATCATCACCACACCAAGCAGAACAGACACCTCACTGGCAGACACCTCCACAGCAGCCATGCACACGTCCCCTGAGTCCTCTCCCACTGTCTCTGTCCCCCCTCCTCCTAAGGTACACAAACGCAAGCACTCATACACCACCTCACAGCAGTATACAGCCCACGCACCTGCACCCAAATCCAGCAGACATACACCTCCAACAACCACTCCCTCATCCTCCAATTCCATTACTTTTCCGTCTTCCCAGCCCAATGTCCCTAAAAAGGTTTTCCTTTCCACCATTGACCTCTTCCCTACCCCTACCACACATCCTCCATGTATGGGCAGGGTATCAAGAACCCAGCCAAGCACCTCAGCCACACAGTCCACAAGCCCACTTCCATCTGCACCTACTCATGGTGGAAAGGATTCCAGGCCACAAATCCTGAAGGGGAAGGAGCCTGCACCGGCCAGCGGAAAGGGGAAGGAGCCTTCACCAGCCAGAGGAAAGGGGAAGGAGCCTGCACCACCCAGCAGAAAGGGGAAGGAACTTGCACCAACCATCAGAAAGGGGACGGAGCCTGCAACAGCCAGCAGAAAGGGGAAGGAGCTTGCACCAGCAAGCAAGAAGGGGAATGAGCCTGCACTAGCAAGCAAGAAAGGGAAGGAGCCTGCACCAGCAGCTGTCACAGAGCCCCCACCACCAACTTGGTTGTGCAGCCATCTGTGAGTGCAGGGGCTGAGCAGGAGCCTCCCACTACCTCCACCACAACCACAGTGCAGCCATTGCAGGGTGCAGGGGCTGAGCAGGACCTTCCCACTACCTCCACCACCACTACAGTGCAGCCATCGCAGGGTGCAGGGGCTGAGCAGGAGCCTCCCACTACCCCCACCACCACAGTGCAGCCGTCACCGCCGGAAGACCCAATGTGTTCCAGTCTCCATGGGCTGCTGTGCGGCCTGTCCCCTCCACAACCAGTGGGGAAGACACCCACCCAAGAGACTGTGGCCTTGCACTCCCCAGGACCAAGCGGAGGGCACGTTGCCCCCTCCAGAACCAGTGGGGGTGACACCACCCCCAAGAGACTGCGGCCTTGCACTCCCCAGGACAAAGCACAGGGCATGATGCCCCCTCCAGAACCAGTTGGGTATTCACCCACTTGAGAGACTGTGGTCCATCATCCCCCAGATCAAAGCAGAGGGCATGTTGCCCCCTCCAGAACCAGTGGGGTATTCACCCACTGGAGAGACTGTGGCCTTGCACTCCCCAGGACCAAGCACAGGACATGTTTCCCCCTCCAGAACCACTGGGTAAGTCACTTACTCCGGAGACTGTGGTCCATCACTCCCCAGGACAAAGCACAGGACATGTTGCCCCCTCCAGAACCAGTGGGGTATTCATCCACATGAGAGACTGTGGTCCATCAATCTCCAAGACAAAGCACAGGGCATGTTGCCCCCTCCAGATCCAGTGGGGTATACACCCACTTGAGAGACGGTGGCCTTGCACTCCCTAGGACCAAGCACAGGGCATGTTGCACCCTCCAGAACCAGTGGTCTTGTTTCCGCATCCGGCTGAGGTGCACCCCCTAGGGTGCCTGCCTATTTGCCAACTGATGCCCCTGCAGTGTTCTCTCTGTATTGATGCAAGTAACAAGTGGGGCATTGGACTTTTCCCTGTGGCCCTATGGCCCACGCAAACTGTGGACTGGGCAGTGTCCCGTTTTTGTACATTTGTGCATATCTGTTGCATTGACAAAATTATTATTTATACTGTGTTGATTTTATTACAATCAATTTAGTCAATTCCTATTGTCCTTGCATTATTCAGCTGAGGGGATTAACTTGTTTTCTTGGGCAGCTTGTTGTGTGTATGGTGTGTGTGTCTGGGGTGTGTATGGTGCATGTGTGTGTCACTCTCGTTTTCCTCCCCCCCTTGGGTGCTAGGCAGATGTACTCACCATCGTCGTCTTAGCCGGCGCTGGTGTTTGTGGTGGAGCAGGACGTAGAATATCATTGGGAACACTTGCAGTTCTGGTTCCATGGCGGCGTGGTTCTTCCCTGTGTCTCCAATGGTGAGTCCTTTCACTTCTATGCAGTGTTTCCGCCAGGCTTTTGATGTCGTTGTTACCGCCCCAGAAAAGGTGGCGGATTGTCTTGTCATAATATGGTGGGAGGAACTTTGACTCCTACCTGGCTGTAGGCAGCTACACCCGTGGTGCCTGTTGTTTCCACCCTGGCGGTTGGTGTGGTACATTGGCTGTCATTCCGAGATCTTTCTGCCATGGTCATAATTTGGCAGTAGTTACCATTAGCCTGTTGGCGGTATTACTGCCAGTTTATCACCGACCGCCAGGGTCGGAATGAGGCCCTATATCTTCTAGACCCTTCAGCATGTGGGGATATGTAGAGTTAGTAGTCTTTTTAAGAAACTTGAGTTACCCAGAGCAAACAACGTAGCTGCACTTTACAATGGTTTTTCATTGTGACCGTCAACAGGGAAATTAATATGTTAAAATATAAAGAGTGAAACATGGGTATCAGGGAAACCTATGTATTCTGAAATGGACACCGGATATGAAGATTAGGAGCAGTGGTTATTTGCACATCTCTGAAATTGTGGGTACCCATACTAGCATGTAATTCAGAGGCCATTTCTCAAAATGTCTTCTTTCTTACATACTGACTTACATTTGGAAGTAACAATTGAAGAGAAATGTGATTGATAATAACAAATGTTCTATTATTCTCTATTCCCCCTAGTCTCCTAATAAACATGGCACCTCACTTGTGTGGATAGGCTCAGAGCCCGTGACAAGAAAAGGTCCAAAACACAACTTGGACACATTACAATTAGCTACTCAAAACTGACCTTTTTTGTAGTTGAGGATTTTGGGCCCTAACTCAGATGGTACCTAGTGAAACCGCGCAAACCTGCACTTTTTAAAAAAACTGAGCACCCCACCCATTTATGTATAAAGTAAATCCCTGGTGTCTAGTGGACTTTAGCCATTTACTATGGTGGGCCACTCCCCCCTCCAAATGCATTCCCTGGGCATCTATTGGGCGTTCTGCCCCCCTACCAGGGGGCATATTGGAGATAACCATCTCTTATCTGACCCCACCAGGGGGCAGAGAGAGATCTGGAGGTGATTTGAGGCTGGAGGTTAGGCCCCATGCCTGGGTGGGCTGCCCCCACCCATTATTCACTCACAGAAACAAACCCTGGTGTCTAGTGAACTTTCTGCCACCCAGTGGCAGATTGGAGGCAACTGTCTGCAATCTGCTTCCGGCAGGGGAGAAAAACATTTGGGGCTGGGTGGAGAGGTGGAGCATTTGCCATGCACACCAATGGTCTTTGCAGTGAAAAAAAACAGTATTGGTTCCTGAGGATGCCTTTCCCCAGCTCCTGAGATTGAACGGAGCAAAAGAAATCCCTCTGGTGCTTGCACCAGGGGAATTTTCTGCCTCTGGTCCCAGGACATGCTAGACCTGTCCTCAGAACCTAAGGTGTGGTGCTGAGGTTGGCACCAGTATGTCTTTAGCACCAAATATATTAAAGATTATGAACTTTCAATTTGCATTTGTTTCTTCAAGAAAAGCAATTGTTGTTGTTTTTGTTAATGTGATTAGCATTAATCTTCCTCTTCTTTTTCGTTTTCTTCTTCTTCTTCTGCTTCTTAATATTATTATTATTATTGATGTAGGATTCAAAGTTTTTTTGCATTAGCACAGCAATTTAATTATATCTCCAGCTGTATTTTGAAAATGTGCAGTAAACAGAATATACACGTTTTCCATTAAACAAATCTCTTTCACAAAATCACAAACTTAAATAAGCTGGTAAGTGTTCGGATGTGACAGTGTATATTGTTGGCACAATCAGTACAGTTAAATAAAGTTAGAAATTGTCTTATAGATCAGCCAATTGAGTCAGGTAAATGGAATTGATGACCTTGCTGGTACATCCATGCATAGTTTGGTGATACTTTCAAAGTATTCTGTGAGACAGGCTGGGCAATTATGACAACCTGGTTAAGTCATGGCTAGGTTATGATGAGTTGCTTGATGTGTTCCAGACTCTCATTCCTTTTGAAGACCACATACCTGGCTCGTTCAGCAAATTGGATTGCAAGCACCTGATTAATATATTCAAGTACCAGCCCAAGTGCATGCTGGTTACGGTATTCCTGGTTTGACTAAAATGGATTGTCACACTTTGAGCAGCAGGTTGGAATATATGCAGCTAATTTGAAAACTCACGTCGAATTCGCCTACTAAGGAATTGTATTCTTTTCATGATTTTGTCTGGCTCCAGCAACCCACCTTGGGTGCAATTACAAATGCGCAGGACTACCGTAACCAGCATGCACTTGGGCTGGTACTTGAATATATTAATCAGGTGCTTGCAATTGAATTTGCTGAACGAGCCAGGTATGTGGTCTTCAAAAGGAATGAGAGTCTGGAACACATCCAGCAATGGCTGCACCTACGAGGGTGATATATTTTTTAGTTTATCTGCTGATGAGGAGATCAACCCCGAAACACGTGTCCAGAGATGTTTTTTCGATATAGGCCTGAATTTTGAAAAGACTGAAAGTAATTCGCTGTGAGTTGCTGAATTTCGATTTTCCCAAATTAACCTGGTGGGAGTGCGCTTTCACTGAGAGGACGCTTTTGTTTAAAATAAATCACCGGCTGGTCCAGCCGGGAAAGCAGCACCACTGTGTTCTGAGCAGGTCGGTGTGACTAAAATGGATTGTCACACTTTGAGCAGCAGGTTGGAATATATGCAGCTAATTTGAAAACTCACGTCGAATTCGCCTACTAAGGAATTGTATTCTTTTCATAATTTTGTCTGGCTCCAGCAACCCACCTTGGGTGCAATTACAAATGCGCAGGACTACCGTAACCAGCATGCACTTGGGCTGGTACTTGAATATAATAATCAGGTGCTTGCAATTGAATTTGCTGAACGAGCCAGGTATGTGGTCTTCAAAAGGAATGAGAGTCTGGAACACATCCAGCAATGGCTGCACCTACGAGGTTGATATATTTTTTAGTTTCTCTGCTGATGAGGGGATCAACCCCGAAACACGTGCCCAGAGATGTTTTTTCGATATAGGCCTGAATTTTTAAAAGACTGAAAGTAATTCGCTGTGAGTTGCTGAATTTCGATTTTCCCAAATTAACCTGGTGGGAGTGCGCTTTCACTGAGAGGACGCTTTTGTTTAAAATATATATATATATATATATATATATATATATATATATATATATATATATATATATATATATATATATATATATATATATAAAAATATATATATATATATATATCACAGCTGACCAGTGCTTAAGTGCAAGTGATCCTGTTTAAGTTGTATGTGTAATTGACTTTTCCATGGCGGGACGCGCATTAAGGCACCTGGGGGGCCGAGGAGGAGCAAGCAGCAGCACATCAAAGGGCAGAAGCCCTTTAAATCCCTGGTAGCGCTCCCGCCTCGGGGGACGTGCATTAAGGCACCTGGGGGGCCGAGGAGGAGCCAGCAGCAGCACATCAAAGGGCAGGAGCCCTTTACATCCCTGGTAGCGCTCCCGCCTCGCGGGACGCGCGCGGGCGGCGCCCAGGCCAAGCCCGGGCCAAGGGCGGGCCCTTCCTGTGCCCGTCAGAGACCGGAGGAGGCTGGGCCCCCCCCCTTTCGCCAGCAGTAAAGTGGCTAGCCTGTTACCCGAGAGAATCCAGATTATACTACACAGTTTAAACTGAGTAGTATTGCTCACCACTACAGTTGCATTAACAGCAGGCCTCTTCTCAAGTTCCCCTGCTGTTATTGGTGGCTACTACCCAGAGGGCCCTATTTAAATAAGTATTTAGCCGACGAGCGGGACGCCGTTACTTTCTGGAAAAGGCTTGGCAGGCAGGGCCAGATACTCAGGTGGCAGGACATTCAATATACAAGTAAGAGATTTATTCTTTTTTTTTCTTTCTTGATTTTATGAGTGGTTTTATCATTGGGAAAAGGAAGGCTGTAGATTTACTAGGGCAAACTAAGGGAACAAAAATAGCGAAAAACCGCCCAAACAGATCCCCGAATTTGGGCCCACCTAATAAGTTAAATCCACTTGACGAAATAGATATTTTAGTCAAAGAGGTTGAGTCTATGCTAGGTACACAAACCATGGGGATAAACAATCCAAAGAAAGGTCCCCCCAAAGATAGGAAAATCTCGGAGATATTTAAAAAGAAGGGGAAGAGGAATCCTCCAGATGTAATAACAGAGGTTGATGGGGATGGGGGCCTGTACAATTGTAGGGACCCCGCTGCAAAGCCCACCTTGAGTACAGTGAGTCCTCCAGTATCCCAGGTGGGTCCCCCATATGTATCAAATACTTCGTCTTTCCTTCCGCTGAGCCCGGTGATTAAGGTGGTTCCAAGTTTATTGTGTACTAACCGCTTTGAACCACTGCTGGTAATAGAGGATTCGCCTGTGCCCGTGAGTGTGTCCAAGCCTGTAGTTGGAATATTTAACCCTAGTGTTATCCCATTGATCTCCCAGTCTGATCCGGAAGGTAATGAATCAGCAGCTAGTAGAGGCAACCTGGCTACAGTTCTCCAGAGAGTCGATGAAGTCAAGGGATTGGTGTTAGTATTAATAAATCTTTTGAAGAGCAACCTTGTGCACCAGCATGGGAATAACTGTGCTTTGAAGGGATATGCAGGGTTTGTGGAGAGGCCAGGGGAAAAGAAGTATTTGCCTCGTCTGCCCCAATAAAGGGGGCTGAGCCAAGGGATAATTTGTGTCTCCCCGTTAGAGGGGGGACAATTTCACAAGGGAGGGAAGATCACCGCCGCGACCCCATCAAAGATAACTTGAGGCCCAAAATGAGGTTTGAAAATGCACCCAGATACAGAGATTGTCAAGGAAACTGGGCGAGTAATTTAACTAGTGGTAGTGCCAGATGTAGGATTAACTAATCTGATCCCCTGGAAACTGCCCAAGAGGACAGTTCTACACAATCCCTCAACAGGCCACATAAAACCTGCTACAACAACAATATTTCCTCCCGTAACAATACTGAGAACACAGCTATCAAAGATCAGGATTTATGTACAAGCCATGGAACAAATAAAATCCACTTGATCAATGACCATATTTCACATTCTGTGCAAAGGCAGTTTATCAAGCTACTGGCAGCCTTCAAGACAGTCAATCAAGGTAAACTACTTCAGGCATTTGAACATTGCATCTGCTGTTGGTGCATGATCCTAAAATGACTGAGATTATCTTTGACAAACATACACAAATTAGTGAATTGTAGAGACCACACAATTAAAACTACTAAAATAGTCGGCATTGTTCCTGAGACATCAGTTCTAGTACCAACAATATTCAAACTGTACATGGAGTCATTAAGCCACACTTTAAAATGTCATGTTTGGCCCTACTCCAATATTCAGAAAACAAGAAACAATACAGGAAAACATCAAAAATAGAAATTATCATCGTTCAGGCTGCCTATCCCAGGTACAGATATGAATGCAAGAAAAGGGACTTCTCCTAAATTCCCACAAAACATAATTTCTCCTTTTTGAACATTCCACAAGAGCAAATTCAATCTCAATCTCCTACATCAGTCAAATCTCTAGGAATCACATTTACTCATCTTTTTAGATTAATTCCACATATCAACAGTGTAACAAAATCTCCTGACTTACATTTTCACACCTGAAGAAAACTTGGCTCCTTATCGCTCCATTATTTTCAAACACCAATCCATGCCTGAACTATTTCAAGAATAGACTTTGAAAACATAATTTTCAAAAAAGTCCACCAAACATTAATTACCCAAGTAAAGGTGTTTTCTAAAGTTGGCTTGCAAACGTTACAGGCAGATATGACCACATCATTCCCATACTTCTCCACCTGCTTTACATCATAGACAAAATAACTTTTAAAAATGTCCGCCTCTTACACAGAGAAATATGTAAAAATAACATCTGTACATCTGTACATAGCATACCTACTTAACATTTCTCGAGGCTGTTTCCTATAACCTCCAAAATTCAAAACACCTAGAGAAATCATTCTCTAGTATAGTCAGTTGGTCCTGGACCTCTTTACCCCCCAACCTTAGGACTGTGACTACATTCTGTTATTTCCCACAGCAGCTAAAGACTAACCTCCAACGGCAATGCTTTGACTAAGCTTTATTACTTGATTACTGATTCTACACAATGAATGCACTTGAAATGTTGTATCTTCAGAATTGTTAAGCTTCCCCCATCTTGATCAAACATGTTCATTGTTGTATACTGATCAGCCCAAGTACAGTGGATGAATAAATACATGATAATATTGATGATGACAAGGCTGGCAACTTCGTTTTGTTTTGACTGGAGGACATTGCAGTTGTAAGCATGGTGCCTGAAGATTTGGGAAAGTGAGTAAAAAGAGGCCAATTTATGGCCAAGATTTACTTTATGTTTGTGCAGTTGCCCCTGAGACACAAAGAGACTCCACATGATGCAACACATCACAAGTGGCAGTGTCAATAAATGTTCCTGTATTTTCAATTTTCAGTTCAGAATTTGACACAAGCACAATATCAATTTACTTTAAATTACACTGTACCAGACCACTGACCAGAGGGAGCGCATTGTAAACTACCCCTGGATGTCAGTCAAACCAGAGCTACTAGAGTGGAAGCCTCGTCCTGCTTAGTGTAAACTCCAATAAATATGACAAATAAAAATCCAGTGCAAACAATGGGTCCAGAGAATGAATTGTGATATTCACACACATGGGGCTCATTACGACTTTGGTGGGCACTGCCTGCCAAAGTCCCACATCGGGATGACCGCCTATGTGGCTGTCCCTCTGCAGGCCCTATTACAAGTTTCCTGCTGGGCTGTTGGGAAAGTTACCACGACATTGATGCCAGCTCGTAATGAAGCCGGCGGAAATGTTGAGGTGCATCGGTGCAATAGCACCTGTCATGTTTTTTACTGCCTGTAATTTGGGCAGTGAAAAGTGCGACAGGGCTGTCCATTGGGGCCCCTGCACTGCCCATGCCAAGTGCATGGGCAGTGCAGGGGCCCCAGACACCCCCTTTCTGCCAACCTTTGCATGGCAGTCCCACCTCCATGCAAAGGCTGGCGGAAAGAGGACTAGTAATCCGGAGGGCAGCGCTGCTTGCAGCACTGCCCTTGCGGATTACGACTGGCGAGACAGCCAGGCTGTCAACTGGAGGCAACCTTGGTGGTGCAGGCGGTCACACCGTGGCAGCTCCGCCATGGTCGTAATGTGGTGGTTGGACCACCGCCATAGTCTTAAAACCGCCACACTCACAATGACGGCCATAATCTGTGTCATTCCAAAGATTATACCCATTTTCCATAAATCATGTTTTGATATGTGTTGCTGCATAGAAATGTGTACCAGAGGATTAATTTGTAGTTCAAATGTCACACAAGACAGCAATTGCTCCCCATTGGTCCATTCTGTACTTCTTTCCATTATGTTAAATGCCATTTTTTGCATCAGTACATCCAATAGTATCATTGGTGCATGGCTTTTCATAAATATAGTACTGTGTACACTTTTTATGTCCTCTCAAGCAGAGCTGCAGATTTATATGCAACAATGCAGTTCCCTACCTTTACCAAATCTATATCAATATGTCCCTGTAGATAACTTGTGTTCAGCATAAAGACAAGAACATTCGAAAACCCCACAAGATGAGGAGGAAAAGAAAACAAGCAGGATAAACCACTGTCAGCTTTCTTTATGGGCAAGTGGTGTAGGAAGCATAAGATGATGAAGAGCTTTTCAAGACGTAAACTCTGAAAGTGGGAAAAATTATAAAATAGTAATCACGAGATAGTTCTGAAAAGGGCATTTATAGAACCATATTATATTAATGAGTCCTCTGTCATGGAGCAAACATTATAGATTCAAAACATAAATCATCAGCATGATTGTAGGAAAAATAGATGAAAGTTAAATGAAACCAAATGGGGCAAAGTCAAAGTTTAAGGCTGACCGCGATTGAGCATGGGTCGGTCACACTGAGCGGTGGACCTCATTCAAAATGTTATCTTCAACACTTTTTTGGTTCTTTTTCCCTTGATGTCATACAAGTCTCCTCAGCAGACTATGTTGCATTTCATTGAAGACAACTTGCTTCAGCACAAGGCCTCGGTTATTCCAGGAGGTCTTGGTTCTCAGCCTTGATGATGAGGAGCTCCGGAGCTTCATTGGGGCAAAGCTGAAAATCAGGCCGATTCTCGGTTTGACATCGCCGGCTTCATTCTCGATGATGGGTCGATCAACCTATGGAGCTTTTTGCCCAAAATTCTCCAAATGTTTCCAAACTTCTTGAGCTTCTTCTAGAATGCCTTATTGGGATTTTGAAGGGTACACAACACCAGCCAAGGATCCAGAAGCTCTCAGTTGCTACTTGGAGAGTTGGGACTACAATTCCCCCAGTGCACCTCGTCAAATCCTTAATAGTCCACTTGACTCTGGTCAGCTGGGCTCTTCTTACAGGATATGTTGCAGGTGAATCTTGGTAACTCTTTTATACAATGGGTTTGTGGAAAACTCCGCTCCACTGGCAAAGTTTGCCCACTCCATGTTCTGCTTCAAATAAGGAGCTCAGCAAAAACTCTGTGCACCGTTGTGTGGTGTAGTTTACCAATGCTTCCCTTCTGTGTTCTGTTCTGAGTTGGACTATTACGTTTAATGCTTGCCATTTATTCTGTTGGCAATGTTGCATGAGTAACCTTTGTATGTAAAAAACAGTATATAACCTTGCATGCATTACAGCAATCGCAAAACTTTTCATAAAGTTTTGTGCACAGGCATTTACTTTCATGTTTGATCTCAGCATATTTTTGATTGTGATGTGGATGAGGAGGAGTTGTCAAGAAGACTCTACTTCTGCACAGTGAGAGCGGAGGTAAACAAGGTATGCCCTTGAAGTTTTTACTGCTAGCTACAGTTGTTGTCCATACGTACCACTCACATGAATGTTAAATCCTTCTTTAAGGCCACTTTAGGCTATTGTAGGCATTGTGTCCTAGTGTTAAAAATCACTGATACGTGTCTCGCTGGCCTAAGTGGCACGCGGATATCCAAGTCATGCTTGTTGTTGAAACTGATCTGGTTTGAGGCAGCGTTGAGTTTGGCAGCAGAACAGCTGTGAAGTCTGATGCTGCGGACCGGCTTGATATAAGTCGCCTTAACTTAAGTGCAGGAACCTTAGTTAGTTTTGAGGGTAAAATGATCACATGCAAAAAAGCTCTATTGTTTTAGTACTTACCAGCAGGTTAAGTTCTAATCATAACCATACTATAGGGTGCCTGTTTATGACTCTGACATCGCCTCCTTCAGAGCCGTAAACGCTGCCCAATGCCGAAAAATCAAGAACAAAAAGAAGGACGCACTCCGAGAGCTCATTAACTCCTCCACACAACTTTAAGGAACTCTTCTCAGTCATAAACAAGTTCACAGATCCCCCTCTGAAGCCACCAGAATTCCCCCATCGCAGGACTTCTGCAACAAACTTGCCACCTTTTTCCACCGCAAGATCCAGGACATCTATGACAGCTTCCTCCTGAAAAATACTGGCACCGGAACCTGTGTCCACCCATCCCCCCAGAACACACCCAGACCATCCACAGCTGGTCCATGCTCACCACAGAGGAAACAATCAGCATCATAAAAAGCACCCACTCTGGATGCCCCACGGACCCCTGCCCACACCACAAACACATCAGAGCCAGCGCATCCATCGCCCCCGAGCTCCGGAGTACAATGAACTGCTCCATCAACACTGGCACCTTCCCTGAGAACTTGAAACACAGTGAAATATGTCCCCTCCTGAAGAAACCTTCGACCGACCCATCAGAACAAACATTTCCGGCCCATCTCGCTGCTACCCTACCCTGCCAAAGTCCTGAAGAAAGCAATCAACACACAACTATGGAATTTCATTGATGCCAACAACTCCCTGGACAGCTCCTAGTCTGGCATCAGCAGCAACCACAGCAAGGAGACAGCCCTCCTGGCAGCCACCGACAACACCTGATTACTCCTAGACTGCGGCCACACTGCAGCATTCATACCCCTCTACCTCTCAGCAGCCTTTGACACGGTTTCCCACAGTACGCACCGGATTCCACAACATAGGAATCCTCGGAAGAGCCCTGGAATGGATCCACTCCTTCCTCTCCGGGAGGACGCAGAGGGTCAGACTCCCACCTTACCCATCCATACCCACAGGAGTCAACTGCGGAGTCCTCAGCTCAACTCCAACAAGACTCAGCTCATCATCTTCAGAAACACCACCTCAGCTTGAGATGACTCCTGGTGGCCCACATCCCTCAGCACCCCCCTGCAACCTAGGCATCATCCTCGACTCTTCCCCATCCATGACCTAATAGGTAAACTCAGTCACCTCCTCCTGCTGGCACACACTCCACAAACTTCAGGTGATCTTCAGATGGATTCCAGCAGACTTTTGCAGGACAGTCACCCATGCCTTAGTCACAAGAAAGCTCTACCATGGCAACGTCCTCTATGCCGGCACCTCAACTAGAAACATAAAAAAACTCCAACTCATCCACAACGCTGCCGCCAGACTCATCCTGGACCTCCCACACCGAGAACACATCTCCCAACACCTGAGGATCGATCGAGAAACGAATCACCTTCAAGCTACTCACCCACACGTCCAAGGCCATACACAAAGCAGGACCAGCCTACCTGAACCACCCCGTCTCCTTCCACACCCCACCATATCCTTCCACTCCACCAAGATGGCCCTGGCCACCATCTCTTGCATCCACGAAACCACCGCGAGAGGACAATCCTTCACCTACATCGCAGCAAAGAGCTGGAAAATCCTCCCCCTGCCCCTCAGACAAAGTCCATTGCTCACCATCTTCAGGAATAAGCTCAAGATGTGGCTCTTTGGATAAGGCCTCTCCCTTCACCCAGCACCTAGAGACCCTCATGGGTGAGTAGCCACACTTTACAAAAACTGATTGATTGATTGATTGACAGTGTTTGTATACAAGAGGCACACATGGACTCTACAACCAATGATGAGCACTTCAGGAGGATTGAGTATTGTGCACTAGGATTGGTTGATCTACCAACAATGGCCATTCCTAGATCCCCTTACACATCATGAAACTCTCCCAGTGCCAGACAACTCCCACAATATGCTCAGCCATGAAATTAGCTGTCATGTGACCCGGATGTACTGGCATTGGGAAGAAAAGATCTACTAGGGACACCCAACTTTAGGCTGAATTCATGGATGGTCCTTGTAAGTAGTGGTCAACTGGTCTTGTCATCTGAGGTTTTTACTAGCTTGGAGAGTAGGAGGACTTTAATAGCAATGGGCATGTATTGGTATGTGCAGCCTTGGAGGAAATGGCGTGGGATGGGGTTCTATGACAGCTGGGTGGGGAACAGTGTGCTAGTGATAGGCAGATGGCCTGTGACGAACAGCACTTCAGGAGCCTGGGACAATCAGAATTGCAGGGGACCTGTGACAGCCACAAGTAGTTGGTTGGCATTGTGAACATCAGTGGTGCAGGACACATTTTGTTACAGCTGTGGGGCAAGAGGGTAATATGTGAAAGCCAAGGCAATAGTTTACTATAATAATAGCAGTTGGGGATTCGGAAGGTATGTGTGTGTCATGGGGCTAGATGGAGATTCACTTTGGCAGCTGTGTGGCCACCCTCCCAAAGCCCAATCTTGACCTTGGGGCCCCCATCCCTCAGGGCCCTGCTATGTGACCTGGGTGCCCACCAGGGCACCCAGCCATAATGTTGGGGACCATGGGGGGAGCCTGAAGGCCACCATGGTCCCAGCTTGCTCGTACCCTCCTGTGGGAGCCAGCATTGGTGTCACAGAGATGGAGCTGCTAAAGCAGCTATCTCTCTGTGAGAGCAATTGTTTCCTCTGTCTCCCTCCCTGCATCTCTGTGGGCAGGGAGAAAGAGAATAACTCTGCTCACAACAAGGAAGAGGTGTTTGACAGCTCTCCCTCACTGCGAGCAGAGTACCTGCTATGGCTTGGCAGCAGCTGTCAAAGCTAAAGCCAAGCAAGAACAAACAGCTATGTTCTAATGGTGGGCACCCTGGGACATAGCAGGAGTCAGCCCTGAGGGGTGGTGGTCCCCAGGGCCATCTGTGGCTCCTCGAGGGGGGTCACATGGGGAGGTGGTGGTCCCAGGGGCTGTGCGGGTCAAAAACTGCCTCCCTTTTATAATCTTTGCCCTAGGAAGGTGGTGGCCCCTCAGACTGTGGTGGGGTCACGTGGCCCCCCTGCACACAATTCCTGATATGTTCAGGGAGGTGGTGGTCTCCGGAGCCACGGGGAGGCCACGCAGCCGCCCACATTGGATTTACTATGTGCCCCTGGGAGTGAAGTTGCATAGAGTACAGTAGTATGTGAAACAGTGGAGCTGAATAGAGTAGATTGTCGTTTAGTAGTGAAGAGTGAGGTACTGTCTCATACAGTGGAGAAAGTTGAGTGGAGTTGCATTACTTGGTGTGGAACACAGTATAATTGATTGTATTGGTGTACCATAGAGTAGAGTGGCATGGAGTGGAGTGCAGTGGCATAGAATAGGGAGTAAACTGCCATAGAGTGGAGTAGAGTACTGTACAATAGAGTGTACATGCATAGAGTCAAGCTCAAATTTGGATAGGTGACTCAATACGAGAAAAGAGTGGAGCAGTGCCTTGTACAGTGGCATAGAGTGTAGTACAGTTTTAAAGAGTGCAAGAGAGTACACTGCAAAGGCATAGAGTGGAGTAGCATATAGTGGAGCGCCATAAAGTTGAATTGCATACGGTGGAGTGACATAGGCCCACATAATAACTCTGGCAGTAATAATTGCCTACCACTGCAGTGGGGGCCTCAAACATATCACTGCGGCAGCGACCATCCATCCGCCAGACTATAAGCACTGCCTGACTTGCACCACAATAAGGGCGGAAATCTGGCAGTGTTCATACTTGCGGACTGTAGTGGCCTGGTGCTGCTAACACAAGCACCGCCCCACCAATAGGATGCCACCAGCTGTACTTTGAGCAGAAATACGGCCTGGCGGTGCGCTGCTGGCGGTAGCAATACCCCTTCCCTGGTGGATGACCTCCTCGCCGTACAAGGTAAGTTGGGTGGCCGACAGTAGAGGGGAGTGCAAGGGTGGGGGTGTTGTGTGTGTGTCTGAGTGTGTGAGTGCGTGTGTGAGTGCATGTGTGACTGCGTCTGTGTGTGTTGTGTTGTATACATGGTTTTATGCGTGTGAGTAAATGTGTGTAAGAATGGTGAAGTGAGTGCATGTCTGCATGTCAGTGTGTCTGTGTGTAAGAATATGTGTGAGTTTATCTGGACGAATGCATATGTGAATCCGTGTATGCCAGTGAAGGAGTGACTGCGTGTATGCGTGTTGCTTGTGGTATATGTGTGCGTGTATGCAGGGGGTGTGAGGTGAGGGGACTGTGACTGTAGTGGGGGAGGGAGGTTATGTGTACATGTGTGTGCATTTACGGGGGTGGAGGGTGTCAGGTGAGCGTTGGGGGGGTTGGGGAGCCACCTACCGGTGACAGGGAAAGGATTCCCTGTCACCGGTAGGGGCTACCACTATGGTTTTCGTGGCATTGCTAATGCCACAGAAACCATGTCGGTAGGCCGCCTCATAATGCCGCCAGCGGTACACTGTGGGCCGTAGGGTCGGAGATTGACATCTCCGGCTGCGTGGCTCATACCGCCATGGAGGTATGAGTGGAGGAGTGGAGGATTGGCAGTAGCCAACCCACCACACTCAAAATGTGGTGGTATGTACCACCAGACTGTTGGCTGTAATACTGCCACATTGACCGCCAGGGACATAATGAAGACCATAGTGTTGAATAGCATATAGTGGAGTAGCGTACAGAGGAGTTGTGTACAGTGGAGTAGCATAAAATGTAGTAATATAGAGTGGAGTGCCGTACAGTGAAATAATATGGAGTACAGTACAGGGGAGAGGTGTAGAGTAGAATAGCTTAGAGGGAAACAGCATTGAGTGGAATAGCATGGAGTGAAATGGTTCACAGTGGAATGATGTATAGTGGAGTGGGGTGGAGTGAAATAGCATATGAGTGGGGTAGAGTGGAATAGCATTTACTAGAGCAGCATGGAGTGCAGTCACACCCAATGGACTAGTGTAGAATGAAAAGTCATAAAATAGAGTGGTGTGCAGTGGAGTAGCATAGAGCGGATTAGCATTTAACAAAGTGGTATACAGTGGGATAGCTTGGAATTAAGTGGTGCACTGTGGAGTGGAATAGTGTACAGTGGAGTAGCATATAGTGTAGTGGCACACAGTGAAGTGGCTAAAACTGGAGTGCTGTACACAAGAGTGTGGCAGAGTGTAATACATACAGTGGAGTGATGTACTATTGAGTGGCAATGGAATAGTGTAGAATGGAGTGGTGTAAAGGTGAGAAGCATACACTAGAGTGGCATAGAGTGAAGTAGCATACAGTGTGGTGGCATACAGTAAAATAGCATACAGTGGAGTGTTGCACAGTGGAGTGCCATACAGTGGAATAGCATATAGTGGAGTGGGGTACTGTGGAAAGATGTAGAGTGGAATAGCATATAGTGGAGTAGAGAAGAATAACGTTGAGTGGCACGCACTGAAGTGGCATAGAGTCAAACTACATACAGTTTAATAGCATAGAATGTAGTGGCGAAGGGTGGAGTTGTGTACAGTGCAATAGCGTAGAGTGGAGTGGAGATGAGGAGAGTGTTGAACAGTGAAGTGACATATAGTTTAATAGTGTAAAGTGGCATACAATAGTGTACAGCATTGGATTTGTAAGGTTTATTTAAAAGTCTATTTCCTAACTATAACGTCCCTGTAACCTTTATTTTTTTTAGTAAATGTCTAGGACTTTTTTAACATAAAGTAATATTTAATAACCTTACCTTAATCCAACCCCTGCCTTGTCGTGCTTGGTGGGGGTTTGGCCACAGAGCCTGACCTGTGGCCAGGCACTGTGGCCAACACAGCACATGCTGGCAACCTGGGAGGGTGGCACACAGCCACCCTCCCCAGGCCAATTTTAGCCCTGGGGACCCCATCCTCTTAGCCCCTTCATATAGTAAATGGAGAGGGGGCATGCAGGCCCCCTCTCCCGAGCCAATTTTGGCCAGAGTGATCCCAATCCCTGGGGCCAAGCCATATTCTAAATGGGTGGGAGTACGGAGCACCCCTCCCTGAGCCAATTTCGGCCCCGGGAACCCCATCTTCCAGGGTCTGGTCATCTAAAATGTGGGGGAGGGACATGTGGCCCCTTCCTCAGGCCAATATTGCCCTGGGGACTCCAGCATCCGGGGCCCTGTGCCTTTTTAAATGGGCAAGGGGGAATGCAGCCCTCTCCCCTGGACAAATATAAGCCCTGGGGACCCCATCCCCTGGGGCCTCGCAAATTAGTTAAAGGGGATGGTGGCCATGTGGCCTTCCCTCCCCGGTCTGATTTCAGCCCTGGAGTACCCCATTCCACTAGTCCCTGCCAGTTAATGGTGGGTACATGGCCCCCCAGGGCACCCAATGTCTGTTTGTTGGGGGCCCTGGGGAAAGCCCCAATGCCCCTGCAGTCCCAGCCGGTGCCCGGCCTTACACCAAACCACAGAAAAATGCTCTTTCTGGACCTAAAGCTAGCTTTCTGCCAAATTTGGTGTAATTCCACTGAGCAGTTCGTGCTGTAGTTGTGTTCAAAAACCCTGAGGAAAAGTATATGGGGAAACTTGTTTTGATACCCCCCTTTTTGCCAGCAACTGCTTGACGCAGAACACCAAAAGTTTCAAGACAACAGCTGATTGAGTGCCAAAATAGTTTTTAAAATGATGTGAACATTCAACAAATGGCACCAAACTTATTAGCAAAACAAAAAATAATCTGTTTATTGAACTAGTTAACTACTCCCTAACTACAAGCAGTAGGTTGCGTGTTCACAGTTTTCTCATCAATATGTTTTTTTGTAAATCTTACAGAGATATTACAATTATGTCATAGAAAATAACATTACTGATGTAATTTGTGCAGTAAGAAGCAGTGCATGGCGAGGGTGTGAGTTATTGTTACCAAGGGGCATGAACTACAACTATAACTGTTGAATTTCTATGGTTTTGTGCACGTAAAATCTGAACCAAACTATAATGTCCCTCTAATCTTTGTGTTTTTAGTAAATTTGTAAGTTGTTCTCAATTCTGTTTCCTAACTATAATGCTTCTGTAACCTTTGGTTTCTAAATGAATTTCAAAGTTTTTTTTTAGCATTAAGTAATATCAAATTACCTTTAATTAATCCAAGCCTCGCTTGGCCTTTGGCTGTGTGCAGTTGGGGTTGTCCATAGGGTCTGCTGCCAACCACCTTAGGCATCCAACCCCTATGCCTTACATGGCCTTTGGCCATTCACAGTGGAAACTGACAGCATAAATTGACTTGGGGCCACGCCCTGCTGCCCATCCCATTCTAGGCATCCAACCCATTTTTTTGCTTACCTAAAGCTTTGGCGCTGTTTGATGAATCTTCATGAAATTTTCACAATTAGTAAGGCAATCACTCCAGCTGCTGTCTTGAAGGATTCAAGGAACTACAATAAATTTGGCAAAAAGTTAGCTCTTGGCCCAGAAAGAGGTGTTTTGCATTTTTTGGATATCTGCTCAGATGTTATTGAGATATTAAAGGAAAAAAGAAATATGGATATCTATGGATAAGAACCCTCTGCGGATTCATCTGTGACAGATCAGAGAACCAATGCTCCAAAGCCTGCTCCTAATTTCCTGGCTGCAGTCTGAGAGAAAAGTTGTTAGGTTCTCCTCCTGGTGGCCATCATACCTAGGACCCGCACATAAGCCCTCCGACCATGCCAGAAACCTTGAAATTATCGACAATAAGCTCACCATGAAATCACAGATCAAAGCCGTATCCTCCGTCTTCTTCCTCACTTCAAGTGGCTACCCCTACACACAAGATGCACTGTGACCCAGGCCCTCATCACAAGCAAAATGGTCTATTGTAATGCCCTGTATGTAAGAATTTCTGCAACCTCCTACAGAGACTTCAGACCATACAGTACACTTCCTTGGCCTTCCCCGACAATCCCACATCACACCCCACCTCAGGCAGCTCCACCGGGTCCCTGTACAGAAAAGATGCCTGTTCAAGCTGCTCACCCACACATACAGTCTCTATACAAGCAAGGACCATTTACATTAACCACCGCCTAAACTTCCACCACCTGTCGAGAAGACTATGCTCTGCCTCCCCTTCACTTGCCTCTGCTCCCCCCATCTACTGAAGCAGAAGTGGAGGAAGCACCCTCTCTCACATCACAGCAAAAACCTGGAACAGACTCCCCATATACCTGCAGACCATCTCCTTACTTCTGGAATTCTGAATGGCCCTCAGGAAAGGGCTGTTCGAATAAGCCTTTGGGACCTGCAAACACCTGGATACCCTATAGGGTGATTAACCACACTTTATAAATCCTGTTTGATTGAGTGCAATCAATCGGGAAACCGTCCCTAGGGCTGAAATGCAAGCTGCAATTTACTTGAAGGGTTCAGGATAGAGGTTCCCCTACCCCATGTGTGTGTTACAAAGGTGCCAAAAGAAGGTATGATGAGCAAGAAATTGCCTGAAAACATTTCTTTTTTCCACATGCGAGACCCACCGATATACCGCAGGGCTCAGCATGGTCCCCTGAGTAAATATGCGATGGATCTGTGGACCCGGCCACAAATTAAAATAAAAAAATATATACTCACACATCCACTCACAGATCTACTCCAACACTAATATGTCCTAACACAGACACTCTCACACCTAATCACAGACCCACAACGAGACTGTCATACCCACTCACACACCCACAGAAACTCTCAAACCCTCTCACAGAACCACAAACAAACTGTCACACCCACTCACAGAGCCACAGAGACACTCACACAGTACTCACAGAGCTACACAGACATTCCCACATCCATGCACAGACCCATGGAGACACTGTCACACACACTCCCAGACCCACACAGACACTCATACACCCACTCAGACCCACAGAGACACTGTCCCACCTACTCAGAGACCCATACATACCCTCATACACCTACTCACAGACCCACACGGACACTGTTACAGCCACTGAAAAAACAACACACCCACTTACACACACCTTCACAGACTCACGGAAACAATGTCACACCCACAGACATTCACACATCCTTGCAGAGACCAATGGAGAAGACACTAACATGCCCACTCCCAGACCCACATAGACACTCACACACCCACTCACAGAAACCCAGTGAGACACTGACACTCCCACTCACAGACTCACAGAGACATTCACACATCTACTCACATCTACTCACAGGCCCACAAAGAGACTGTCACACCTACTCCCAAACCCACAGACACCCTCATACACCCACTAACAGACGTGTGGAGAGACTGTTACACTCACAGACCCACAGAGAAACACCTACTCACAGACCCACTCAGACACTCGCAAACCCTCTCACATATCCCCAAAGTAAATGTCTCATACCTACTACAGACCCACACGGACACTCACACACTCACAGACAGACCCACAGAGACTGTCACCCAACTCACAGATCCAGAAACACACCCAGACACCCACTCACAGACCCACAGAGACCCTGTCCCACCTACTCAGAGACCCATACATACCCTCATACACCTACTCACAGACCCACACGGACACTGTTACAGCCACTGAAAAAACAACACACCCACTTACACACACCTTCACAGACTCACGGAAACAATGTCACACCCACAGACATTCACACATCCTTGCAGAGGCCAATGGAGAAGACACTAACATGCCACACAGGCACTCACACACCCACAGACAGAAAAACAGAAAAACAGAGACTGTCACCCCACTCACAGACCCACAAAGACACTGTCACACCCACTCACAGACCCACAGAGACACTGTCACACTTAATCACACAGATCCACAGAGAAACTGCCACACCCACTCACAGACCCAAGGAGACACTCACACAAGCACTCACAGAGGCACACAGGCATTTACACACCCATGCACAGACCCACGGAAACACTGTCACCCCACTCACAGACCCACAAGTTAAATCAAATCCCCACTCACAGACCCACAAACACACTGTCACACCCACTCATAGACCCACAGAGACACTGTCACACTCACACACAGACCCACACAGACACTCAGCCACCCAGCCACAAACCCACAGAGACACTGCTACACCCACATACAGACCCACACAGATACCCACACACCCACTCGCAGACCACTGAGACACTGTCACACCCACTCACAGACCCACACAGATGCTCACATACCCACTCACAGACCCACAGTGCCTAGGTCATTGGCACCACGGCGCACAATCATGAGGTCTGGATATTGCCAAACCAAAGACAGCAATTGATGTCATTGTAACCCTCTCTGGCCTTTTCCAGTAATTTCCACAGCAGTTAATCCCAGGTGTCTGTCAATACCACTCTTTCAAGCACTCACTCTGGCCGGAAACACAAAGCTATGACCCACAATCCACACTCTGATAATTTTGAAGGGATGCTGGAGTAGCATACTGGAGAAGGTTGCTGAATGAGACAGATTAAAAATGAAAGTTAAAATGGAGGATAGCACCTAAAAAGTAAAATTTTAAATATCAAATATGATTGTATGGTGTAAATATGCTAGTGGCTAAAAGTAAGTAGTCGTAGTAAGATACACGTAAGTTCAAATGTGATTGGCTTTGGGGAAACAACAATAAAGTAATGGTGTTTGGAATAATGGTTATAATTCTAAACACTCAACTACATGTGATACACTTGGATGAGAGTTAGCATGCTGCTTTTCGAAAGTGTTGTGAACTTGTGACCTCTTGCTAGCAGAGAATGTTTCAAAATTGGTGACTATGATAACAGAGCTACAGGAGCATAGTGGAAGGGAACAAAAGGACAGGACTGTGCATGTGAATAGAGAGTGCTAATAGACAAAATTCTGAATACGTGAGAGTGTTTGAGTGTAAATGTTGTCATTTACAAGTGGAGTATAACTCACATTGTTTATGAGCAGATTATGAAAAGGATTTTCGAGCTCTAATGTGAATCCGTGTATCCGCTGCAAATTTACACAGGGAACTGCGCTGAGTGCTGCGGTAGATCTGCCCAAAACCTCTATCAAATTGGCTTCCACAGAGGAGTGTTAGAAAGGGTTAACAATACTGTCCATTCAGAAGTGGTATAACATAAGAAAAATATGAAAGGAAGGCTTTGATTTGTTTTCCAGCAGAGTAACCTTGAAAAGAAAGCTGAAACTGTTGTCATTAATGGTTCCTTTGTGTGAGAAGTATACCATTCTTGTGGTTCATATTTCACATTTTCAGTAAGAAGAGTTTCTAATAGATACCGACAAACAAAATTACAGACCAACAAGCACATTTTACAGGTATGTGAATTAGGATCTACTTTAGAAAAGAAAATGTGTTAGGAAAGGCATATGTAAACATAAGGTGGATAAAAATGTGTAGAATGTTCACACTACTGAAAGGAAATATAAAGAGAGGGTACATGAAGACATGAAGCAAAAGCACAGTGATCAGTAAAGAAGGAAGAAAAATTTGTAGAGGGTAGCAACACTTTTCTACGGGTGAACGCAAAGCACTAAATTCCATGTTGTTATCTCTCTTTGGGCTTCAAACCACGCCCATGTCACGTCAGTGTCTTTCTTTGGTTCGTGGGCTTGCCTTTTAAAATCTGCTTGCTTTCATTAGTGGAAGGCATGCATACGTCATGCGTTTTCTGGTGGTTAGATCTCCTCGAGAACAGCGACCAAGTACTGAAAACATACGAGGCTCGCTCTTTTCAGTCCGGTTTGTGGACTACTTTTTCTCTTTTTTCGCAGCGCGATCTCGCTTTGCAGAAGTCAAGCGCTTTGCATGACATCGACCCTGTTACATAGTTAATTGCACTTTTGCTGGTTACGTAGATAATTGCCCTTTTGCAGGTAGGTTTCACTACGATTTAACTGTTATTTCCGTTTGTGTGTCTGCTGTGCAGTGATGATGGCCGTCAGCTCACTTATGTGAAACATTTATTTTTCAGTTTATATGGCAAGAAAAGTCCAGTTAGTTATGTGAAGCTGTTTTATTTTCATTTTCAATTTATGTGGCAAAAAATGTCTCGTTAGGAGTGTACAATGCTAATTGCTCGAGCAAACACCAGACCGTTTGCATTGCAAATGCTTGTTTATCAATGTGCTAACAATTTATGTGTTCTGACAGTAAATGTAGATGACTGATTACAGCAACAAAACTGAATAGTATGTGTTTACCCAATCAAAAACACAAATAGGTATGTATATATCAAGTTCAGTTCTTCAGAAAAAACTCTCATTACTGTACTAGTGTAGGTAGAGAGTAAGTCGTACACTGTAGTAAAATAGTTTTTCACACTACCATACAGGCTTTCACTAATTCAGTCACAGAGACATAGAGCCATTTGTGAATGCAGAATTAATTCTGTTGCAGACACTGACACATCCAACTAAACAGTAATACAGCTACTTACAGACCTAGGCATACACTTAGACACAAACTAAAACACCCATCCAAACAAAAATGCAGTCACTTGCACACCAGTCAAACATTAATGTAGCGAATGACACTTCCAGGTATACACTCATACAGCCACTGACACACCCAGTAAAACACTAATGGGGCTTCTAAGACAGCTGGGCACAAACTGATACAGACACTACTACAGACACTCACACACTCAGCCAAACACTAACCCAGATACTCCAACACCCATGCACACACTCATGTAGATACAGGCACACTCTGGTGCAGCAACTGACCCACCCAGTGACATACCGATGAAGGCATTGAAACACCCAAGCACATACTGATATAGACATTAACACACCCAGGCACACACTTATGCAGCCACTGACACACCCACTCAAACAATAATGCAGCTACTCAGAAACCCAGGGACACACCAATGCAGGTACTGACACCCCACCGCACACACTGATACAGCTACTGGCATACCCAGCCAAACACATATTTGTACTTACATCCCTAGGCACACACTGAGACACACAGTTACTGATCCAGCCAAACAGTAATGCAGTCTTTGACATACCAATGTACACACAGTTGCATAGACTGACACAACCAAACAAATACTCATACAGCTACCGACACTGTCAGCCACACACTGATGGAGCCACTGACACAGCCAGCCCAATGCTAATACAACCACTAGCACACACTTGTGTACACTGATGCAGACAATGACACACTCAGCTGAACACAAATACGTCGATGCAGGCACTGGCATACCCAGCCAAACACTAATGCAGCCACTGACAAACCCATGCACACACTGATGCAGACATTGACACACTCAGGAAAACACTAAAACAACCATTGACACACCTAGGCACACACCGATGCAGGAAGTAGCACACCCAGCCAGACAGAATGCCAGTACCGACACATGCATACACACACTGAAGCAGACACTGACAGACTTAGACAAGCACTAATACAGTCACTGACACACCCAGGCAGACACCAATGCAGACATTGACACACACAGGCACACACTAATGTAGCCACTGACACATGCATAAATATACTGATGCTGACACTGACACACCCAGGCAGACAAAAATGAAGTCAAGGATGCATGCATGCACACACGAATGCAGACACTGACACACTCAGCCAAACACTAATACAGCTGCTGACACATCTGTGCACACACTGATGCTGACACTGACTCACTAGCCCAAACACTAATACAGCCAATGACACACTCAGTCAAACACCAAAACAGGCACTGACACATTCAGCCAAACACTAATACAAACACAGACATGGGCACACTGGTAGAGACACTGGTATACTCAGTCAAACAGCAATACAGCCACTTACAAGCAGGTATATTCCGATGCAGCCACTGACACACCCAGGCACACATGCCCTCATTAAGACCCTGGGGGTCGGTTATAAAGTGGCGACTCAGGAAAACACTATCATGGCGGTGATATCTCTGATAGACAGCCAGTGGGCACACCGACCGCCAGGGTGGAAAAAACAGTCCACCATATTTTGGCACACGATTTCGCCACCTTTTCCAGGGCGGTACCAACGCCATAAAAAGCCTGGTGGAAACACATCACAGAAGAGAAAGGACTCACCATTGGAGACACAGGGAAGAACCACGCTGCGATGGAACCTGAACTGCAAGTCTTTCAGATGATCTTCTACGTTATGCTCCACCTGGAACACCAACGCCGGCGAAGATGACAACAGTGAGTACAGAAGGGAGGGTGGGAGGAAAACGAGAATGACACACACACGCACCACACACACCCGACATACACACGCCATACACCCAACCATAGGCATTACAAAACCAATTTGACCACGAAAATCTGCAGAATAATGCAAAGGCAACAGGAATTTATGAAAATGATTGTAATCAGTCCAACAATAAAATGAAAAATCTGATTTGGCCATGAAACAGATCTGTACACGTGTATAAAAAAGGGACACTACCGAGTTCATAGTTCACAGGGCCCAAATGGCCACTGGGCACAGTCCAAGGCCCCACCCGAATCCTGCATCAATCCGGAGAGAACACTGCAGGGGCATCAATTGTCAAATAGGCAGGCACCTCAGCTGGATGTAGGAACAAGCCCACTGGTTCTGGAGGGGGCAACATACCCATTGCTCTTTGTCCTGGGGAGTGCAAGGCCACAGTCTCGCAAAAGGGTGTCTTGTCCACTGGTTCTGGAGGGGGCAACATGCCCATTGCTCTTTGCGCTGGGGAGTGCAGGGCCACAGTCTCTCAAGTGGGTGTCTTGCCCACTGGTTCTGGAGGGGGCAACATGCCCATTACTCTTTGTCCTGGGGAGTGCAATGCTACAGTCTCTCAAGTGGGTGTCTTGCCCACTGGTTCTGGTGGGGGCAAGCCACACAGCAGCCTTTGGAGGCTGGACTATATGGCGTCCAACAGCAGTAACGGTTGCACTGTGGTGGTGGTTGTGGGAAGCTCCTGCTTAGCCCCTGCACCCTCCGATGGCTGCACTGTGGTGGTGGTTGTGGGAGGCTCCTGCTCAGCCCCTGCACCCTACGATGGCTGCACTGTGGTGGTGGTTGTGTGACGCTCCTGCTCAGCCCCTTCACTCTCTGAAGGCTGCACAGCCACGGCTGGCTGTGGGGGCCCTGTGACAGCTCATAGTGGTAGAGGTGTTTGGCTGTCAGCTTCCGCAGGCGTAGATTGCCTCCTCTCCTCCTGCTCATGGGTTGGGGATCCCTTACCCTTCCTGACACTGGTGGATGGGCTCTTAACCCCCTCTGCTTGCTGGTGCAGGCTCCTTCCCCTTCTTTACAGCTGGAGCAGGCTCCCTCCCCTTCTTTGCAGATGGTGCAGGCTCCTTCCCCTTCTTAGCAGCCGGTGCAGGCTCCTTCCCCTTCTTTGCAGCTGCTGCAGGCTCCTTCCCTTTTCTTGCAGCTGGTGCAGGCTCCTTCCACTTCTTAGCAGCTGGTGCAGGCTCCTTCCCCCTCTTTGCAGCTGCTGCAGGCTCCTTCCCCTTCAGTATTGTTGGCCTAGAATCCTTTGCGCCACAATTAGGTGGCGCTACCACTGGGCCCGTGGACTGTTTAGCTGAGGTGCTTGGCTGGGTCTTTGCTACCCTGCCCATACATGCAGGCCCGGGGGAGAGGGGGAGAGTAGAGGTCAATCTGGGAAAGGAAAAGTTTTTTAGGGACATTGGGGCAGGAAGAGGGAGGGGTAATGGGAGTGGAGGATGAGGCAGTGGTTGTGTTTGTCTGCTGTATTTGGGTGCAGGTGCATTGGCTGTATGTTGTTGTGAGGTGGATGGCTGTTGGGTGTCTGAGTGCTTGCGTTTGGGTACTTTAGGAGGGGGGACAGACACAGTGGGAGAGGACACAGGGGACGCGTGCATGGATATTGTGGAGGTTTCTGCCAGTGAGGTGTGTGTTCTGCTTGGTGTGGTGATGCTGGTATTGGATGATGATGTAGTGCATGCAGGTGTGAGTGTAGACGCAACTGGGAGGGAGGTGGATGAGGAGGAGGAGGGGGACACAATGGAGGCAGTGGATGTTGGTATGTCTGCATTTGGATGGTTTTGTGTGAATGCCTGTGGGATGATGTGTGCTGTCTTGTGTGCATGCTCGTTTGCCTCTGTGCTTGGGATAGATTGGGGTTGAGGGGAATGGGATTGGGTAGAGGAAGTTTGAGAGGGAAGGGTGGAAACAGGGATAATGGCTGCCTTCGGAGAGGAGGCCAGAGCCTGGATTGATCTCTGTTGGGCCAGCAAGCTAGTGTGGCTGCCCTCCAGAAATACATTGGACTGTTGCATTTGGGCTGCCAGCCCCTGGATGGCATTCACAATGGTTGACTAACCAACAGAGATGAATCTCAGGAGGTCAATAGCCTCCTCACTCAAGGCAGCAGGGCTGACGGGGGCAGGGCCTGAGGTGCCTGGGGCAAATGAGATGCCCACCCTCCTGGGTGAGCGGGCACAGGCAACTGGCTGAGGGGCTACTGGGAGGGCAGTGCTGGTACGGGGGTGGCAGCTGTACCTCCAGCTGGGGTGTTCACAGAGATGTCCGCCACCACCAGGGAGCTCCCATCAGAGGAGGTATTAGAGTCTGTATTGTCCCCTCCGGTCTCCACCATGGTGCTCCCCTCTCCCTCCGTCCCACTGGTGCCCTCAGCGTCAGTGGACTCTGCCTCCAGAGTCCTTTGGGATGCAGATCCCTCTGTCGCCGGTGCCTCTGCTCCTCCGCCAGATGATGCTAATGCACATAAGGACAGCATGACAAAACAAGAAAGGGGGGGAGAGAGACAAAGGTGGTCAGTGTTAAAGCGGCGGTAAAAAAAATGGAATCACGACCATGGCAGAAATCGCCAACATAGACAGCAACTTTAACACTCCGACCGCCACGGCGGTACAAACAAACAGCTTGGCGGTCACTGCCAACAGACAGGCGGAAGACAATGTACCTCCCACACTATTATGAGAGGCCAATCCGCCACCTTTTCCGGGGCGGAACTAACGCAAACAAAAACATGGCGGAAACAGGACTTGGAAGGGAAAACACTCACCTCTACACAACCCACGAGGAACCAGGACGCCATGGAGCCAGAACTCCAAATCCTCCCTGCGATAGTATTCCTGCTCCTCTACCAGGAGCACGAATGGTGGCGGCGACGACCACAGTGAGTACTGCACCTACAACACAGGGGAGGGGGGGAGGGAAAAGAGAGTGACACACACACACGCAACACGCAACACCCCCACCCCCACCCTCACTCACAACAACATACACACTAATACATGCTGCAACATTACATTTACACCCCATAACCCCCCCTGGAAGAACGCAATGACAAAAGGAAATTAGTTGAACGATTGTAATCAATAAAATTCCATTAGTCAAAACTTGAAATACAGTATAAACAATTATGTACACCAACTATACAAGTTTGGATAGTGCACCATTCATAGTCCGTAGACCACTGGGCCCAAAATGCATGGGTGAGGGCCACATTCTATACCAGACTCCAAATGGAGAGAACACTGCTGGGGTATCAGATCGAAATGAAACAGGCACCTCAGGGGAAGGGAAGGGGTGGCACCTCAGCCGGATGAGTGCACGACGCCAGCCCACGAGGGGGCTCCATGCCCATTGATGTATCCTGGGGAGTGCAAAGCCACAGTCTCTCAAGTTTCTCCAGTGGGTGGTTTTCCCACTGCTTTATCCTGGGGAGTGCAAAGCCACAGTCTCTCAAGTCTCTAAAGTGGGTGGGTTGCCCACTGCTTTATCCTGGGGAGTGCAAAGCCACAGTCTCTCAAGTCTGTCCAGTGGGTGGTTTGCCCACTGCTTTATCCTGGGGAGTGCAAAGCCACAGTCTCTCAAGTCTCTCGAGTGGGTGGTTTGCCCACTGCTTTATCCTGGGGAGTGCAAAGCCACAGTCTCTCAAGTGGATAACAGTCTCCACTGGTCCTGGAGGGGTCTTTGTGCCCAGAGTGCTTCATCCTGCCAAGGACTGAGGTAGTGAATGCCTTTCTCCACTGGTTCTGGAGGGGGCTTTGTGCCCAGAGTGCTTCATCCTGCCAAGGACTGAGGTAGTGGATGTGATACTCCACTGGCTCTGAAGGGGGCTTTGTGCCCAGAGTGTTTCATCCTGCCAAGGACTGAGGTAGTGGATGTGATACTCCACTGGTTCTGGAGGGGGCTTTGTGCCCAGAGTGCTTCAACCTGCCAAGGACTGAGGTAGTGGATGCCTTTCTCCACTGGATCTGGAGGGGGCTTTGTGCCCAGAGTGCTTTATTCTGCAAGGACTGAGGTAGTGGATGTGATACTCCACTGGTTCTGGAGGGGTCTTTGTGCCCAGAGTGCTTCATCCTGCCAAGGACTGAGGTAGTGGATGTGACACTCCACTGATGGTGGTGCAACATGCAAGCTGCCCAGGCTCCTGGAACTGACCACCAGCCTCGGACGACTGACCACTGGGGATGGCAGCCATGTCTGCGCTGGTGCCACTGGCTCAGGATGTCGCGGGGCCACTGACGGTGCTGGCAGCGGTGTCAGTAGCAGCGGTGCTTCCGGCGGACTCTGTGGCATCGGTGCTGGCGGCGGGCTCTCTGGCATCAGTGCTGGCGCCAGGCTCTGTGGCATCGGTGCTGGCGCCAGGCTCTGGAGCATCGGTGCTGGCGGCGGCCTCTGTGGCATTGGTGCTGGGGGTGGTCTTTGTGGCAGCAGTCCTGGTGGCGTTCTTTGTGGCGGCGGTGCTGGTGGTGGGGTCAGTTACTGCGGTGCTGGTGGCGGGCTCAGTGACTGCGGTGCTGGTGGCAGGCTCAGAGACTGCGGTGCTGGTGGCGGGCTCAGTGTCTGCGGTGCTGGCGGTGGTCTCTGTGGCGGCGGTGCAGGTGGCAGTGCTGGTGGTGGTCTTGTCCGCTGTGCAGGTTGGCGTCGACGTGGACCTGCCCTTGATTTTCTGGCCCTTCCCCACCTTGGATGGGGGCGCAGCTGTCTTGCCACTTTCCACTTTTGTCTTGCCTGAGCCCTTGGTGGCAGGTTTTTTTGCCTTTTCCCTCTGGGATGTGAGTAACTTATGGACTTTTGGAGGTGGCGGAATGTCCTTGCCCTCGCTCCGTGGGACACTGGCAGCCCTTTTGCTTGGCGCACTCCAAAATCCTGCTATTGCTGGCACCACTGTGCCCGGTGATGTGGTGGGTGAGGTGCTGGGTTGGGACCTGGAAGGCAGGCTCTAGGGGACAGACAGCGGGGGAGGTGTAGGGAAGAGGTCAACATTTGATAGAAAAAGCTTTTTAGACACACTGGGACAGGTAGATGGAGTGGGTTTGGGAGTGGAGGAAGAGGTAGTGGATGTAGGAGGTGTACGTTTGCTGAGTATGGGTGATAGTGCATGGGCTGAAGGCTGTTGTGAGGTGGATGGTTGTTGGGTGGGTGTGTGGCTGCGTTTGAGTACTTTGGTAGGAGGGCTCACAGACACACTGGTAGAGGACACTGGGGATGTGTGAATGATAGTGGGGGTGGTGAGTGCATGTGAACGGTGTCTGGTGATGGGCATGCTGGGGATGGAGGTAGTGGCTGAAGATGTAGTGCATGCAGGTGTGAGTGGAGACGATACAGGTAGGGAGGAGGGGGGCGTGGAGGAGGGGGACACAGTGGAGGCAGTGGATGTTGGTATGTGTGCCTGGGTATGCTGCTTGTGTGTGTGCCTGTGGGTTGTGTGGTGCTTATGTTTGCCTGAGCCACCCTTGTGTGTTGATGTGTGTGCATGCTGGTCTGATGGTGTGCTTGTGATAGGCTGAGGTACAGGGGATTGGGTCTGGGTGGAGGAAGTTGGAGGGGGGAGGCTGGACACAGGGACAATGGCTGCCATCAGTGCAGAGGCCAGAGTCTGAAATGCTTTCTGTTGGGCTCCCTGGCCAGAATGAATGCCCTCCAGGTATGCATTTGTTTGTTGCAAATGCCTCTCGACACCTTGGATGGCATTCAGAATGGTAGATTGCCCAACAGTGAGGGATCTGAGGAGTTCAATAGCCTCCTCACTGAGGGCAGCAGGGCTGACTGGGGCAGGGCCTGAGGTGCCTGGGGCAAAGGAGATGCCCACCCTCCTTGGTGAGTGGCCAAGGGACACACGCTGAGGGGCTGCTGGGAGGGCGGTGCTAGTAGAGGGGGTGGCAGCTGTACCGGTTGATGCAGGGGGGTGCAAAGGGGCCCGCCACCGCAAGGGAGCTCCCATCAGAGGAGGAGTCGCTGTCGCTGATGTCACCTCCTGTCCTCGCCGTGGAGCTCCCCTCGCCCTCATCCCACTGGTGGCTTCAAACTCCGTTGTCTCGCCCTCCAGGGCCATGTGGGATGCAGCTCCCTCCTGCTCCGGTGGCACTGCTCCTCCGCCTGATGATGCTAATGCACACAAGAACAGGGAAACCACAAAAAGTGGGGGGGAAGACAGAAGAAAGACATGTTCAGTGCATGCATTACCGCTACCATTGGTGGACACTACAGACACAGCAGCCCTCTTCACTACGCCATGCACTTAGAGTTCCCTAATTAATCACAGGGACATGGGGTACAAGGTGTATGCCTGATTGCTGCACACATGGAAGTCACAAGAGCCTGACTAGGTGTACATGGCTCTTACCACTGGTGGGGTTGGGGTGCCACATAGCCTGCCTCACAAAGGGACCTTGCCTACAAAACTCACCCTATCCTAGGGAAACCCACAGCCCACCTCCTCCACCCAGACACCTTGTAATGCGCGCAGAGTCAGATGGATGTGAATGTACTCACCCCCTTGTGGCTGCTGTGATGCCCTCAAGCGCCCATCCAACTCCGGATACGCCACCGCCAGGATCCAGAACAACAGGGGGGTCATGGTGCGACAGGCACCCCTCCCATGTTGGGAGGCCATCCCCAGCTGGGCCTCCTCCGTGTTCTTGCTCCAGCGGCGAATGTCCTCCCATCATTTACGGCAGTGCGTGCTCCGTCTGTGGTGGACCCCCAGGGTCCGGACATCCTTGCCGATGGCACGCCAAATATCCTTCTTCTGGTGGGCGCTGACCTAGAGGAATAGTACAGGAGAAAAGGATAATCTTTAACCGTCTGGACCGTCACAGTAATTGACCCACGTTCCCACCCTTGCCCTGACGCACATACACTCACCGTCTGCTCATGGAGACCTCAGTTCCCCCCGTATCACTCCAAACAGGCATTGCCCATACAGCATGCTCACAGTGTACTCACCTGTTTGCCTGGGGGACTGTAGAGTAGAGTGTACTGGGGGAGGACCCCATCCACTAACTTCTCCAACTCCTCCGAAGTGAAGGCAGGGGCCCTTTCCGCAGACACATGAGCCATTGTCGCTTCCAGACTGAGGTCACAGCAGCACTTGCAGTGTAGGTCCTCTCCTGTTGAAGGTCAGGTATCAAGTGAGTGAACAGAGAGAAAATGGCGGTCACGTCCGCGGTGGTGCGTACCGTCACTGCCGGCAAACATCGGAATTGGCTCCTGGGACCCATAGGGTCCAATGTTAACCAATGAAGGATTGCGCCGCGGTCTTCGACCGCCTACCTCGAAGGTGTACAATGCCAGCGCAGTTACCTCAGTTACCTTATATCCCTTTGTCCCACATTACAGGTCAGGCAGCCGCCATTTCAGGAGGCCACATGGCATTAAGTTTAAATGCATCACACCTATCTAGGCCTTGCATACACACAGTGACAGGTACATTGTGGATTGACAAATGCGTGCAATAAAACCTTTTTTTAATACCTCATTGTTGGCTGACTCTGTGCTTGCTGTTCTCGTCCATAGGGCACGTCCGCTGGGGCCGGTGAGGAGATGGCGGCATCCTCCGGTGTACAGACCGCTGGTGGACCTGTCGACAATGGAAGACAGACACATCATTATCACTTACAGATTTGATCGTGCCACAATCCAGGAACTGTGTGCCCAGTTGGAGCCAGACCTGATTTCATCTATCCGCATCCCACAGGAATCCCCCCTCTAGTGCAGGTCCTGTCAGTACTCCAGTTCCTGGCAAGTGGGTCTTTTCAAACAACAGTGGCCATTGCATCAGGGATGTCCAAGCCTATGTTCTCAAACGTGTTGCCCAGAGTGTTGTCTGCTCTGCTGAAACACATGCGCAGCTACATCGTTTTCCTTCAGGTGGAGGATTTGCCCACAGTGAAAGGTGACTTCTATGCCCTGGGACATATCCCAACATCATAGGTGCCATTGATGGGACACATGTGGCATTGGTACCCCCCGCAGGAGTGAACAGATGTACAGAAACCGGTAGAGCTACCATTCGATGAATGTGCAGATGGTGTGTTTGGCCGACCAGTACATCTCCCATGTGAATGCCAAGTTTCAAGGCTCAGTGCATGATGCTTACATTCTGGGGAAAAGCAGCATCCCTTATGTGATGGGGCAACTCCAGAGGCACCGGGTGTGGCTAATAGGTGAGGACAAGGACCCTATACCGTGTGAATGATTGTCTGGGTCTGGGGTTGTCCCTAAGAGTTAGTGTGTGTCTAACAGTTGTACCTCAACATTTGCAGGTGACTCTGGGTAGCCCAACCTGTCATTGCTACTGACCCCAGTGAGAAATCCCAGGACAAGGGCAGAGGAACACTACAATGAGGCACATGGTCGAACTAGGAGAGTGATTGAAAGGACCTTCGGCCTCCTGAAGACAAGATTCCGGTGTCTCCATATGACAGGTGGTTCTCTCTACTGGTCACCAAAGAAGGTGTGCCAGATCATTGTGGCCTGCTGTATGCTGCACAACCTGGCTTTGTGACGACAGGTGCCTTTTCTGCAGGAGGATCGTCCAGAAGGAGGTCTTGTGGCAGCTGTGGAGCCTGTGGACAGTGAAGAAGAGGAGGCAAAAGAAGAGGAGATCGACAACAGAAACAACGTTGTCCAGCAATACTTCCAGTGAGACACAGATAAGAAGACATCACTGCCTCCTACATCTCATACAATTGTTAGACCTATCAGATGTCTTACACTTTCACCCAGTGTATGGACCCTGACTTGTCACTTTGCATTTCCATTTCACAGATGTGGGTCCCACTGTGTGACTTCTGATATATTACCTCATGGACTAGAGCTGTGTGACGTAAGTATGTTGACAACACAATCAACATTGCTATTTTACTCAGTTATTGTAAATACACATTTTCGAAAGCACAGACTGACTCCAGATAGTTTTGTGATTCAAGGGTGTTTATTTAAGTGCAAAATAGTGGAAGGGTTGTAAAATGTATCAGTGGTGATGGTGGAGGAATGTCCATGGAAGAGTCCAGTTATTTGTCTCACAGGTGCATTGCCCAAAGGGGCATAGGAATTGGAGCTAGGGCAGTTTAAGGATGGACATGGTGACGAAGTGGGACAGAAGGATGACATTCAGGGTGGTCTCATTTCTTGGCGGGGGTCTTGGCATTGTTCTCTGTCTTTGTCCTGGATCTCAGGGACCGTTTGTGGGGTGGTTCTCGATCTGCAGGGGGTGGGGTGCTGGGGTCATGGTCCTGTGGTGGTGCCTCCTGTCCACTAGCACCGGCGGAGGTGGTGGGCTGTTCATCATCGAGGCTAGTGTCAGGGGCCCCTTGTTGTGCCACAGTGTCCCTCTTGGTGTTCACAAGGTCCTTCAGCACCCTACAATGGTGACCAGGGTGGTGTTGATGGACTTGAGTTCCTCCCTGATCCTTAAATGCTGTTCCTCCTGCAGCCGCTTAGTCTCCTGAAACTTGGCCAGTACCATTTCCATCGTCTCCTGGGAATGATGGTATGCTACAATGATGTTGGAGAGGGCCTCGTGGAGAGTGTGTTCCCTGGGCCTGTCCTCCCCCTGTCGCACAGCAGTCCTCCCAGTTCCCCGGTTTTCCTGTTCCTCTGTCCCCTGAACCGTGTGCCCACTGCCACTGCCCCCAGGTCCCTGATGTTCTTGGGTTGGTGGGTTTGTCTAGGTTCCCTGTAGTGGTGGACACACTGCTGCTTGATGTGTCCTGGGGACAGAGGTATGGGCTCGCTGGGTGGGTGCTGTGCTGGTGTTTCCTGAGGGGGGAGGCTCTGTGGTGGCATGTGCCAGTGTGTGGGGAACCGACTGTCCTGAGGTCCCAGATGGGCCGGGCTGGTCATCTTGATCCAGTTGGACAGAGCTACTGTCATCACTGTGGGCCTCTTCTGTGGGGGGTGTGGACATGTCTGGAACCCCCTGTCCGGTGATGTTGGGTAGGGGTCCTGCAGGGGTGTAAAGGCATGATTATTGCATCTGTGTGTGCCATCGTGTGCAATGGGTGGGTGACCCTGTACCTCAGTGCTTACATTCTTGTCTAGGACCTTGTGTGATATTTGGTTTGGGGATGTGTGTGGGTATCTGTAGTGGACATGCTTTAGTGATGGGTGTCCGTGCTTTGGTGTTGCATGCAGGGCTTGGTATTGGGATGTGTGAGACATATGTGAGGTGTTTGAGTGATGGGGTGAGGGTGGGGTATGTGATAGCATGCAGGTAGGGTGGGGAATGTAATAGTTAAGATTTGACTTACCAGAGTCTATTCCTCCTGCTACTCCTGCGAGGCCCTCAGGATGCAGTATAGCCAAGACCTGCTCCTCCCATGTTGTTAGTTGTGGGGGAGGAGGTGGGGGTCTGCCGACAGTCCTCTGAACTGCAATCTGGTGTCTTGAGACCACGGAACGCACCTTCCCCGTAGGTCGTTCCACCTTTTCCTGATGTAATCCCTAGTTCTTGAATGCTGTCCCACTGCGTTGACCCTGTCCACGATTCTGCGCCATAGCTCCATCTTCCTAGCTATGGAGGTGTGCTGGACCTGTGATCCGAATAGCTGTGACTCTACCCGGACGATTTCCTCCACCATGACCCTGAGCTCCTCCTCAGAGAACCTGGGGTGTCTTTGCGGTGCCATGGTGTGGGTGATGTGTGAGGTGGTGTGTGTTGTGTTAGGTGCGTGGATGTATTGTGAGTGATGGTGTTGCGTGCCTGTGGATGCTAATTTGTTGATGGTGGTGTCTCTCTCTGTGCTTCGTTCTCAATTTTTGTCGTAGGGGTTTGTGGGTGATGTGGGTGTATATTTTATATTGTATTGGGTGTGTGGGAGTGGTGTGTGTATGTGTATCAGGTGTGTGTATTTCGAATTGTCCAATGTGGTTGTGTTTTGTAAATGTGTGTGTATTTTGAGCGCGGCGGTGTGTACCGCCAATGGAATACCGTGGTTGAAAGACCGTCGCGTGGATTCGTGGGTCGTGATAGTGTGGACGTATTCCTGTTGGCGTGACGGTGGAGGTTTTGTTATCGCCAGTTTATCACTGACCTTTGGTGTGGTGGACTTGTGTGGGTGTCTGGATTTTGGCGTATTCCGTCTGTGGGTCGTAAAATAGCTGTAGCGGATTTCCATCGCAACAGCGTTGTGTTGGCGGTCTTCTGCACGGCAGTAAGGGAGATTTACCTCCAATGTTGTAATGAGGGCCATAGTGTCTATGACTGCACCAACACCACCGTTGGCATACACAGCACCCTCACACAGAGGGAACAGGCCTACGAACTATGCATGGCACTACCAGTGAAATGGCTAGTCATCAAGGAATGAGGAGGGGCACACACCGCCAACTGCAGCACACCTGGGCCCACACAGCCCTGTCCAGGAGTGAATTCTAACAAGCTAGGTAATCAGTATTTCACATTCAAAACCTTAGCTACCAGAGGACCGGCCCTGCTATGTCTGGCCTGGCCTAGGCGCACTCACTGACACACAACCACCACCCAGGTACCATCCCACCAGCCATAAGTTTTAATGATAGCCACTGTACTCACCTCCTTGTGGCTGCTGTGATGCCCTCAAGCGCCCATCCAGTACAGGGTAGGCCACAGCCAGTATGTGGGCCATCAGGGGGGTCAGGGTCTGACGGGCACCCCTTCCTCTTTGGGAGGCCATCCCCAGCTGGGCCTCTGCGGTCTTTCGTGCCCAGCATCTCAGGTCCTCCCATAGTTTGCGATAGTGGGTGCTCCGCCTAACATACACCCCCAGGGTCTGCACGTCCTTGTTGCTGGCATGCCATATTCCCTTCTTTTGATGGGCGCTGACCTGCAGAGGCAATACAGACAGGAGAACACCAATAGACTAACTGTCCAGACAGTCACACGAATGGCCCACAATACCCATTTCCATCATCATTGGCACACACATAGCCCAGTCCACAACATGTACACCACCAAGAGGACATCCACCCCCACACAAGGGCTTCACACACAACTCCAAGCATTCATGCCACATGCATTGTGCACAAGGTGTACTCACCTGTTGGTCTGGAGGCCCATACAGCAGTCCGTACTGGGGTAGGAACCCATCCACCAGTCAATCCAACTCCTCAGAAGTGAAGGCTGGGGCCCTTTCACTGGTCACACGGGCCATGGTAGGTTCCAGACACAGGTCACAGCAGCACATGCAGTGTAGATCCTCTCCTATGGAAAGTCAGGAAACAAGTGAGGAATCTGATAGAAAATGGCGGTCACATCTGCGGCATGCATACCGTCACCGCCGCCGTAGATCACCATTGGCCACTGTACCTCATAGGGCCCAATATTAACCAATGAGGGATTGCACGGCAGTTCACGACCGCCTACCACCAAGGCACACAAGGTCAGCGGCATTACCTGACTTCCACCTGTCCCTCCATACAGGACAGATGGTCGCCATTTCAGGAGGGTGAACAGACCTATCGATTATTGGTGCGTCACAGGATTAATAGGCACATACTTCACAAATTACACTGTCCCATGACATGTTTGCACATTCTGGACTGCTGTTTTGGCCCCATTGTTCAGTTTGTGACAGCCTGCTCATTCTTGTGTCCCTTAGGTACCTACTGCTGAGGATGAATAGGAGGTGGAGACATACCCCTGTGTAGACAGCCCTGGTGGACTTCACTACACTGGAGGACAGGCACATAATACTCATCAAAAGACTGGACAGGGCCACAATCACAGAGCTTGTGCCCAATTGGAGCCTGACCTGATATCTGCTATCCGTCACCCCACTGGGCTCCCCTCTCTTGTGCAAGTGCTTTCAGTTCTCCATTTCACATATTGTATTTGGGCCTCCCCTCGCCTGAATGAACAGGTGTTCAGGAACAGTAAGAGTTTCCACTCCATGAATGTGCAGATGGTGTGCATGGCGGACCAGTACATCTCCCACGTCAATGCTAAGTATCCAGAGTCAGTGCATGATGCCTTTGTCCTGAGGAATAGCAGCATCCCAAATGTGATTTCCCAACTACAGAGGCACAGGGTGTGGCTAATAGTTGAGCCCTGGTTCCCACCCAGTATATGTTGGTGTATGCCTATGGTGCTGGTCATATAGGATAGGGTGTGGCTAAATGTTGTCCCTCAATATTTGCAGGTGACTCTGGTTACCCAAACCAATCATGGCTGCTGACCCCTGTGAGGAATGCCAGGACAAGGGCAGAGGAACGTCATAATGAGGCACATGGGCGAACCACAAGGACCATTGAAAGGACTTTTGTCCTCCTGAAGGCCAGGTTCAGGTGCCTCCATCTAACAGGTGGATCCCTGTGCTACTCACCCAAGAAGGTCTGCCAAATAGTAGTGGCATGCTGCATGTTGCACAACCTGGCCCTCGGACGCCATGGACCTTTTTTGCAAGAGGAGAAGACTGGAGATGCCCCTGTGGCAGCAGTGTACCGTGGGGACAGTGAGGATGAGGAGGCAGAGGATGAGGATGTGGACAACAGAACATCTGTGATACTTCAGTACTTCCAATGACACACAGGTGAGACAGTGCAACTTTACATTTCTATGACTATTGTATTTAGTGTGACATAGGCATGCTGGCATTACCCACTTCTTACTGTTACCTCTGGATATTCATTTTACAGATGTTGCTGATATTACACATTCTCCTGGTGTGATCAAAACAGCCAGCTACAGGTCATTAATTCAATGCTCATTCTATGTGCAGTTCATTTGCAATGGTTGTAGCTGGTTCTATCAATACAAATATGCAATATATGAAATATTAGTAGTCGATTTTGATCCAAGGGTGTTTATTGTAGTGCTAAAATATAAAGGGGAAAGCGCAGTGGAATGCGGTGATGATGGAAGAAATTCCAGGGTATTGTTCCAGTCTGTAGCACACATGCATTGTCAATGGGGACATAGGAAGGGGAGCAATGGCAGTTCAAGGTGGACAAGGTGACTGAGGGGGACACAAGGGGGACAATCAGGAGAGTCTCATTTCCTGGCAGTGGCCTGGGCAAGTGTCTCTGGTTTCTGTCTGGTTTGCAGGGAACGTTTGTGGGATGGTACACCTTCGGCGGGGGGTGTTGGTGGCCTGTTGGTCCTGTGGCAGGGCTCCTGGCCACCAGCGGAAGTGGAGGGCTGTTCAGATGACTGGCTAGTGGTAGGGGCCCGCTGGTGTGACACTGCCTCCCTCACAATGTTGGCCATGTCTGAGAGCACCCCTGCTATGGAGATCAGGGTGCTGTTGATGGCCTGAAAGTCCTGCCTGATCCCCTGATACTGTTCCTCCTGCAGCTGCCTGTTCTCCTGCACGTTGTCTAGGATCTGGCCCATCATGTCCTGGGAATGTTGGTAGGCTCCCAAGATCTCAGATAGTGCCTCCTGGAGAGTCGGTTCCCTGGTCCTATCCGGCCCCTGGTGCACAGCAGTCCTCCCAGTGTGCCTCTGTCCCCTGAACGGTGTGCCCACTGCCGCTGAACCCAGGTCCCTCAGGCCCATATTTATACTTTTTGACGCAAAACTGCGCCTACGCAGTTTTGCGTGAAAAAAATTTGCGCCGGCTAACGCCATTCTGAAGCACCATGCGGGCGCCGTATTTATTGAATGACGTTAGCCGGCGTTAGCCGCCGGCGCTGTCTGGTGTGCGTTAAAAAAAACGACGTACACCAGGCAGCGCCGGCGTAGGGGGAAAATGGCGTATGGGCATCCAGAAATGGTGCAAGTCAGGCTGAGGCAAAAAAATCACCACAACCCGATTTGCGCCATTTATTTACGACACCCATCCCCCATTGAAATGACTCCTGTCTTAGCAAAGACAGGAGTCATGCCCCCTTGCCCAATGGCCATGCCTAGGGGACTTCTGTCCCCTGGGCATGGTCATTGGGCATAGTGGCATGTAGGGGGGCACAAATCAGGCCCCCCTATGCCACAATTTTTTTTTTAAAAATACTTACCTGGACTTACCTTAATGTCCCTGGGGTGAGTCCCTCCATCCTTGGGTGTCCTCCTGGGGTGGGCAAGGGTGGCAGGGGGTGTCCCTGGGGGCAGGGGAGGGCACCTCCGGGCTCATTCTGAGCCCACAGGTCCCTTAACGCCTGCCCTGACCCAGGCGCTAAAATCCGGCGCAAATGCAGGTTTTTTAGTCCCGCCCACTCCCGGGCGTCATTATTGCCCGGGAGTATAAATACGACGCATATGCATCGCAGTCATTTTTTAAGACGGGAACGCCTACCTTGCATATCATTAACGCAAGGAAGGTGTTCACGCAAAAAAATGGCGCTAACTCCATGAACTTTGGCGCTAGACACATCTAACACCAAAGTATAAATATGGAGTTAGTTTTGCGTCGAATTTGCGTAAAAAAAAACGACGCAATTTCGGCGCAAACGGAGTATAAATATGCCCCTCAGTGTCTTGTGTGCGAGGTGTGGCCTGAGGTCCCTGTACAGGTGGGCACACTGCTGATTGACGTGTCCTGGGGACAGAGGTGTGGGAACGCTGGGTGGGTGCTGTGGTGTTGGTTCATGATGGGGGAGGATCTGTGGTGGTCTGTGACTGTGCTATTGATATCTGCTGCACCTGTGCTCCAAATAGCTATGGCTCTACCCTGACGATTTCCTCCACCATGACCCTTAACTCCTCCTCAGTGAAACAGGGGTGCCTTTGTGGTGCCCTGGGTGTTATGTGATGTGTGTTGGTGAGGGTGTGTTAGGTAATGTGTTGGGGTGTGTGATGTGGAGTGCATGAGGGGTATATGGGTGTGAGTGGTGTGTGTGTCTAGTTGTCGCAGTGGTCTTGGTGTCAGTCAGGTGACAAGGATTTATATTCATAAAGGGTTGTGGGTAATGTGGGTGTGTGTTTTATAGTGGTGTGGGTGTGTGGGTGTGTGGGTGTGGTGTGTGTATGGGTGTCAGGTGTGTTTTGTTTGAATTGTCCAATGTGGTGTTGTTTTGTCTGTGGGTGTCCATTGTGAGCAAGGCAGTAGGTACCGACAATGGTTTACCGCTGTTGTATGTCCATCGTGGTGATTCATGGGTCATAATGTGATGTGCGTTGTTCTGTTGGCGTAACGGTATGTGTTTTGGGACCAACACTTTAGCACTTACCTGAGGGCTGGCAGATTTGTGTATGTGGCTGTATTCTGTCGGATTGGTGTGTGTGTGTCATAATATGATGAATGGATATTCGCCAGCGCGGCGGTAAGTTGGCGTCCGTCAGCAAAGCAGTAAGCAACATTTACTGCCAATGTCATAATGAAGGCCATACTGATAGAGCCAGTGACACCCACCTTGGCAAACACTAATACAGCTAGTTACGCAATGCAAACACTTACACATCCAGCAAAACACAAATACACTTAGTGACACACCTGCACACATACTGATGCAGACACTGATATAGCCAGCCGAACACTGATACACTCATTTCTGCCTGCAAACTAATGCACTTAGAGTAACTGTTAACATAGTGATATAACTATTTATGAGGCTACTGAATTGGTTAAATTATGCAATTTAACCCCTTCGCTGCCAGGCCTTTTCCCCCTCCTGTGCCAGGCCTTTTTTTGCCTATTTGGGGCAGTTCGCGCTTAGGCCCTCATAACTTTTTGTCCACATAAACTAACCAAGCCAAATTTGCGTCCTTTTTTTCCAACATCCTAGGGATTCTAGAGGTACCCAGACTTTGTGGGTTCCCCTGAAGGAGGCCAAGAAATTGGCCAAAATACAGTGAAAATTGTATTTTTTTCAAAAAAATTGGAAAAAGTGGCTGCAGAAGAAGGCTTATGGTTTTTCCCCAGAAAATGGAATCAACAAAGGGTTTGCAGGGCTAAACTCAGCAGCTTCCCAGCTTTCAGGAACAGGCAGATTTGAATCAGAAAACCCAATTTTTCAACACAATTTTGGCATTTTACTGGGACATACCCCATTTTTGCAATTTTTTGTGCTTTCAGCCTCCTTCCAGTCAGTGACAGAAATGGGCATGAAACCAATGCTGGATCCCAGAAACCTAAACTTTTCTGAAAAGTAGACAAAATTCTCAATTCAGTCATTTGTGTAGATCCTACAAGAGTTTCCTACAGAAAATAACAACTGAAAAAGAAAAATATTGAAATTGAGGTGAAAAAAACATAAATGTTTATCTACGTTTTACTCTGTAACATTTCCCTGCAATGTCAGATTATCGAAAGCAATATACCGTTACGTCTGCTGGACTCCTCTGGTTGCGGGGATATATAGGGCTTGTAGGTTCATCAAGAACCCAAGGAACCCAGAGCCAATAAATGAGCTGCACCCTGCAGTGCGTTTTCATTCTATACCGGGTACACAGCAATTGATTTGCTGAAATATAAAGAGTAAAAAATTGCTATCAAGAAAACCTTTGTATTTCCAAAAAGGGCACAAGATAAGGTGTTGAGGAGCAGTGGTTATTTGCACATGTCTGAATTCCGGGGTGACCATACTAGCATGTGAATTACAGGGCATTTCTCAAATAGATGTCTTTTTTACACACTCTCCTATATTTGGAAGGAAAAAATGTAGAGAAAGACAAGGGGCAATAACACTTGTTTTGCTAATCTATGTTCCCCCAAGTCTCACGATAAAAATGATACCTCACTTGTGTGGGTAGGCCTAGCGCCCGCGACAGGAAACGCCCCAAAGCGCAACGTGGACACATCCAAATTTTGGGAAGAAAACAGAGGTGTTTTTTGCAAAGTGACTACCTGTAGATTTTGGCCTTCAGCTCAGCCGGCACCTAGGAAAACCTACCAAACCTGTGCATTTCTGAAAACGAGAGACCTAGGGGAATCCAAGGAGGGGTGACTTGCGGGGCTCGGACCAGGTTCTGTTACCCAGAATCCTTTGCAAACCTCAACATTTGGCTAAAAAAACACATGTTCCTCATATTTCTGTGGCAGAAAGTTCTGGAATATGAGAGGAGCCACAAATTTCCTTCCACCCAGCGTTCCCCCAAGTCTCCCGATAAAAATGATACCTCACTTGTGTGGGTAGGCCTAGCGCCCGCAACAGGAAACGCCCCAAAGCACAACGTGGACACATCCAAATTTTTGGAAGAAAACAGAGGTGTTTTTTGCGAAGTGCCTACCTGTAGATTTTGGCCTCTAGCTCAGCCGGCACCTAGGTAAACCTACCAAACCTGTGCAGTTCTGAAAACTAGAGACCTAGGGGAATCCAAGATGGGGTGACTTGCGGGGCTCGGACCAGGTTCTGTTACCCAGAATCCTTTGCAAACCTCAAAATTTGGCTAAAAAAACACATGTTCCTCACATTTCTGTGGCAGAAAGTTGTGGAATCTGAGAGGAGCCACAAATTTCCTTCCACCCAGCGTTCCCCCAAGTCTCCCGATAAAAATGATACCTCACTTGTGTGGGTAGGCCTAGCGCCCGCAACAGGAAACGCCCCAAAGCGCAACGTGGACACATCCAAATATTTGGAAGAAAACAGAGGTGTTTTTTGCGCAGTGCCTACCTGTAGATTTTGGCCTCTAGCTCAGCCGGCACCTAGGGAAACCTACCAAACCTGTGCATTTCTGAAAACTAGAGATCTAGGGGAATCCAAGATGGGGTGACTTGCGGGCTCGGACCAGGTTCTGTTACCCAGAATCCTTTGCAAACCTCAAAATTTGGCTAAAAAAACACATGTTCCTCACATTTCTGTGGCAGAAAGTTCTGGAATCTGAGAGGAGCCCCAAATTTCCTTCCACCCAGCGTTCCCCCAAGTGTCCCGATAAAAATGATACCTCACTTGTGTGGGTAGGCCTAGCGCCCGCGACAGGAAACGCCCCAAAGCGCAACGTGGACACATCCAAATTTTTGGAATAAAACAGAGGTGTTTTTTGCGAAGTGCCTACCTGTAGATTTTGGCCTCTAGCTCAGCCGGCACCTAGGTAAACCTACCAAACCTGTCCAGTTCTGAAAACTAGAGACCTAGGGGAATCCAAGGAGGGGTGACTTGCGGGGCTCGGACCAGGTTCTGTTACCCAGAATCCTTTGCAAACCTCAAAATTTGGCTAAAAAAACACATGTTCCTCACATTTCTGTGGCAGAAAGTTCTGGAATCTGAGAGGAGCCACAAATTTCCTTCCACCCAGCGTTCCCCCAAGTCTCCCGATAAAAATGATACCTCACTTGTTTGGGTAGGCCTGGCGCCCGCGACAGGAAACACCCCAAAGCGCAACGTGGACACATCCAAATTTTTGGAAGAAAACAGAGGTGTTTTTTGCGAAGTGCCTACCTGTAGATTTTGGCCTCTAGCTCAGCCGGCACCTAGGGAAACCTACCAAACCTGTGCATTTCTGAAAACTAGAGATCTAGGGGAATCCAAGATGGGGTGACTTGCGGGGCTCGGACCAGGTTCTGTTACCCCGAATCCTTTGCAAACCTCAAAATTTGGCTAAAAAAACACATGTTCCTCACATTTCTGTGGCAGAAAGTTCTGGAATCTGAGAGGAGCCACAAATTTCCTTCCACCCAGCATTCCCCCACGTCTCCCGATAAAAATGATACCTCACCTGTGTGGGTAGGCCTAGCGCCCGCGACAGGAAACGCCCCAAAGCGCAACGTGGACACATCCAAATATTTGGAAGAAAACAGAGGTGTTTTTTGCGAAGTGCCGTCCTGTAGATTTTGGCCTCTAGCTGAGCCAGCACATATGGAAACCTACCAAACCTGTACATTTCTGAAAACTAGAGACCTAGGGGAATCCAAGGAGGGGTGACTTGCGGGGCTCGGACCAGGTTCTGTTACCCAGAATCGTTTGCAAACCTCAACATTTGGCTAAAAAAACACATGTTCCTCACATTTCTGTGGCAGAAAGTTGTGGAATCAGAGAGGAGCCACAAATTTCCTTCCACCCAGCGTTCCCCCAAGTCTCCCGATAAAAATGATACCTCACTTGTGTGGGTAGGCCTAGCGCCCGCGACAGGAAACGCCCCAAAGCGCAACGTGGACACATCCACATTTTTGGAAGAAAACAGAGGTGTTTTTTGCGAAGTGCCTACCTGCAGATTTTGTCCTCTAGCTCAGCCGGCACCTAGGGAAACCTACCACACCTGTGCATTTCTGAAAACTAGAGACCTAGGGGAATCCAAGGAGTGGTGACTTGCGGGGCTCGGACCAGGTTCTGTTACCCAGAATCCTTTGCAAACCTCAAAATTTGGCTAAAAAAAACACATGTTCCTCACATTTCTGTGGCAAAAAGTTGTGGAATCTGAGAGGAGCCACAAATTTCCTTCCACCCAGCGTTCCCCCAAGTCTCCCGATAAAAATGATACCTCATTTGTGTGGGTAGGCCTAGCCCCCGCGACAGGAAATGCCCCAAAGCGCAACGTGGACACATCAAAATTTTTGGAAGAAAACAGAGGTGCTTTTGCGAAGTGCCTCCCTGTAGATTTTGGCCTCTAGCTCAGCCGGCACCTAGGTAAACCTACCAAACCTGTGCATTTCTGAAAACTAGAGACCTAGGGGAATCCAAAGAGGGGTGACTTGCGGGGCTCGGACCAGGTTCTGTTACCCAGAATCCTTTGCAAACCTCAAAATTTGGCTAAAAAAACACATGTTCCTCACATTTCTGTGGCAGAAAGTTCTGGAATCTGAGAGGAGCCACAAATTTCCTTCCACCCAGCGTTCCCCCAAGTCTCCCGATAAATATGATACCTCACTGGTGTGGGTAGGCCTAGCGCCCGCGACAGCAAATGCCCCAAAGCTCAACATGGACACATCCACATTTTTGGAAGAAAACAGAGGTGTTTTTTGCGAAGTGCCTACCTGTAGATTTTGGCCTCTAGCTCAGCCGGCACCTAGGGAAACCTACCAAACCTGTGCATTTCTGAAAACTAGAGACCTAGGGGAATCCACGATCGGGTGACTTGCGGGGCTCGGACCAGGTTCTGTTACCCAGAATCCTTTGCAAACCTCAAAATTTGGCTCAAAAAACACATGTTCCTCACATTTCTGTGGCAGAAAGTTCTGGAATCAGAGAGGAGACACAAATTTCCTTCCACCCAGCGTTCCCCCAAGTCTCCCGATAAAAATGATACCTCACTTGTGTGGGTAGGCCTAGCGCCCGCGACAGGAAATGCCCCAAAGCGCAAAGTGGACACATCCAAATTTTTGGAAGAAAACAGAGGTGTTTTTTGCGAAGTGCCTACCTGTAGATTTTGGTCTCTAGCTCAGCCGGCACCTAGGGAAACCTACCAAACCTGTGCATTTCTGAAAACTAGAGACCTAGGGGAATCCAAGATGGGGTGACTTGCGGGGCTCGGACCAGGTTCTGTTACCCAGAATCCTTTGCAAACCTCAAAATTTGGCTAAAAAAACACATGTTCCTCACATTTCTGTGGCAGAAAGTAGTGGAATCTGAGAGGAGCCACAAATTTCCTTCCACCCAGCGTTTCCCCAAGTCTCCCGATAAAAATGATACCTCACTTGTGTGGGTAGGCCTAGCGCCCGCGACAGGAAATGCCCCAAAGCGCAACGTGGACACATCCAAATTTTTGGAAGAAAACAGAGGTGCTTTTGCGAAGTGCCTCCCTGTAGATTTTGGCCTCTAGCTCAGCCGGCACCTAGGTAAACCTACCAAACCTGTGCATTTCTGAAAACTAGAGACCTAGGGGAATCCAAAGAGGGGTGACTTGCGGGGCTCGGACCAGGTTCTGTTACCCAGAATCCTTTGCAAACCTTAAAATTTGGCTAAAAAAACACATGTTCCTCACATTTCTGTGGCAGAAAGTTCTGGAATCTGAGAGGAGCCACAAATTTCCTTCCACCCAGCGTTCCCCCAAGTCTCCCAATAAAAATGATACCTCACTTGTGTGGGTAGGCCTAGCGCCCGCGACAGGAAACGCCCCAAAGCGCAACGTGGACACATCCACATTTTCGGAAGAAAACAGAGGTGCTTTTTGCGAAGTGCCTACCTGTAGATTTTGGCCTCTAGCTCAGCCGGCACCTAGGTAAACCTACCAAACCTGTGCATTTCTGAAAACTAGAGACCTAGGGGAATTCAAGGAGGGGTGACTTGCGGGGCTCGGACCAGGTTCTGTTACCCAGAATCCTTTGCAAACCTCAAAATTTGGCTAAAAAAACATATGTTCCTCACATTTCTGTGGCAGAAAGTTCTGGAATCTGAGAGGAGCCACAAATTTCCTTCCACCCAGCGTTCCCCCAAGTCTCCCGATAAATATGATACCTCACTGGTGTGGGTAGGCCTAGCGCCCGCGACAGCAAATGCCCCAAAGCTCAACATGGACACATCCACATTTTTGGAAGAAAACAGAGGTGTTTTTTGCGAAGTGCCTACCTGTAGATTTTGGCCTCTAGCTCAGCCGGCACCTAGGGAAACCTACCAAACCTGTGCATTTCTGAAAACTAGAGACCTAGGGGAATCCACGATCGGGTGACTTGCGGGGCTCGGACCAGGTTCTGTTACCCAGAATCCTTTGCAAACCTCAAAATTTGGCTCAAAAAACACATGTTCCTCACATTTCTGTGGCAGAAAGTTCTGGAATCAGAGAGGAGACACAAATTTCCTTCCACCCAGCGTTCCCCCAAGTCTCCCGATAAAAATGATACCTCACTTGTGTGGGTAGGCCTAGCGCCCGCGACAGGAAATGCCCCAAAGCGCAAAGTGGACACATCCAAATTTTTGGAAGAAAACAGAGGTGTTTTTTGCGAAGTGCCTACCTGTAGATTTTGGTCTCTAGCTCAGCCGGCACCTAGGGAAACCTACCAAACCTGTGCATTTCTGAAAACTAGAGACCTAGGGGAATCCAAGATGGGGTGACTTGCGGGGCTCGGACCAGGTTCTGTTACCCAGAATCCTTTGCAAACCTCAAAATTTGGCTAAAAAAACACATGTTCCTCACATTTCTGTGGCAGAAAGTAGTGGAATCTGAGAGGAGCCACAAATTTCCTTCCACCCAGCGTTTCCCCAAGTCTCCCGATAAAAATGATACCTCACTTGTGTGGGTAGGCCTAGCGCCCGCGACAGGAAACGCCCCAAAGCGCAACATGGACACATCCACATTTTTGGAAGAAAACAGAGGTGTTTTTTGCGAAGTGCCTATCTGTAGATTTTGTCCTCTAGCTCAGCCGGCACCTAGGGAAACCTACCACACCTGTGCATTTCTGAAAACTAGAGACTTAGGGGAATCCAAGGAGTGGTGACATGCGGGGCTCGGACCAGGTTCTGTTACCCAGAATCCTTTGCAAACCTCAAAATTTGGCTAAAAAAAACACATGTTCCTCACATTTCTGTGGCAGAAAGTTGTGGAATCTGAGAGGAGCCACAAATTTCCTTCCACCCAGCGTTCCCCCAAGTCTCCCGATAAAAATGATACCTCATTTGTGTGGGTAGGCCTAGCACCCGCGACAGGAAACGCCCCAAAGCGCAACGTGGACACATCCAAATTTTTGGAAGAAAACAGAGGTGCTTTTTGCGAAGTGCCTCCCTGTAGATTTTGGCCTCTAGCTCAGCCGGCACCTAGGTAAACCTACCAAACCTGTGCATTTCTGAAAACTAGAGACCTAGGGGAATCCAAGGAGGGGTGACTTGTGGGGCTCGGACCAGGTTCTGTTACCCAGAATCCTTTGCAAACCTCAAAATTTGGCTAAAAAGACACATGTTCCTCACATTTCTGTGGCAGAAAGTTCTGGAATCTGAGAGGAGCCACAAATTTCCTTCCACCCAGCGTTCCCCCAAGTCTCCCAATAAAAATGATACCTCACTTGTGTGGGTAGGCCTAGAACCCGCGACAGGAAACGCCCCAAAGCGCAACGTGGACACATCCAAATTTTTGGAAGAAAACAGAGGTGCTTTTTGCGAAGTGCCTACCTGTAGATTTTGGCCTCTAGCTCAGCCGGCACCTAGGTAAACCTACCAAACCTGTGCATTTCTGAAAACTAGAGACCTAGGGGAATCCAAGGAGGGGTGACTTGCGGGGCTCGGACCAGGTTCTGTTACCCAGAATCCTTTGCAAACCTCAAAATTTGGCTAAAAAAACACATGTTCCTCACATTTCTGTGGCAGAAAGTTCTGGAATCTGAGAGGAGCCACAAATTTCCTTCCACCCAGCGTTCCCCCAAGTCTCCCGATAAATATGATACCTCACTGGTGTGGGTAGGCCTAGCGCCCGCGACAGGAAATGCCCCAAAGCTCAACATGGACACATCCACATTTTTGGAAGAAAACAGAGGTGTTTTTTGCGAAGTGCCTACCTGTAGATTTTGGCCTCTAGCTCAGCCGGCACCTAGGGAAACCTACCAAACCTGTGCATTTCTGAAAACTAGAAACCTAGGGGAATCCAAGATGGGGTGACTTGCGGGGCTCGGACCAGGTTCTGTTACCCAGAATCCTTTGCAAACCTCAAAATTTGGCTAAAAAAACACATGTTCCTCACATTTCTGTGGCAGAAAGTTCTGGAGTCTGAGAGGAGCCACAAATTTCTGTCCACCCAGCGTTCCCCCAAGTCTCCCGATAAAAATGATACCTCACTTGTGTGGGTAGGCCTAGCGCCCGCGACAGGAAACGCCCCAAAGCGCAACGTGGACACATCCAAATTTTTGGAAGAAAACAGAGGTGCTTTTTGCGAAGTGCCTACCTGTAGATTTTGGCCTCTAGCTCAGCCGGCACGTAGGTAAACCTACCAAACCTGTGCATTTCTGAAAACTAGAGACCTAGGGGAATCCAAGGAGGGGTGACTTGCGGGGCTCGGACCAGGTTCTGTTACCCAGAATCCTTTGCAAACCTCAAAATTTGGCTAAAAAAACACATGTTCCTCACATTTCTGTGGCAGAAAGTTCTGGAATCTGAGAGGAGCCACAAATTTCCTTCCACCAAGCGTTCCCCCAAGTCTCCCGATAAAAATTATACATCACTTGTGTGGGTAGGCCTAGCGCCCGCGACAGGAAATGCCCCAAAGCGCAACGTGGACACATCCAAATTTTTGGAAGAAAACAGAGGTGTTTTTTGCGAAGTGCCTACCTGTAGATTTTGGCCTCTAGCTCAGCCGGCACCTAGGGAAACCTACCAAACCTGTGCATTTCTGAAAACTAGAGACCTAGGGGAATCCAGGATGGTGTGACTTGCGGGGCTCGGACCAGGTTCTGTTACCCAGAATCCTTTGCAAACCTCAAAATCGGGCTAAAAAAACACATGTTCCTCACATTTCTGTGGCAGAAAGTTCTGGAATCTGAGAGGAGCCACAAATTTCCTTCCACCCAGCGTTCCCCCAAGTCTCCCGATAAAAATGATACCTCACTTGTGTGGGTAGGCCTAGCGCCCGTGTCAGGAAACGCCCCAAAGCGCAACGTGGACACATCCAAATATTTGGAAGAAAACAGAGGTGTTTTTTGCGAAGTGCCTTCCTGTAGATTTTGGCCTCTAGCTCAGCCGGCACCTAGGGAAACCTACCAAACCTGTGCATTTCTGAAAACTAGAGACCTAGGGGAATCCAAGGAGGGGTGACTTGCGGGGCTCGGACCAGGTTCTGTTACCCAGAATCCTTTGCAAACCTCAAAATTTGGCTAAAAAAACACATGTTCCTCACATTTCTGTGGCAGAAAGTTCTGGAATCAGAGAGGAGCCACAAATTTCCTTCCACCCAGCGTTCCCCCAAGTCTCCCGATAAAAATTATACCTGACTTGTGTGGGTAGGCCTAGCGCACGCGACAGGAAATGCCCCAAAGCGCAACGTGGACACATCCAAATTTTGGGAAGAAAACAGAGGTGTTTTTTGCGAAGTGCCTACCTGTAGATTTTGGTCTCTAGCTCAGCCGGCACCTAGGGAAACCTACCAAACCTGTGCATTTCTGAAAACTAGAGACCGAGGGGAATCCAAGATGGGGTGACTTGCGGGGCTCGGACCAGGTTCTGTTACCCAGAATCCTTTGCAAACCTCAAAATTTGGCTAAAAAAACACATGTTCCTCACATTTCTGTGGCAGAAAGTAGAAGAATCTGAGAGGAGCCACAAATTTCCTTCCACCCAGCGTTTCCCCAAGTCTCCCGATAAAAATGATACCTCACTTGTGTGGGTAGGCCTAGCGCCCGCGACAGGAAACGCCCCAAAGCGCAACATGGACACATCCACATTTTTGGAAGAAAACAGAGGTGTTTTTTGCGAAGTGCCTATCTGTAGATTTTGGCCTCTAGCTCAGCCGGCACCTAGGGAAACCTACCACACCTGTGCATTTCTGAAAACTAGAGACTTAGGGGAATCCAAGGAGTGGTGACATGCGGGGCTCGGACCAGGTTCTGTTACCCAGAATCCTTTGCAAACCTCAAAATTTGGCTAAAAAAAACACATGTTCCTCACATTTCTGTGGCAGAAAGTTGTGGAATCTGAGAGGAGCCACAAATTTCCTTCCACCCAGCGTTCCCCCAAGTCTCCCGATAAAAATGATACCTCATTTGTGTGGGTAGGCCTAGCGCCCGCGACAGGAAACGCCCCAAAGCGCAACGTGGACACATCCAAATTTTTGGAAGAAAACAGAGGTGCTTTTTGCGAAGTGCCTCCCTGTAGATTTTGGCCTCTAGCTCAGCCGGCACCTAGGTAAACCTACCAAACCTGTGCATTTCTGAAAACTAGAGACCTAGGGGAATCCAAGGAGGGGTGACTTGCGGGGCTCGGACCAGGTTCTGTTACCCAGAATCCTTTGCAAACCTCAAAATTTGGCTAAAAAAACACATGTTCCTCACATTTCTGTGGCAGAAAGTTCTGGAATCTGAGAGGAGCCACAAATTTCCTTCCACCCAGCGTTCCCCCAAGTCTCCCAATAAAAATGATACCTCACTTGTGTGGGTAGGCCTAGCACCCGCGACAGGAAACGCCCCAAAGCGCAACGTGGACACATCCAAATTTTTGGAAGAAAACAGAGGTGCTTTTTGCGAAGTGCCTACCTGTAGATTTTGGCCTCTAGCTCAGCCGGCACCTAGGTAAACCTACCAAACCTGTGCATTTCTGAAAACTAGAGACCTAGGGGAATCCAAAGAGGGGTGACTTGCGGGGCTCGGACCAGGTTCTGTTACCCAGAATCCTTTGCAAACCTCAAAATTTGGCTAAAAAAACACATGTTCCTCACATTTCTGTGGGAGAAAGTTCAGGAATCTGAGAGGAGCCACAAATTTCTGTCCACCCAGCGTTCCCCCAAGTCTCCCGATAAAAATGATACCTCATTTGTGTGGGTAGGCCTAGCGCCCGCAACAGGAAATGCCCCAAAGCTCAACGTGGACACATCCACATTTTTGGAAGAAAACAGAGGTGTTTTTTGCGAAGTGCCTACCTGTAGATTTTGGCCTCTAGCTCAGCCGGCACCTAGGGAAACCTACCAAACCTGTGCATTTCTGAAAACTAGAGACCTAGGGGAATCCAAGGAGTGGTGACTTGCGGGGCTCGGACCAGGTTCTGTTATTCAGAATCCTTTGCAAACCTCAAAATTTGGCTAAAAAAACACATGTTCCTCACATTTCTGTGGCAGAAAGTTGTGGAATCTGAGAGGAGCCACAAATTTCCTTCCACCCAGCGTTCCCCCAAGTCTCCCGATAAAAATTATACCTCATTTGTGTGGGTAGGCCTAGCGCCCGCGTCAGGAAACGCCCCAAAGCGCAACGTGGACACATCCACATTTTTGGAAGAAAACAGAGGTGCTTTTTGCGAAGTGCCTACCTGAAGATTTTGGCCTCTAGCTCAGCCGGCACCTAAGTAAACCTACCAAACCTGTTCATTTCTGAAAACTAGAGACCTAGGGGAATCCAAGGAGGGGTGACTTGCGGGGCTCGGACCAGGTTCTGTTACCCAGAATCCTTTGCAAACCTCAAAATGTGGCTAAAAAAACACATGTTCCTCACATTTCTGTGGCAGAAAGTTCTGGAATCTGAGAGGTGCCACAAATTTCCTTCCACCAAGCGTTCCCCCAAGTCTCCCGATAAAAATTATACATCACTTGTGTGGGTAGGCCTAGCGCCCGCGACAGGAAATGCCCCAAAGCGCAACGTGGACACATCCAAATTTTTGGAAGAAAACAGAGGTGTTTTTTGCGAAGTGCCTACCTGTAGATTTTGGCCTCTAGCTCAGCCGGCACCTAGGGAAACCTACCAAACCTGTGCATTTCTGAAAACTAGAGAACTAGGGGAATCCAAGATGGGGTGACTTACGGGGCTCGGACCAGGTTCTGTTACCCAGAATCCTTTGCAAACCTCAAAATTTGGCTAAAAAAACACATGTTCCTCACATTTCTGTGGCAGAAAGTTCTGGAATCTGAGAGGAGCCACAAATTTCCTTCCACCCAGCGTTCCCCCAAGTTTCCCGATAAAAATGATACCTCACTTGTGTGGGTAGGCCTAGCGCCTGCGACAGGAAACGCCCCAAAGCGCAACGTGGACACATCCAAATTTTTGGAAGAAAACAGAGGTGCTTTTTGCGAAGTGCCTACCTGTAGATTTTGGCTTCTAGCTCAGCCGGCACCTAGGTAAACCTACCAAACCTGTGCATTTCTGAAAACTAGAGACCTAGGGGAATCCAAGGAGGGGTGACTTGCGGGGCTCGGACCAGGTTCTGTTACCCAGAATCCTTTGCAAACCTCAAAATTTGGCTAAAAAAACACATGTTCCTCACATTTCTGTGGCAGAAAGTTCTGGAATCTGAGAGGAGCCACAAATTTCCTTCCACCCAGCGTTCCCCCAAGTCTCCCAATAAAAATGATACCTCACTTGTGTGGGTAGGCCTAGAACCCGCGACAGGAAACGCCCCAAAGCGCAACGTGGACACATCCAAATTTTTGGAAGAAAACAGAGGTGCTTTTTGCGAAGTGCCTACCTGTAGATTTTGGCCTCTAGCTCAGCCGGCACCTAGGTAAACCTACCAAACCTGTGCATTTCTGAAAACTAGAGACCTAGGGGAATCCAAGGAGGGGTGACTTGCGGGGCTCGGACCAGGTTCTGTTACCCAGAATCCTTTGCAAACCTCAAAATTTGGCTAAAAAAACACATGTTCCTCACATTTCTGTGGCAGAAAGTTCTGGAATCTGAGAGGAGCCACAAATTTCCTTCCACCCAGCGTTCCCCCAAGTCTCCCGATAAATATGATACCTCACTGGTGTGGGTAGGCCTAGCGCCCGCGACAGGAAATGCCCCAAAGCTCAACATGGACACATCCATATTTTTGGAAGAAAACAGAGGTGTTTTTTGCGAAGTGCCTACCTGTAGATTTTGGCCTCTAGCTCAGCCGGCACCTAGGGAAACCTACCAAACCTGTGCATTTCTGAAAACTAGAAACCTAGGGGAATCCAAGATGGGGTGACTTGCGGGGCTCGGACCAGGTTCTGTTACCCAGAATCCTTTGCAAACCTCAAAATTTGGCTAAAAAAACACATGTTCCTCACATTTCTGTGGCAGAAAGTTCTGGAATCTGAGAGGAGCCACAAATTTCTGTCCACCCAGCGTTCCCCCAAGTCTCCCGATAAAAATGATACCTCACTTGTGTGGGTAGGCCTAGCGCCCGCGACAGGAAACGCCCCAAAGCGCAACATGGACACAACCAAATTTTTGGAAGAAAACAGAGGTGCTTTTTGCGAAGTGCCTACCTGTAGATTTTGGCCTCTAGCTCAGCCGGCACCTAGGTAAACCTACCAAACCTGTGCATTTCTGAAAACTAGAGACCTAGGGGAATCCAAGGAGGGGTGACTTGCGGGGCTCGGACCAGGTTCTGTTACCCAGAATCCTTTGCAAACCTCAAAATTTGGCTAAAAAAACACATGTTCCTCACATTTCTGTGGCAGAAAGTTCTGGAATCTGAGAGGAGCCACAAATTTCCTTCCACCAAGCGTTCCCCCAAGTCTCCCGATAAAAATTATACATCACTTGTGTGGGTAGGCCTAGCGCCCGCGACAGGAAATGCCCCAAAGCGCAACGTGGACACATCCAAATTTTTGGAAGAAAACAGAGGTGTTTTTTGCGAAGTGCCTACCTGTAGATTTTGGCCTCTAGCTCAGCCGGCACCTAGGGAAACCTACCAAACCTGTGCATTTCTGAAAACTAGAGACCTAGGGGAATCCAGGATGGTGTGACTTGCGGGGCTCGGACCAGGTTCTGTTACCCAGAATCCTTTGCAAACCTCAAAATCGGGCTAAAAAAACACATGTTCCTCACATTTCTGTGGCAGAAAGTTCTGGAATCTGAGAGGAGCCACAAATTTCCTTCCACCCAGCGTTCCCCCAAGTCTCCCGATAAAAATGATACCTCACTTGTGTGGGTAGGCCTAGCGCCCGTGTCAGGAAACGCCCCAAAGCGCAACGTGGACACATCCAAATATTTGGAAGAAAACAGAGGTGTTTTTTGCGAAGTGCCTTCCTGTAGATTTTGGCCTCTAGCTCAGCCGGCACCTAGGGAAACCTACCAAACCTGTGCATTTCTGAAAACTAGAGACCTAGGGGAATCCAAGGAGGGGTGACTTGCGGGGCTCGGACCAGGTTCTGTTACCCAGAATCCTTTGCAAACCTCAAAATTTGGCTAAAAAAACACATGTTCCTCACATTTCTGTGGCAGAAAGTTCTGGAATCAGAGAGGAGCCACAAATTTCCTTCCACCCAGCGTTCCCCCAAGTCTCCCGATAAAAATGATACCTGACTTGTGTGGGTAGGCCTAGCGCCCGCGACAGGAAATGCCCCAAAGCGCAACGTGGACACATCCAAATTTTGGGAAGAAAACAGAGGTGTTTTTTGCGAAGTGCCTACCTGTAGATTTTGGTCTCTAGCTCAGCCGGCACCTAGGGAAACCTACCAAACCTGTGCATTTCTGAAAACTAGAGACCTAGGGGAATCCAAGATGGGGTGACTTGCGGGGCTCGGACCAGGTTCTGTTACCCAGAATCCTTTGCAAACCTCAAAATTTGGCTAAAAAAACACATGTTCCTCACATTTCTGTGGCAGAAAGTAGTGGAATCTGAGAGGAGCCACAAATTTCCTTCCACCCAGCGTTTCCCCAAGTCTCCCGATAAAAATGATACCTCACTTGTGTGGGTAGGCCTAGCGCCCGCGACAGGAAACGCCCCAAAGCGCAACATGGACACATCCACATTTTTGGAAGAAAACAGAGGTGTTTTTTGCGAAGTGCCTACCTGTAGATTTTGGCCTCTAGCTCAGCCGGCACCTAGGGAAACCTACCACACCTGTGCATTTCTGAAAACTAGAGACTTAGGGGAATCCAAGGAGTGGTGACATGCGGGGCTCGGACCAGGTTCTGTTACCCAGAATCCTTTGCAAACCTCAAAATTTGGCTAAAAAAAACACATGTTCCTCACATTTCTGTGGCAGAAAGTTGTGGAATCTGAGAGGAGCCACAAATTTCCTTCCACCCAGCGTTCCCCCAAGTCTCCCGATAAAAATGATACCTCATTTGTGTGGGTAGGCCTAGCGCCCGCGACAGGAAACGCCCCAAAGCGCAACGTGGACACATCCAAATTTTTGGAAGAAAACAGAGGTGCTTTTTGCGAAGTGCCTCCCTGTAGATTTTGGCCTCTAGCTCAGCCGGCACCTAGGTAAACCTACCAAACCTGTGCATTTCTGAAAACTAGAGACCTAGGGGAATCCAAGGAGGGGTGACTTGCGGGGCTCGGACCAGGTTCTGTTACCCAGAATCCTTTGCAAACCTCAAAATTTGGCTAAAAAAACACATGTTCCTCACATTTCTGTGGCAGAAAGTTCTGGAATCTGAGAGGAGCCACAAATTTCCTTCCACCCAGCGTTCCCCCAAGTCTCCCAATAAAAATGATACCTCACTTGTGTGGGTAGGCCTAGCACCCGCGACAGGAAACGCCCCAAAGCGCAACGTGGACACATCCAAATTTTTGGAAGAAAACAGAGGTGCTTTTTGCGAAGTGCCTACCTGTAGATTTTGGCCTCTAGCTCAGCCGGCACCTAGGTAAACCTACCAAAGCTGTGCATTTCTGAAAACTAGAGACCTAGGGGAATCCAAGGAGGGGTGACTTGCGGGGCTCGGACCAGGTTCTGTTACCCAGAATCCTTTGCAAACCTCAAAATTTGGCTAAAAAAACACATGTTCCTCACATTTCTGTGGCAGAAAGTTCTGGAATCTGAGAGGAGCCACGAATTTCCTTCCACCCAGCGTTCCCCCAAGTCTCCCGATAAATATGATACCTCACTGGTGTGGGTAGGCCTAGCGCCCGCGACAGGAAACGCCCCAAAGCTCAACATGGACACATCCACATTTTTGGAAGAAAACAGAGGTGTTTTTTGCGAAGTGCCTACCTGTAGATTTTGGCCTCTAGCTCAGCCGGCACCTAGGGAAACCTACCAAACCTGTGCATTTCTGAAAACTAGAAACCTAGGGGAATCCAAGATGGGGTGACTTGCGGGGCTCGGACCAGGTTCTGTTACCCAGAATCCTTTGCAAACCTCAAAATTTGGCTAAAAAAACACATGTTCCTCACATTTCTGTGGCAGAAAGTTCTGGAATTTGAGAGGAGCCACAAATTTCTGTCCACCCAGCGTTCCCCCAAGTCTCCCGATAAAAATGATACCTCACTTGTGTGGGTAGGCCTAGCGCCCGCGACAGGAAACGCCCCAAAGCGCAACGTGGACACATCCAAATTTTTGGAAGAAAACAGAGGTGCTTTTTGCGAAGTGCCTACCTGTAGATTTTGGCCTCTAGCTCAGCCGGCACCTAGGTAAACCTACCAAAGCTGTGCATTTCTGAAAACTAGAGACCTAGGGGAATCCAAAGAGGGGTGACTTGCGGGGCTCGGACCAGGTTCTGTTACCCAGAATCCTTTGCAAACCTCAAAATTTGGCTAAAAAAACACATGTTCCTCACATTTCTGTGGCAGAAAGTTCAGGAATCTGAGAGGAGCCACAACTTTCCTTCCACCCAGCGTTCCCCCAAGTCTCCCGATAAAAATGATACCTCATTTGTGTGGGTAGGCCTAGCGCCCGCGACAGGAAATGCCCCAAAGCTCAACGTGGACACATCCACATTTTTGGAAGAAAACAGAGGTGTTTTTTGCGAAGTGCCTACCTGTAGATTTTGGCCTCTAGCTCAGCCGGCACCTAGGGAAACCTACCAAACCTGTGCATTTCTGAAAACTAGAGACCTAGGGGAATCCAAGGAGTGGTGACTTGCGGGGCTCGGACCAGGTTCTGTTACCCAGAATCCTTTGCAAACCTCAAAATTTGGCTAAAAAAACACATGTTCCTCACATTTCTGTGGCAGAAAGTTGTGGAATCTGAGAGGAGCCACAAATTTCCTTCCACCCAGCGTTCCCCCAAGTCTCCCGATAAAAATGATACCTCATTTGTATGGGTAGGCCTAGCGCCCGCGTCAGGAAACGCCCCAAAGCGCAACGTGGACACATCCACATTTTTGGAAGAAAACAGAGGTGCTTTTTGCGAAGTGCCTAACTGAAGATTTTGGCCTCTAGCTCAGCCGGCACCTAAGTAAACCTACCAAACCTGTTCATTTCTGAAAACTAGAGACCTAGGGGAATCCAAGGAGGGGTGACTTGCGGGGCTCGGACCAGGTTCTGTTACCCAGAATCCTTTGCAAACCTCAAAATTTGGCTAAAAAAACACATGTTCCTCACATTTCTGTGGCAGAAAGTTCTGGAATCTGAGAGGAGCCACAAAATTCCTTCCACCAAGCGTTCCCCCAAGTCTCCCCATAAAAATTATACATCACTTGTGTGGGTAGGCCTAGCGCCCGCGACAGGAAATGCCCCAAAGCGCAACGTGGACACATCCAAATTTTTGGAAGAAAACAGAGGTGTTTTTTGCGAAGTGCCTACCTGTAGATTTTGGCCTCTAGCTCAGCCGGCACCTAGGGAAACCTACCAAACCTGTGCATTTCTGAAAACTAGAGACCTAGGGGAATCCAGGATGGTGTGACTTGCGGGGCTCGGACCAGGTTCTGTTACCCAGAATCCTTTGCAAACCTCAAAATTTGGCTAAAAAAACACATGTTCCTCACATTTCTGTGGCAGAAAGTTCTGGAATCTGAGAGGAGCCACAAATTTCCTTCCACCCAGCGTTCCCCCAAGTCTCCCAATAAAAATGATACCTCACTTGTGTGGGTAGGCCTAGCACCCGCGACAGGAAACGCCCCAAAGCGCAACGTGGACACATCCAAATTTTTGGAAGAAAACAGAGGTGCTTTTTGCGAAGTGCCTACCTGTAGATTTTGGCCTCTAGCTCAGCCGGCACCTAGGTAAACCTACCAAACCTGTGCATTTCTGAAAACTAAAGACCTAGGGGAATCCAAGGAGGGGTGACTTGCGGGGCTCGGACCAGGTTCTGTTACCCAGAATCCTTTGCAAACCTCAAAATTTGGCTAAAAAAACACATGTTCCTCACATTTCTGTGGCAGAAAGTTCTGGAATCAGAGAGGAGCCACAAATTTCCTTCCACCCAGCGTTCCCCCAAGTCTCCCGATAAAAATGATACCTGACTTGTGTGGGTAGGCCTAGCGCCCGCGACAGGAAATGCCCCAAAGCTCAACATGGACACATCCAAATTTTTGGAAGAAAACAGAGGTGTTTTTTGCGAAGTGCCTACCTGTAGATTTTGGTCTCTAGCTCAGCCGGCACCTAGGGAAACCTACCAAACCTGTGCATTTCTGAAAAATAGAGACCTAGGGGAATCCAAGATGGGGTGACTTGCGAGGCTCGGACCAGGTTCTGTTACCCAGAATCCTTTGCAAACCTCAAAATTTGGCTAAAAAAACACATGTTCTTCACATTTCTGTGGCAGAAAGTTCTGGAATCTGAAAGGAGCCACAAATTTCCTTCCACCCAGCGTTCCCCCAAGTCTCCCGATAAAAATGATACCTCACTTGTGTGGGTAGGCCTAGCGCCCGCGACAGGAAACGCCCCAAAGCGCAACGTGGACACCGCCACATTTTTGGAAGAAAACAGAGGTGTTTTTTGCAAAGTGCCTACCTGTAGATTTTGGCCTCTAGCTCAGCCGGCACCTAGGGAAACCTACCAAACCTGTGCATTTCTGAAAACTAGAGAACTAGGGGAATCCAAGATGGGGTGACTTGCGGGGCTCGGACCAGGTTCTGTTACCCAGAATCCTTTGCAAACCTCAAAATTTGGCTAAAAAAACACATGTTCCTCACATTTCTGTGGCAGAAAGTTCTGGAATCTGAGAGGAGCCACACATTTCCTTCCACCCAGCGTTCCCCCAAGTTTCCCGATAAAAATGATACCTCACTTGTGTGGGTAGCCCTAGCGCCTGCGACAGGAAACGCCCCAAAGCGCAACGTGGACACATCCAAATTTTTGGAAGAAAACAGAGGTGCTTTTTGCGAAGTGCCTACCTGTAGATTTTGGCCTCTAGCTCAGCCGGCACCTAGGGAAACCTACCAAACCTGTGCATTTCTGAAAACTAGAAACATAGGGGAATCCAAGATGGGGTGACTTGCGGGGCTCGGACCAGGTTCTGTTACCCAGAATCCTTTGCAAACCTCAAAATTTGGCTAAAAAAACACATGTTCCTCACATTTCTGTGGCAGAAAGTTCTGGAATCTGAGAGGAGCCACAAATTTCTGTCCACCCAGCGTTCCCCCAAGTCTCCCGATAAAAATGATACCTCACTTGTGTGGGTAGGCCTAGCGCCCGCGACAAGAAACGCCCCACAGCGCAACGTGGACACATCCAAATTTTTGGAAGAAAACAGAGGTGCTTTTTGCGAAGTGCCTACCTGTAGATTTTGGCCTCTAGCTCAGCCGGCACCTAGGTAAACCTACCAAACCTGTGCATTTCTGAAAACTAGAGACCTAGGGGAATCCAAGGAGGGGTGACTTGCGGGGCTCGGACCAGGTTCTGTTACCCAGAATCCTTTGCAAACCTCAAAATTTGGCTAAAAAAACACATGTTCCTCACATTTCTGTGGCAGAAAGTTCAGGAATCTGAGAGGAGCCACAACTTTCCTTCCACCCAGCGTTCCCCCAAGTCTCCCGATAAAAATGATACCTCATTTGTGTGGGTAGGCCTAGCGCCCGCGACAGGAAATGCCCCAAAGCTCAACGTGGACACATCCACATTTTTGGAAGAAAACAGAGGTGTTTTTTGCGAAGTGCCTACCTGTAGATTTTGGCCTCTACTCAGCCGGCACCTAGGGAAACCTACCAAACCTGTGCATTTCTGAAAACTAGAGACCTAGGGGAATCCAAGGAGTGGTGACTTGCGGGGCTCGGACCAGGTTCTGTTACCCAGAATCCTTTGCAAACCTCAAAATTTGGCTAAAAAAACACATGTTCCTCACATTTCTGTGGCAGAAAGTTGTGGAATCTGAGAGGACCCACAAATTTCCTTCCACCCAGCGTTCCCCCCAGTCTCCCGATAAAAATGATACCTCATTTGTGTGGGTAGGCCTAGCGCCCGCGACAGGAAACGCCCCAAAGCGCAACGTGGACACATCCAAATTTTTGGAAGAAAACAGAGGTGCTTTTTGCGAAGTGCCTACCTGAAGATTTTGGCCTCTAGCTCAGCCGGCACCTAAGTAAACCTACCAAACCTGTTCATTTCTGAAAACTAGAGACCTAGGGGAATCCAAGGAGGGGTGACTTGCGGGGCTCGGACCAGGTTCTGTTACCCAGAATCCTTTGCAAACCTCAAAATGTGGCTAAAAAAACACATGTTCCTCACATTTCTGTGGCAGAAAGTTCTGGAATCTGAGAGGAGCCACAAATTTCCTTCCACCAAGCGTTCCCCCAAGTCTCCCGATAAAAATTATACATCACTTGTGTGGGTAGGCCTAGCGCCCGCGACAGGAAATGCCCCAAAGCGCAACGTGGACACATCCAAATTTTTGGAAGAAAACAGAGGTGTTTTTTGCGAAGTGCCTACCTGTAGATTTTGGCCTCTAGCTCAGCCGGCACCTAGGGAAACCTACCAAACCTGTGCATTTCTGAAAACTAGAGACCTAGGGGAATCCAGGATGGTGTGACTTGCGGGGCTCGGACCAGGTTCTGTTACCCAGAATCCTTTGCAAACCTCAAAATCGGGCTAAAAAAACACATGTTCCTCACATTTCTGTGGCAGAAAGTTCTGGAATCTGAGAGGAGCCACAAATTTCCTTCCACCCAGCGTTCCCCCAAGTCTCCCGATAAAAATGATACCTCACTTGTGTGGGTAGGCCTAGCGCCCGCGTCAGGAAACGCCCCAAAGCGCAACGTGGACACATCCAAATATTTGGAAGAAAACAGAGGTGTTTTTTGCGAAGTGCCTTCCTGTAGATTTTGGCTCTAGCTCAGCCGGCACCTAGGGAAACCTACCAAACCTGTGCATTTCTGAAAACTAGAGACCTAGGGGAATCCAAGGAGGGGTGACTTGCGGGGCTCTGACCAGGTTCTGTTACCCAGAATCCTTTGCAAACCTCAAAATTTGGCTAAAAAAACACATGTTCCTCACATTTCTGTGGCAGAAAGTTCTGGAATCAGAGAGGAGCCACAAATTTCCTTCCACCCAGTGTTCCCCCAAGTCTCCCGATAAAAATGATACCTGACTTGTGTGGGTAGGCCTAGCGCCCGCGACAGGAAATGCCCCAAAGCGCAACGTGGACACATCCAAATTTTTGGAAGAAAACAGAGGTGTTTTTTGCGAAGTGCCTACCTGTAGATTTTGGTCTCTAGCTCAGCCGGCACCTAGGGAAACCTACCAAACCTGTGCATTTCTGAAAAATAGAGACCTAGGGGAATCCAAGATGGGGTGACTTGCGAGGCTCGGTCCAGGTTCTGTTACCCAGAATCCTTTGCAAACCTCAAAATTTGGCTAAAAAAACACATGTTCCTCACATTTCTGTGGCAGAAAGTTGTGGAATCTGAGAGGAGCCACAAATTTCCTTCCACCCAGCGATCCCCCAAGTCTCCCGATAAAAATGATACCTCACTTGTGTGGGTAGGCCTAGCGCCCGCGACAGGAAACGCCCCAAAGCGCAACGTGGACACCGCCACATTTTTGGAAGAAAACAGAGGTGTTTTTTGCGAAGTGCCTACCTGTAGATTTTGGCCTCTAGCTCAGCCGGCACCTAGGGAAACCTACCAAACCTGTGCATTTCTGAAAACTAGAGAACTAGGGGAATCCAAGATGGGGTGACTTGCGGGGCTCGGACCAGGTTCTGTTACCCAGAATCCTTTGCAAACCTCAAAATGTGGCTAAAAAAACACATGTTCCTCACATTTCTGTGGCAGAAAGTTCTGGAATCTGAGAGGAGCCACAAATTTCCTTCCACCAAGCGTTCCCCCAAGTCTCCCGATAAAAATTATACATCACTTGTGTGGGTAGGCCTAGCGCCCGCGACAGGAAATGCCCCAAAGCGCAACGTGGACACATCCAAATTTTTGGAAGAAAACAGAGGTGTTTTTTGCGAAGTGCCTACCTGTAGATTTTGGCCTCTAGCTCAGCCGGCACCTAGGGAAACCTACCAAACCTGTGCATTTCTGAAAACTAGAGACCTAGGGGAATCCAGGATGGTGTGACTTGCGGGGCTCGGACCAGGTTCTGTTACCCAGAATCCTTTGCAAACCTCAAAATCGGGCTAAAAAAACACATGTTCCTCACATTTCTGTGGCAGAAAGTTCTGGAATCTGAGAGGAGCCACAAATTTCCTTCCACCCAGCGTTCCCCCAAGTCTCCCGATAAAAATGATACCTCACTTGTGTGGGTAGGCCTAGCGCCCGCGTCAGGAAACGCCCCAAAGCGCAACGTGGACACATCCAAATATTTGGAAGAAAACAGAGGTGTTTTTTGCGAAGTGCCTTCCTGTAGATTTTGGCTCTAGCTCAGCCGGCACCTAGGGAAACCTACCAAACCTGTGCATTTCTGAAAACTAGAGACCTAGGGGAATCCAAGGAGGGGTGACTTGCGGGGCTCTGACCAGGTTCTGTTACCCAGAATCCTTTGCAAACCTCAAAATTTGGCTAAAAAAACACATGTTCCTCACATTTCTGTGGCAGAAAGTTCTGGAATCAGAGAGGAGCCACAAATTTCCTTCCACCCAGTGTTCCCCCAAGTCTCCCGATAAAAATGATACCTGACTTGTGTGGGTAGGCCTAGCGCCCGCGACAGGAAATGCCCCAAAGCGCAACGTGGACACATCCAAATTTTTGGAAGAAAACAGAGGTGTTTTTTGCGAAGTGCCTACCTGTAGATTTTGGTCTCTAGCTCAGCCGGCACCTAGGGAAACCTACCAAACCTGTGCATTTCTGAAAAATAGAGACCTAGGGGAATCCAAGATGGGGTGACTTGCGAGGCTCGGTCCAGGTTCTGTTACCCAGAATCCTTTGCAAACCTCAAAATTTGGCTAAAAAAACACATGTTCCTCACATTTCTGTGGCAGAAAGTTGTGGAATCTGAGAGGAGCCACAAATTTCCTTCCACCCAGCGATCCCCCAAGTCTCCCGATAAAAATGATACCTCACTTGTGTGGGTAGGCCTAGCGCCCGCGACAGGAAACGCCCCAAAGCGCAACGTGGACACCGCCACATTTTTGGAAGAAAACAGAGGTGTTTTTTGCGAAGTGCCTACCTGTAGATTTTGGCCTCTAGCTCAGCCGGCACCTAGGGAAACCTACCAAACCTGTGCATTTCTGAAAACTAGAGAACTAGGGGAATCCAAGATGGGGTGACTTGCGGGGCTCGGACCAGGTTCTGTTACCCAGAATCCTTTGCAAACCTCAAAATTTGGCTAAAAAAACACATGTTCCTCACATTTCTGTGGCAGAAAGTTCTGGAATCTGAGAGGAGCCACACATTTCCTTCCACCCAGCGTTCCCCCAAGTTTCCCGATAAAAATGATACCTCACTTGTGTGGGTAGGCCTAGCGCCCGCGACAGGAAACGCCCCAAAGCGCAACGTGGACACATCCGAATTTTTGGAAGAAAACAGAGGTGCTTTTTGCGAAGTGCCTACCTGTAGATTTTGGCCTCTAGCTCAGCCGGCACCTAGGTAAACCTACCAAACCCGAGCATTTCTGAAAGCTAGAGACCTAGGGGAATCCAAAGAGGGGTGACTTGCGGGGCTTGGACCAGGTTCTGTTACCCAGAATCCTTTGCAAACCTCAAAATTTGGCTAAAAAAACACATGTTCCTCACATTTCTGTGGCAGAAAGTTCTGGAATCTGAGAGGAGCCACAAATTTCCTTCCACCCAGCATTCCCCCAAGTCTCCCGATAAAAATGATACCTCACTTGTGTGGGTAGGCCTAGCGCCCGCGACAGGAAATGCCCCAAAGCTCAACGTGGACACATCCACATTTTTGGAAGAAAACAGAGGTGTTTTTTGCGAAGTGCCTACCTGTAGATTTTGGCCTCTAGCTCAGCCGGCACCTAGGGAAACCTACCAAACCTGCCTGTGCATTTCTGAAAACTAGAGACCTAGGGGAATCCAAGGAGTGGTGACTTGCGGGGCTCGGACCAGGTTCTGTTACCCAGAATCCTTTGCAAACCTCAAAATTTGGCTAAAAAAACACATGTTCCTCACATTTCTGTGGCAGAAAGTTCTGGAATCTGAGAGGAGCCACAAATTTCCTTCCACCCAGCGTTCCCCCAAGTCCCCCGATAAAAATGATGCCTAATAATAGGCCGATCTGCCCCAGGGGGGGCAGAAATGTCCTAAAATAAATTTGCCCCCCCAACCCCCACCACCCCCCGGGAGCGACCCTTGCCTACGGGGTCGCTCCCCCTGCGTGACAATTGGTGCCAAAAAACAAATCCCAGGAGCCTAGTGGTTTCTGCCCCCTTGGGGGCAGATTGACCTAAAATCGGCCAATCTGCCCCCAAGGGGGGCAGAAATGGCCTAAATACAATTTGCCCCCCAGGGCAGCGACCCTTGCCTGATGGGTCGCTACCCATCTCTAAAAAAACAAACAAACAAAAAAAAAAAAAATTTTTTTTTTTGCCCTGGCGCCTAGAGGGTTCTGCCCCCCCCTGGGGGCAGTTCGGCCTAATAATAGGCTGATCTGCCCCCAGGGGGGGGCAGAAATGGCCTAAAATAAATTTGACCCCCCCCCACCCACCCCCACCCGGGAGCGACCCTTGCCTACGGGGTCGCTCCCCCTGCGTGACATTGGCGCCAAAAAACAAATCCCCGGTGTCTAGTGGTTTCTGCCCCCTTGGGGGCAGATTGACCTAAACTTGGCCAATCTGCCCCCAGGTCGGCAGAAATGGTCTAAATACAATTTGTCCCCCTGGGGAGCGACCCTTGCCTGATGGGTCGCTCCCCATCTCTAAAAAAACAAACAAACAAAAACAAAAAAAACACACATTTTTTTTTTGCCCTGGCGCCTAGAGGTTTCTGCCCCCACAGGGGGCAGAAATGGCCTAAAATAAATTTGCCCCCCCAGGGAGCGACCCTTGCCTGAGGGGTCGCTCCCCTTGCGTGATATTCACGCAAAGAAAAAACTCCCTGGTGTCTAGTGGTTTCGGCAGATTGGCCTCATCAAAATAGGCCAATCGGCCCCCAAGGGTGGCAGAAATGGCCTAAATATAATTTTCCCCCAAGGGGAGCGACCCTTGCCTAAGTGGTCGCTCCCCACCTAAAAAAATAAAATGAAACATAAAAAAAAAAAAAAAAAAATTGGTCCCTGGTGCCAGAGGTTTCTGCCCCCAGGGGGGGCAGAAAGGCCTTCCCAAAAAAATGCCCCCCATGGGAGCGACCCTTGCCCAAGGGGTCGCACCCTTATGTAAGTTTCAATAAAAAAAAAAAATCCCTGGTGTCTAGTGGGGTTTCAAAAGCCGGATTGCAAGCAATCCGGCTTTTGAAACCCTCGGAGAGACTTCAAAGGGAAGGAAATACTTTTCCTTCCCTTTGAAGCCCCTCCGGGCCTCCCCCAGTGATTGAAAGAGAAATGCTTTTCAATGGGGGAGGCCCCTGTGACAAATCAGCGCGCGCTCGCGCGCTGACGTCACGGGGGGGGGCTGGGGTGGAAGGGGAAGGTGTTCCCCTTCCATCCCCGCCTTGGGGGGGACGGGGGTGCACGGAGGGGCGCGCTGGCGCTCCCCCAAGTTCCCCTGTGCCTAGGACGAGATGATCTCGTCCAAGGCACAGAACCGGTTAATAGTATGTAATGTAAACTTAAATGTATCGTTTTTTTTTTTTGTGGTTTTCAGACATCTACCTGCATTTACAAATAAAGAGTAAGAATGACACAAAAGACAGAAACAAGAAAGAAACAGAGGAAAGAATATTATCTCTTTGCATACAGAGTGAAAAGGGACATAATATGATAAAGAGAAAAGAGCTGCTGGTAACACAAGTAAGAAGTTTCGTAAATTGCAAAGTGTGCAAAAACATGGAAATAAAAAGTTAAGTTTAAAAGCAACTAAAAAAGCAGAAGAAATAAGTGACATTTTGCTATGATAATTTAGTGGACAACAACATGCCAGCCAGAGCAATACCTAACAAGTTAGAAATGTTTCAATTTCAGAAAAACTTCGACAATTAAATATTTATGAATCAATTCCTATACACACTATACACTTTTAAAGCAATTCTTCATATAGAAGCAAAGACTGGAAGATTACAGAGCTACAGAAAGCCCTTAAAGAAAAAGTTATCTACTTACCTTCAGATTTCTAATGGAATGTTGAAACTGTGGGTGTAGAGAGAGATATTGATAAACCATTTATTATTTTTACAAATGGTGTGCCTACCAAATAAAATCTGGCAAAAGTTAGTGGACGATGATAAAGTAAAAAAGCTACATCATACCTGAAACAAAATAATATTTCTTGAAAAAATTTCAATGTTGGAGATGTAAGTTGTATGGAGGATGAAATGTTACTTTCAAGTGCACAGATCAAAAACGTGGATAAATCCAAATCAGAAGAAATATATGAACAAAATCATATCCATCCTCTCCATTCCATAGAAGTTATTTGTGATGCTATTGGTTTTTTTCAAATGAAACAAGCTAAAGGAGCTTCAATGAGAGAGTGGGCAAAAAGTTTAGTGGATTGTTGTTTTCCACAACAATTTCCCACTGGAGTAGGTGGCCAGTATGATAACCGACTTGTACAAATGCCAGCAGCTGAGATTAGGTCAACTAGATTAAATTCAGCAGACCACAGATTTTACCAATCTATTCCATAAAACTTCCATCTATTCAGTGACAGTGACTTACCTGGACTATCATGTGCTGTACTGGAGTTAATCTATAAAATCTCACTGCAAGGGAATTTGCTGACAAACTTCAAGGTAAAGATAAAAGTTGGAATACAATTTGAAAAATATGATGGGATGCCAATGTGGGACCAACGAGTATTGGTAACATTGTCAAGAAGAACTGAAATGTATGTTGTGAAACTTAGATGCACCTACTTGGTTTATGACACTCAGTTATACAGAGTACGCACGGCATCAATTACTTGACTTTTTGATAGAAGTAAACTCAAACATTAAGGACATCAATGTGAATGCAGCAGGAGAACTTTCCTCTTTGGATCCTGCTAATGTTTGCAGATATTTTACTCATAGGTTTCAAGCCATGATGTATTTTATCTGTACCACAACAAATTCTCCTCTTGGCGAAGTTACTGATTTCTTTTGGCATAAAGCTTACTAAGGAGGAGGTGCTCCTCATATTCACTGGCTGTTATGGATAAAAAAAGCACCAACATTTGGAACAGACAGTGATGACTCTGTACTCTCTTCCATAGAACAGTATCTGACGTGCAATCCCAAAAGGCAGTGGTAAAGAAGGCCTGAAACAGCAAGATTTGTGCTTTCAAAGACAGATGTGGCATGTACTGTGGTCAAAAATACAGAGCTAAAAATTTTTTTCACACAAGGTGTTATTTTTGGATTTCCAAGACCTGTGATTTGTAAAGGAAGATTGAATAGTTTAACATTTGCAGTGAGACATACACTGACTCGAAAATCACCAAAAAACACATACAATCTCAGAGGAATAGAGTCCTCCAAGAATATTAATGACTATGGCCCTCATTACGACCCTGGCGGTTTGTAACCGCCAGGGCCGCGGGACGCGGTGGCACCGCCGACAGGCCGGCGGTGCCCCGCGGGGCATTCTGACCGCGGCGGCTTAGCCACGGTCAGAGAAGGGAAACCGGCGGTCTCCCGCCGGTTTCCCGCTGCCCCCAAGGAATCCTCCAAGCCGGCGCAGCTTGCTGCGCCGGCTTGGGGATTCCGACTCCCCCTCCCGCCATCCAGTTCCTGGCGGTTCTCCCGCCGGGAACCGGATGGCGGGAGGGGGAGTCGCGGGGCCCCTGGGGGCCCCTGCAGTGCCCATGCCAGTGGCATGGGCACTGCAGGGGCCCCCGTAAGTGGGCCCCGCTTGTATTTCACTGTCTGCATAGCAGACAGTGAAATACGCGACGGGTGCAGTAGCACCCGTCGCACCTTCCCACTCCGCCGGCTCGATTACGAGCCGGCTTCATGGTGGGAAGGTCGTTTTCCCCTGGGCTGGCGGGCGGCCTTTCGGCGGCCGCCCGCCAGCCCAGGGGAAAACTTGGAATGCCGGCCGCGGTCTTCAGACCGCGGTGCGGTATTCCTGCGGCGCAACTTTGGCGGGCGGCCTCCGCCGCCCGTCAAAGTTGTAATGAGGGCCTATGACTCTGATATTCTTAAAATGTGGAATGACAATATAGATATATAATTTTTGGCAGACAGCTCAATCACTGTTTCTCATTATGTGACTTCCTGTGTAACAAAATCAGAGATGACTGAGATGAAGGAAATGTGGATTGAGAGTTCTGCTGAAAAGTCTCTATTCAAGAAACCGTACAACTTCAGTTTGAAAATGCTTTCACCTAGGTAGATAGGTTCCTATGAATGCTGTGATCGGTTGACCTCAGCCACTTTGTATTTGAAGTCAAGGGGAACTGTTTGGGTAAGTCTAGGCCTGGCAAGCACATGAAAAAAAGTGTTGAAGTCTTTCCCATAAATTCTGTACCTAGCAGAGTGTGATCCAGAATGTACAGATATTGTAAAAATATGTTGGATACTTACTGTCCAAGAAGGAGTCTACATTTCAAAAACAAGTATATTTATGAAATACTTCAACACTACAGATATAGAAACAATATAACAGAAACATTATATGAAGGAAAATATGCAGTCGTTGGTTACAACAGTTGTTTGGTTTGACACATTGTTATAAATGTGGTCTTTGGTTGGTAGTCAGGTTACCCCCTGTCCAAGCAAGGACCCTCAGTCCAGGTGGGGTAAAGGAGAATCACTCTCTGTTAACACCAGCTCACCCCCTTGGTAGCTTGGCACGAGCAGGCAGTCTTAACTTCAGAAGCAAGGTGTAAAGTATTTGTACCAAAACACACAGTAACCCAGTGAAAACACTACGAAATGACACAACACAGGTTTAGAAAAAGAGATAATATTTATCTAAACAAAACAAGACCAAAATGACAAAAATCTGATATACACAAGTCAAGTTATATATTTTAAAAAGAATAAGGGGGTCATTCTGACCCCGGCGGGCGGCGGGAGCCGCCCGCTTGGAGGGAACCGCCAGAATACCGCTGCGCGGTCAAAAGACCGCCGCGGGTATTCTTTGTTTCCCACTGGGCTGGCGGGCGACCGCCAAAAGGCCGCCCGCCAGCCCAGTGGGAAACACCCCTCCATGAGGATGCCGGCTCCGAGTGGAGCCGGCGGAGTGGAGGATGTGCGACGGGTGCAGTGGCACCCGTCGCGTATTTCAGAAATACAAAGTGGGGCCCTCTTACGGGGGCCCCTGCAGTGCCCATGCCATTGGCATGGGCACTGCAGGGGCCCCCAGGGGCCCCACAACACCCCTCACCGCCATCCTGATCCTGGCGGGCGGAACCGCCAGGAACAGGATGGCGGTGAGGGGGTCGGAATCCCCATGGCGGCGGATTCCCATGGGCAGCGGAAAGTCGGCGGTACACCGCCGACTTTCCGTTTCTGGCCGCGGCTATACCGCCGCGTTCAGAATGCCCGGCGGAGCACCGCCAGCCTGTTGGCGGTAAGAATGACCCCCTAAGAGTCTTAATCATGAGAAAACAGTGAGAACGCGGCTATTGCACAAAAGTACCTGGGTAGCATCAAAATAAAGTCGCACAGGCGAGTGGGCATTGAAAAATCCAAGTCCAGCGATGCATCAATTTCTCACTTGCAAGCAAGACCGTGCGTAGTTCCTCCTCTGGTCGGGTCAGTATGCGTCGTTTCTTCTCTTCCGCAACAGAACGATGCATTGATCCCAGACAGATCTCATTATAACATTGGAGGTAAATCCTGCTTACCGCCGTGCAGAAGACCACCATCACACCGCTGCAGTGGCGGAATTCCGCTACAGCTATTACGACCCACAGCTCGGAATCCGTCAAAATCTAGACACCCACATAAGTCCGCCACACCAAAGCTCAGTGATAAACTGGTGATACCAAAACCCCCACCGTCACGCCAACAGGATACGCCCACACTATCCCGACCCACGAATCCACGCAGCAGTCTTTCAACCACGGTATTCCATTGGCGGTACACACCGCCACGCTCAAAATACACACACATTTACAAAACACAACCACATTGGACACATCGAAATACACACACCTGATACACATACACACACCACTCCCACATACCCAATTCAATATAAAATACAACACCCACATCACCCACAAACCCCTACAACAAAAATTGAGAACGAAGCACAGAGAGAGACACCACCATCAACAAACTAGCATCCACAGGCACACAACACCATCACTCACACAACATCTACGCACCTCAGACAACACACACAAACACATCCCCTCACACATCACAACACACACCACCTCACACATCACCCATACCACACCATGGCACCGCAAAGACACCCCAGGTTCTCTGAGGAGGAGCTCAGGGTCATGGTGGAGGAAATCATCCGGGTAGAGCCACAGCTATTCAGATCACAGGTGCAGCACACCTCCATAGCTAGGAAGATGGAGCTATGGCGCAGAATCGTGGACAGAGTCAACACAGTGGGACAGCATCCAAGAACTAGGGATGACATCCGGAAGAGGTGGAACGACCTACGGGGGAAGGTGCGCTCCGTGGTCTCAAGACACCAGATTGCAGTTCAGAGGCTTGGCTGCGGACCCCCACCTCCTGTCCCACAACTAAAAACATGGGAGGAGCAGGTCTTGGCTATCCTGCATCCTGAGGGCCTCGCAGGAGTAGCTGGAGGAATGGACTCTGGTAAGTCAAATCTTAACTATTACATCCCCCACCCTACCTGCATGCTATCACATACCTCCACCTTCACCCTCAACCCCATCACTCCAACACCTCACATATGTCCCACTATCACAAACCACCCATCCCAACACCAAGCCCTGCATGTAGCACCAAAGCATGGACACCCATCACCAAAGCATGTCCACTACAGATACCCACACAGAACCCCAAACCAAATATCACACAAGGTCCTAGACAAGAATGTAAGCACTGGGGTACAGGGTCACCCACCCATTGCACACAATGGCACACACAGATGTAATAATCATGCCTTTACACCCCTGCAGGACCCCTACCCAACGTCACTGGACAGGAGGTTCCAGACATGTCAACACCCCCCACAGAAGAGGCCCACAGTGATGACAGCAGCTCTGTCCAACTGGATCAAGATGACCAGCCCGGCCCATCTGGGACCTTGGGACAGTCGGTTCCCCACACACTGGCACATGCCACCACAGAGCCTCCCCCCTCAAGAAACACCAGCACAGAACCCACCCAGCGGTCCCATACCTCTGTCCCCAGGACACGTCAAGCAGCAGTGTGTCCACCACTACAGGGAACCCAGGCAAACCCACCAACCCAAGAACATCAGGGACCTGGGGGCAGTGGCAGTGGGCACACGGTTCAGGGGACAGAGGAACAGGAAAGCAGGGGAACTGGGAGGACTGCTGTGCGACAGGGGGAGGACAGGCCCAGGGAACACACTCTACACGAGGCCCTCTCCAACATCATGGTAGCATACCATCATTCCCAGGAGACAATGGCAACGGTACTGGCCAAGTTTCAGGAGACCCAGCGGCTGCAGGAGGAACAGTGTTTGGGGATCAGGGAGGAACTCAAGTCCATCAACACCACCCTGGTTACCATTGTAGCGGTGCTGAAGGACCTTGTCAACACCAGGAGGGACACTGTGGCACAACAAGGGGCCCCTGACACTAGCCTCGATGATGAACAGCCCACCACCTCCGCCGGCACTAGTGGACAGGAGGCCCCACCACAGGACCACAACACCAGCACCCCACCCCCTGCAGATCGAGAACCACCCCACAAACGGTCCCTGAGATCCAGGACAAAGACAGAGAACAATGCCAAGACCCCCGCCAAGAAATGAGACCACCCTGAATGTCATCCTTCTGTCCCACTTTGTCACCCTGTCCATCCTTAAACTGCCCTAGCTCCACTTCCTATGCCCCTTTGGACAATGTACCTGTGAGACAAATAACTGGACTCTGCCATGGACATTCCTCCACCATCACCCCTGACCATTTTACAACCCCCTTCACTAATTTGCACTTAAACAAACACCCTTGAATTACAAAACAATCTGGAGTCAGTCTGTGCTTTCACTAATGTGTATTTACAATAACTGAGGAAAATAGCAATGTCCATTGTATTGTCAACATACCTATGTCACACAGCTATAGTCCATGAGGTAACATAGCAGAGGTCACACAGTGGGACCCACATTTGTGAAATGGAAAGGCAAAGTGACAGGTCAGGGTCCATACACTGGGTGAAAGTGACAGACATATGATAGGTCTAACAATTGTATGAGATGTAGGAGGCAGTGACCTGTGTCTCACTGGAAGTATTGCTGGATCATGCTGTTTCTGTTGTCGATATCCTCTTCTTCTGCCTCCTCTTCTTCACTGCCACAGGCTCCACAGCTGCCACAAGACCTCCTTCTGGACCATCCTCCCGCAGAAAAGGCACCTGTCGACGCAAAGCCAAGTTGTGCAGCATACAACAGTCCACTATGATCTGGCAAACCTTATTTGGTGAGTAGTACAGAGAACCACCCGTCCTATGGAGGCACCGGAACCTGGCCTTCAGAAGGCCAAAGGTTCTTTCTATAATCCTCCTAGTTCCCCAATGTGCCTCATTGTAGCGTTTCTCTGTCCTTGTCCTGGGATTTCCCACTGGGGTCAGTAGCCATGAGAGGTTGGGGTACCCAGAGTCACCTGCAAATGTCAAGGGACAACTGTTAGACACATACTGACCCATAGGGACCAACCCAGACCCAGACAACTATTTTCAGGGTATAAGATCCTTTTCCTCACCTATTAGCCACACACGGTGCCTCTGGAGTTGCCCCATCACATAAGGGATGCTGCTATTCCTCAGAATGTAAGCCTCATGCACTGAGCCAGGAATGTGCCCATATTTATACTTTTTGACGCTAAACTGCGCTAACGCAGTTTAGCGTCAAAAAATTTAGCGCCGTCTAACGCCATTCTGAAGCGCCATGCGGGCGCCGTATTTATGGAATGGCGTTAGCCGGCGCTAGCAGACCGGCGCTGCCTGGTGTGCGTGGAAAAAAACCACGTAGACCAGGCAGCGCCGGCGTAGGGGGAAAATGGCGTTAGGGTGTCTTAAAATGGGGCAAGTCAGGTTGAGGCAAAAAAATCCCCTCAACCCGACTTGCGCCATTATTTTCAACGCCCAGACGCCATTTAAATGACTCCTGTCTTAGTAAAGACAGGAGTCATGCCCCCTTGCCCAATGGCCATGCCCAGGGGACTTATGTCCCCTGGGCATGGTCATTGGGCATAGTGGCATGTAGGGGGGCACAAATAAGGCCCCCCTATGCCACCCAAAAAAAAAAAAAAATTATACTTACCTGAACTTACCTGAATGTCCCTGGGGTGGGTCCCTCCATCCTTGGGTGTCCTCCTGGGGTGGGCAGGGGGGGTCCCTGGGGGCAGGGGAGGGCACCTGTGGGCTCATTTTGAGCCCACAGGCCCCTTAACGCCTACCCTGACCCAGGCGTTAAATAGTGGCGCAAATGCGGGGTTTTTTGACCCGCCACCTCCCGGGCGTGATTTTTGCCCGGGAGTATAAATACGACGCATTTGCGTCGCCGTCATTTTTGTAGACGGGAACGCCTTCCTTGCATCTCATTAACGCAAGGAAGGCGTTCACGCAAAAAAATGACGCTATTTGCCCATACTTTGGCGCTAGACGAGTCTAACGCCAAAGTATAAATATGGCATTAGTTTTGCGCCGAATTTGCGTCGAAAAAAACGACGCTAATTCGGCGCAAACGGAGTATAAATACGGGCCTTGGCGTTCCCATGGGAGATGTACTGGTCGGCCAAACAATACCATCTGCACATTCATTGAATGGTAGCTCTTCCGGTTTCTATACACCTGTTCACTCCTGCGGGGGGGGGTACCAAGGCCACATGTGTCCCATCAATGGCACTTATGATGTTGGGGATATGTCCCAGGGCATAGAAGTCACCTTTCACTGTGTGCAAATCCTCCACCTGAGGGAAAACGATGTAGCTGCGCATGTGTTTCAGCAGGGCAGACAACACTCTGGACAACACGTTTGAGAACATTGGCAGGGACATCCCTGATGCGATGGCCACTGTTGTTTGAAAAGACCCACTTGCCAGGAAATGGAGTACTGACAGGACCTGCACTAGAGGGGGGATTCCTGTGGGATGGCGGAAAGCTGATATCAGGTCTGGCTCAAACTGGGCACACCGTTCCTGGATTGTGGCACGATCAAGTCTGTAGGTGACTATTACATGTCTCTCTTCCATTGTTGACAGGTCCGCCAGCGATCTGTACACCGGAGGATGCCGCCATCTCCTCACCTGCCCCAGCGGACGTGCCCTATGGATGAGAACAGCGAGCACAGAGTCAGTCAACACTGAGGTAGTAAAACAATAATTTATTGCACACATTTGTCAATCCGCTATGTGCCTGTCTCTGTGTGTATGCAAGGCCTAGATATGTGTGACGCATTTAAAAATAATGCCATGTGGCCCCCTGAAATGGCGGCTGCCTGACCTGTAATGTGGGACAAGGGGATACGAGGTAACTGAGCTGGTGTTGTACACTGTCGCGGTAGGCGGTCGAAAACAGCAGCGCAATCCTGAATTGGTTAACATTGGGCCCTATGGGTCCCAGGAGCCAATGACGATGTACGCCGGCGGTGACGGTATACACCACCGCGGAAGTGACCGCCATTTTCTGTCTGTTCACTCACTTGATACCTGACCTTCGACAGGAGATGACCTACACTGCAAGTGCTGCTGTGACCTCAGTCTGGAAGCGATGATGGCTCATGTGTCTGGGGAAAGGGCCCCTGCCTTCATTTCGGAGGAGTTGGAGAAGTTAGTGGATGGGGTCCTCCCCAGTACACGCTACTCTACGGTCCTCCAAACAAACAGGTGAGTACACTGTAAGAGGCTGTACGGGCAATGCCTGTTTGGAGTGGTGTGGATGTAAGATACGGGGGGGACTGAGGCCTGCATGAGCGGACGGTGAGTGTATGTGCGTCAGGGCAAGGGTGGGAACATGGGACAATGACTGTGGTGGTCCTGACGGTTAAAGTTTTTCCTTTTCCCCTGTACTATTCCTCTAGGTCAGCGCCCACCAGAAGAAGGATATTTGGCATGGCATCGCCAAGGACGTCCGGACCCTGGGGGTCCACCACAGACAGAGCACCCACTGCCGTAAAAGATGGGAGGACATTCGCCGCTGAAGCAAGAAGACTGCGGAGGCCCAGCTGGGGATGCCTCCCAACGTGGGAGGGGTGCCCGTCGCACCATGACACCCCTGATGTTTTGGATCCTGGCGGTGGCGTATCCGGAGTTGGATGGGCGCTTGAGGGCATCACAGCAGCCACAAGGTGGTGAGTACCGTCACATCCATCTGACTCTGCACACATTAGGAGGTGTCTGGTTGGGGGAGGTGGGCAGTGGGTTACCCTAGGCCAGGGCGAGCTTTGTAGGCAAGGACCCTTTGTGAGGCAGGATATGTGGCACCCCAACCCCACCAGTGGTAAGAGCCGTCTACACCTAGTCATGCTCCTGTGACTTCCATGTGTGCAGCAATCAGGCATAGGCCTTGTACCCCATGTCCCTGTGATTAATTAGGGAACTCTAAGGGCATGGTGTAGTGCAGAGAGCTGCTGTGTCTGTAGTGTGTATTGCATGCACTGAACATGTCTTTCTTCTTTCTCCCCCCCCCCTTTTTGTGGTCTCCCTGTTCTTTTGTGCATTAGCATCATCAGGCGGAGGAGCAGTGCCACCGGAGCAGTAGGGAGCTGCATCCCACATGGCCCTGGAAGGCGAGACAACGGAGTCTGAAGTCACCAGTGGGACCGAGGGCGAGGGGAGCTCCACGGCGGGGACAGGAGCAGAGACCAGCGACACTGTCTCCTCCTCCGATGGGAGCTCAATGGGAGCTCCCCTGCGGTGGCAGGCCCCTCTGTGCCCACCGCATCTACAGGTACAGCTGCCACCCCCCCTACGAGCACCGCCCTCCCAGCAGCCCCTCAGCATGTGTCCCGTGGCCGCTCACCGAGGAGGGTAGGCATCTCCTTCGCCCCAGGTACCTCAGGCCCTGCCCCAGTCAGCCCTGCTGCCCTCAGTGAGGAGGCCATTGACCTCCTGAGATCCCTCACTGTTGGGCAGTCTACCATTCTGAATGCCATCCAAGGTGTTGAGAGGCTGTTGCAACAAACAAATGCACACCTGGAGGGCATTCATTATGGCCAGGCAGCCCAACAGCGAGCATTTCAGGCTCTGGCCTCTGCACTGATGGCAGCCATTGTCCCTTGTCCATCCTCCCCCCTCCAACTTCCTCCACCCATACCCAATCCCCTGTACCTGAACCTATCCAAAGCACACCATCAGACCAGCATACTCACACCTCAACACACAAGGGTGGCACAGGCAAACATAAGCACCACACGTCCCACAGGCACTCACACAAGCATCATACCCATGCACACATACCAACATCCACTGCCTCCACTGTGTCCCCCTCCTCCACATCTCCCTCCTCCCTCCCAGTCTCGTCTCCACTCACACCTGCATGCACTACATCCTCAGCCACTACCTCCATCACCAGCATGCCCATCACCACATACCGCTCCCGTGCACTCACCACCCCCACTACCATTCACACATCCCGTGTCCTCTACCAGTGTGTCTGTGAGCCCTCCTCCCAAAGTACACAAACGCAGTCACACACCCACCCAACAGCCATCCACCTCACAACAGCCTACAGCCCATGCACCTTCACCCAAAGTCACCAAACGAACACCTCCTACAACCGCTACCTCTTGCTCCACTCACAACCCCCCTCCATCTACCCGTCCCAGTGTGTCTAAAAAGCTTTTCCTATCAAATGTTGACCTCTTCCCTACACCCCCCCACCGTCCGTCCCCCAGGGCCCGCCTTTCCAGGTCCCAACCCAGCACCTCAGCCACAACATCACCGGGCACAGTGGTGCCAGCAATAGCGGGATATTGGAGTTCGCCAAGCAACAGGGCTGCCAGTGTCCGGAGGAACAAGGGCAAGGACATTCCGCCACCTCCAAAACTGAAAAAGTTGCCCACATCCCAGAGGGAGAAGGCGAAAACACCTGCCACCAAGGGCTCAGGCAAGACAAAAGTTGAAAGTGGCAAGACAGCCGCTCCACCATCCAAGGTGGGGAAGGGCCTGAAAATCAAAGGCAGGTCCACGTCGACGCCAAACTGCACGGCGGACAAGACCACCACCGGCACCACTACCTGCACCGCCTCCACAGACACCACCACCAGCACCACAGACTGAGCCCTTCACCAGCACTGCAGACACTGTGCCCTTCACCAGCACCAAAGTCAGTGAGCCCGCCACCAGCACCGACGCTACTGAAACCGCCCTCAGCACCGCAGTCAGTGAGCCTGCCACCAGCACCGCCAATACTGACACCGCCGCCAGCACCGTAGTCAGTGAGGCCGCCACCAGCCCCGCAGTCAGTGAGGCCGCCACCAGCACTGCCGCCACAAAGACCGCCGCCAGCACCGATGCCACAGAGCCCACCACAAGCACCGCCGCTACTGACCCCGCCGCCAGCACCATCAGCGGCCCCACAACATCCTGAGCCAGTGGCACCACCGCAAATATGGCTGCCATCCCCAGTGATCAGTCATACGAGGCTGGTAGTCAGTTCCAGGAGCCTTGGCAGCTTGCATGTTGCACCACCGTCAGTGGAGTGTCACATCCACTACCTCAGTCCTTGGCGGGATGAAGCCCTCTGGGCACAAAGACCCCTCCAGAACCAGTGGAGAGATACATCCAGTACCTCAGTCCTTGGCAGGATGAAGCACTCTGGGCACAAAGCCCCCTCCAGAACCAGTGGAGAGATACATCCACTGCCACAGTCCTTGGCAGGATGAAGCACTCTGGGCACAAAGCCCCCTCCAGAATCAGTGGAGAAAGGCATCCACTACCTCAGTCCTTGTCAGGATGAAGCACTCTGGGCACAAAGCCCCCTCCAGAACCAGTGGAGAGATACATCCACTACCTCAGTCCTTGGCAGGATGAAGAACTCTGGGCACATAGCCCCCTCCAGAACCAGTGGAGAGATACATCCACTACCTCAGTCCTTGGCAGGATGAAGCACTCTGGGCACAAAGCCCCCTCCAGAACCAGTGGTGAGATACATCCACTACCTCTGTCCTTGGCAGGACGAAGCACACTGGGCACAAAGCCCCTTCCAGAACCAGTAGAGACTGTTATCCACTTGAGAGACTGTGGCTTTGCACTCACCAGGATAAAGCAGTGGGCAACCCACCCACTGAAAAGACTTGAGAGACTGTGGCTTTGCACTCCCCAGGATAAAGCAGTGGGCAACTCACCCACTGGAGAGACTTGAGAGACTGTGGCTTTGCACTCCCCAGGATAAAGCAGTGGCCATCCCACCCACTGAAAAGACTTGAGAGACTGTGGCTTTGCACTCCCCAGGATACATCAATGGGTATGGAGCCCCCTCGTGGAGCTGGTGTTGTGCACTCATCCGGCTGTGGTGCCCCCCTTCCCTTCCCCCTGAGGTGCCTGTTTCATTTCGATCTGATGCCCCAGCAGTGTTCTCTCCATTTCGAGTCTGGTTTCGGAGTGTGGGCCTCACCCATGCCTTTTGGGCCCAGTGGTCCACGGACAATGAATGGTGCACTACCCGGACTTGAATAGTTGGTGTACATAATTGTTTATACTGTATTTAAAGTTTTGACTAATGGATTTTTATTGATTACAATTGTTACAATCATTTCCTTTTGTCATTGCGTTCTTCGACGGGGTGGGTGGGGTGTAAATGTAATGTTGCAGCATGTATTTTTGTGTATGTTGTCGTGGGTGAGGGTGGGGGTGTTGTGTGTTGCGTGTGTGTGTCACTGTCTTTTCCCTTCCCCCTCCCCTGTGTTGTAGGTGCAGTACTCAATGTGGTCGTCGCCACCATCTTTCGTGCTCCTGGTAGAGGAGCAGGAATACTATCGCAGGGAGTATTTAGAGTTCTGGCTCCATGGTGTCCTGGTTCCTCTGGGTTGTGTAGAGGTGAGTGTTTCCCTTCCCAGTCCTGTTTCCGCCGTGTTTTTGTTCATGTTGAATCCGCCCCGGAAAAGGTGGCGGAGTGGCCTCTCATAATAGTGTGGGCGGTACATTGTCTTCCGCCTGTCTGTTGGAGGTGACCGCCGCTGTGTTTATTTCTACCGCCGTGGCGGTCGGAGTGTTAAGGTGGCTGTCTATGTTGGCGGTTTCCGCTATGGTCGTGATTCCATTTTTTTTACCGCCAGCCTGTTGGCGGTCTTACCGCCGCTTTAACACCGACCGCCAGGGTTGTAATGAGGGCCTTTGTGTTGATTTTCTGCACCCAGCGATGTTGCGTTGAAATCCAGTTGCATGCAGTCAGGAAACCGCGCTGCATAGAGACTTGAGTCGTTAACAGCAGCTGCTGCAGGTGTTGTGCATCGTTTCTCTTGCCAGACACATACCAGGAGGTGGAAGTGACCACTCCTCCTCTCCCCTCCAACCAGATGGCCCATCATGATATGCAGGCTACACCCCAGCTCCCTTCATGTCACTGTCTAGAGGAGAAGTGCACACAGCCCAACTGTCAAACTGACCCCGATAGGGAATCCACAAACAGGCAGAGTCACAGAATGGTTCAAGCAAGAAAATGGCTACTTTCTAAAAGTGGCATTTTCAAACACACAATCTAAAAACCAACTTGACTAAAAGATGTATTTTTAAATTGTGAGTTCAGAGACCTTAAACTTTATATTTCTATCTGCTCCCAAAGGGAATCTTGGCTTTAATGATAGTTAAAGGCAGCCCGCATGTTAACCTATGAGAGCGATAGGCCTTGCAACAGTGAAAAACGAATTGTACAGTATTTCACTGTTAGTACATATAAAACACATTTTTATATGTCCCACCTTAAACATACACTGCATCCTGCCCATGGGGCTACCTAGGGACTACCTTAGGGATGTCTTACATGTATGAAAAAGGAATGTTTAGGCCTGGCAAGTGGGTACCCTTGCCAAGTCGAATTGGCAGTTTAAAACTGCACACACAGACACTGCAGGGGCAGGCCTGAGTTCTGTTTATAGGGCTACTAATGTGGGTGGCACAACCAGTGCTGCAGGCCCACTAGTAGCATTTGATTTACAGGCCCTGGGCAGCTCTAGTATATTGTACTAGGGACTTACAAGTAAATAAAATATGCCAACCATAAAGATCCAATTAGATACATATTTTATATAGGAGCACTTGCACTTTAGCACTGGATAGCAGTGGTTAAGTGCCCAGAGTAACAAAAACAGCAAAAACAGAGTCCAGCATATGTCAACAACCTGGCAAACAGAGGCACAACAATTAGGGGAGACCACGCCAAGGATGCCAAGTCTAACACTGCCCTGGTTTGAAAAGGAAGAAGGCTGAGTTGAAGCACATGCACAACATCTACATAGAGGACAAATTCCCTTGCATACTTACATACTGTGTTCTCACTAGCACACCTTTGTCCATTATGCAGCTCTGATGCATGACATCTAGCACCCCTGACTATTCACTGGTAACAGAGGTAAACAGTAACTTTGAAATTGAAATTAACATATCCCATCTGCAGTGCAATATGTACCATCCTAGTATAACAACTCAAAACATGGAGCATGGAAATCTTGTCGCAGAGTTGTATGTTAAACAAAGGTATGCTGTGTAGCGCTGTCAATGTCATTGTAGGAAATCACGTTAGGCCACTGTCTGCATCTCACACAAATGCAAGTAAACACATTATGAACTCAACTCGGTGCTTCCCTCTCTCCACAAGTAACCTTGTCATTGCCACCATGGAGAGGATACCTGATCCTGTAGTCCTCCTCAGGATGAGGGCCCCAGAGAGGACTCATCTCTGGATGTCTGGACACTACCGAATAACCTGGCCCATCCAGGACACATGGGCAGTCGACGACTCTCAGCCTCACCCTGCCCACAGCAACTCCTACCAAACTTGTCTACATCTCAGGCAACCATTTGCCCCCAAACCTATGTCCCAAGGGCAGTGTCTTCCATCCAATGCCCCCCATTACAGGTATCTGAGTCTCCTGTTGTGACCCCAGACAATGATGGACCTGCAGCCACTGGGAGTGGGTACACTGTGCCAGGGGCACAGGCACGTGGGAGTAGGGTGCATGGGAGGAATGCTGTGGGACAGGGGATGGGACCACAAAGGGACACCACTGACCAGGAAACCATATCCCAAGTCTTGGGAGCATACCAAATTTCTCAAAACACGATGTGCTAAATCATCACAATGGTGGGTAATATCAAAGGCTGCAGAGGGACCATCACCAGGAAGTCATGCAGCATAAAGTGCCCACATGGCTACAATTGCAGGGGTGCTGAGAGACATCAAAACCACCCTGATTAGTTTATCCACACAACATCAGACACTTTACACTAGCGATGTAACTTCTGCCCCTTCAACATTAGCTGCTGCCACTGGAATGGAGGCCCTGCCAGGGCAACCTCATGCCTCACACACCCCTCCCTCTGTAGCTGAAGAACCCCCTCGCAAATGTTGATGTCCACCCAGACATCCAGCAGGAACAGGTGCCAAGACCAAACCCACTTCCAGGAAGTGAACCTCTCCTCATTAGTCCCCCTTGTGTGCCACAGATACACCCTGTTGACTGTTCTGAACCCTAACTCCATTTTCCCCTGGTAAAAGGACACTGGACTTGTATTAACAACTGGTATAGCAGCTACACTGATGAAAGCATCCACCACCAATCTTACCTTTAGGAGGCCAAAAGTCTGCTCAGCTACACGCCATGTCCTCCTGTGGCCTCATTGCAGCGGACTTCAACTGGCGTGCTTGGGTACCTCACTGGTTTCACCAGCCAATGCTGTTTGGGATAGCCAGAGTCACCTGTTAACACAATGTAAAAACAAAACAAACATGTTGTCTGCCATGCTATAATGTGATAAAAGGAGACATAGGGGGTCCTTCTGACCTCGGCGGTAAAAGGCTCTTACCGCCGGTCAGAAGACCGCCATTCTACCGCCGCGGCCGCGGTAAACCGCCACGGTCATTCTGACCCACAACTGCCAAACCGCCAAAAACCCGACATCCACCGAAGGCCGCCTCATCAGCGGTCAGCGATAAACTGGAGATGACCAAACCTCCACCGTCACGCCAACACAAACACGCCCATGCCATTACGACCCACGAATCCACGCGGCGGTCATTTAACCGCGGTATTCCATTGGCGTTACACTCCGCCGCGGTCAAAATACACACCCAGCTCCAAAACACAGCCACATTGGACAATTTGAAATACACACACCTGATACACATACAAACACCACTCCCACACATCCAATCAACTATAAAACACACACCCACATCACCCACAAACACCCACTACTAGAAATTCGGAGAGAAGGCGAGAGAGAGAGAGAGAGCACAGCTATCGAAAACCCCAACACACAGAGGAACACAACATCATCACCCACACTACATCCACGCACAAAACACCACACACCACCACACACACCACACTCATCACCACAAACACCACCGCACACCACCCCATGGCACCCCAAAGACACCCCAGGTTCTCGGACCAAGAACTCAGGGTCATGGTGGAGGAAATAATTAGGGTAGAGCCCCAGCTATTCGGCACACAGGTGCAGCACACCACAATAGCCAGGAAGACGGAGCTATGGCAAAGGATCGTCGACAGGGTCAACGCTGTGGGACAGCATCCCAGAAACCGGGAAGACATCCGAAAGCGCTGGAAAGCCCTACGGGGGAAGGTGCGGTCGATGGTGTCAAGACACAACATCGCTGTGCAGAAGACTGGCGGCGGACCCCCACCCACTCCACCCGAATTCACAGCATGGGAGCAAGAGGTCTTGAACATCCTGCATCCTGAGGGCCTCGCTGGAGTAGGCGGAGGAATGGACTCTGGTAAGTCTAATCTCAACTACTTCACCCCCCCCAACCACCAGCATGCCAACCCACACCCCCACCCTCACTCCCAACCCCCCAGCACACATCCTCCCTGCCAATGTCTCACCAGCACAACCCACCCAACACAACACCAATCCCTGAATGCCAACACAAACCATGGACACCCATCACCTAAGCATGACCACTGCACATACCCATCCACCCCCACAAACCACCCTCACAACTCCTCCCACAAGGGAATGCCAGCACTGGGGGACAAGGGCACCCACAAATCGCACGCCATGGCACACACAGAAGCAATAACCATACTCTTTTACCCCTGCAGGGCCCGAACGCCAACACACCGGCCAGGAGGGTCCAGATTTGTCCATCCCGCCCCCAGAACAGGCCCCCAGTGATGACAGCAGCTCTGTCGACCTAGAACCTGATGACCAGCCCGGACCATCGGGGACCTCTGGACAGTCGGTTCCCCACACACAGACACAGGCCACAGCAGACCCAACCCCCTCTGGGAATACCTGCACAGCTCCCACCCAGCGGGCCCATGCCTCTGTCTCCAGGACGCGTCAATCAGCGGTGTGTCCACCACTACAGGGCACCCAGGCTGACCCACCACCCCAACAACAACAGGGACCTGGGGGCAGTGGTAGTGGGCACACCGTCCAGGGGACAGAGGCCCGGGGAAACAGGGGAACTGGGAGGGCTGCTGTGCGAGAGGGGGTTGACCGGCCCAGGGAACCCACTCTCCAAGAGGCCCTCACCACCATCATGGGAGCATACCACCACTCCCAGGAGACGATGGCAACGGTACTGGCCAGGTTCCAGGAGATCCAGGCACAGCAGGAGGAACGGTACATGGGGTTCAGAGACGAACTCAGGAACATCGGTACCGCAATGGGGACCATCGTCCTGGGCCTCAACCAGATAGTCACCACATTGCGGGACCATGTGGCACCCCAAAGGGCCAATGTCACTAGCCCGGACGACGAACAACCTACCACCTCCGCCGGTGCTAGTGGACAGGAGGCCCCCACACAACGACAGGCCACCAGAACCCCACCTCCTGCTGAAGATCAACCACCCCGCAAGCGGAACCTGAGATCACACAAGAAGACAGAGTAGGATGCCAAGACCCCCGCCAGCATAAGATACCCCCTGATGTCATCCCACTGTCCCACATTGTCACCCTGTCCAACCTTGAACTGCCCCTGCTCCATCCTTCCACAGGCATATGGACAATACACCTGTGCTACTGAGAACTGCCATGGACATTACTCCACCCCCACCCATCACCGTTTTACTATCATGGACCTATATGCAGCACTTCAAATAAATCACCAATTGCACTTCAAATTTCAGGAGTCTGCTTGTATTCTTTACAAATGTATTACACATAACGGTGCAATAATGTTCAGTTACATTGTGATGACAACATACCAATGTCAATAAGCATTAGTCCATGGGCAAACAAAGCAGAAGTCACGCTGTGGGTCATACAGCTCTGAAAAGGGAAGGGAAAGTCAAAAATCAGTTAAAAGGAACTGGGGGGAAACACAGAAAGTAGAGATGCAGGAGGCCAGAAGTAAATGTAAAATGGCGTGGGTGATTCTTACCTGTGTGCTACTGAAAATACTGTTGTATAACTGTGTCCCTGTTGTCCATGTCGTCCCCGTCGTCTTCCTCCTCTTCACTCTCCACAGGCTCCACAGCTGCTACAACACCACCATCTGGACCATCCTCCTACAGGAAAGGCACCTGGCGTCGCAATGCAAGATTGTGAAGCATACAGCAGGCCACGATGATATGACACACCTTCTTTGGTGAGTACATTAGGGATCCACCTGTCATATGCAGGCACCTAAACCTGGCCTTCAGGACCCCGAAGGTCCGTTCTATAATCCTCCTAGTTCGCCCATGTGCCTCATTGTACCGTTCCTCTGCCCTGGTCTGGGGATTCCTCACAGGGGTCAATAGCCAAGGCAGGTTGGGGTAACCAGAGTCACCTATTAGCCACACACGGTGTCTCTGTAGCTGTTCCATCACATAAGGGATGCTGCTATTTCGCATGACATACGCGTCATGCACTGACCCAGGGAACTTGGCATTTAGATGGGAGATGTACTGGTCAGCCAAACAGACCACCTGGACATTCATCGAATGGTAATTTTTTCGATTTCTGTACACCTGCTCATTGTCTTTTGGGGGTACTAAAGCCACATGGGTCCCATCAATGGCACCAATGATGTTGGGGATATGTCCAAGGGCATAGAAATCACCCTTCACAGTGGCCAAATCACCCTCCTCAGGGAAAACAATGTATCTCCGCATGTATTTCATCAGGGCAGACAACACTCTGGACAAAACCTTAGAAAACATAGGCTGAGACATCCCTGATGACATGGCCACTGTTGTCTGAAAAGACCCACTTGCCAAAAAATGGAGTACTGACAGAACCTGCACACGAGGGGGAATCCCTGTGGGTTGGCGGATGGGGGACATCAGGTCTGGCTCCAGCTGGGCACACAGTTCATGTATAGTGGCTCGGTCAAGTCGGTATCGAAGTATAATATGTCGTTCTTCCATTGTCGACAGGTCCACCAGCGGTCGGTACATGGGAGGATTCATCCTTCTCCTCGCAAGTCCCAGCAGACGGTGCCTAGGAAGGACAACATGGAGCACAGAGTCAAGCAACCCACAGGTACGTTCACCCAGCTTGCACAGTACACGAATCGCTATGCATTGAAAGGCTTGTATGAGTGGCAATGCAAGGCCTGTGTGACGCAGTAGCAATTAAGCCATGTGGGCCCTTGTAATGGCGGCTGCCTGACCTGAGAAGTGTGACAGTGGGATGTGAGGTCAACGCGCTGGCGTGGCACACCGTGTCGGTAGGCGGTCGAAGACCGCAGTGCGAAGGCGCATTGGTTAGCATTGCACCCTATGGGTCTCAGGAGCCAATGACAATGTGCGCCGGCGGTCGCGGTACGCACCGCGCCGGTACGCACCGCCGCGGGCGTGACCGTCATTTTCTATCTGCTTATTCACTCGAGACCTGATCATCCACAGGAGAGGACCTATACTGCAAGTGCTGCTGTGACCTCGGTCTGGAAGAGACAATGGCTGCTGCGACTGGGGAAAGGGCCCCTGCCTTCACTTCAGAAGAGTTGGAGAAACTTGTGGATGGGGTCCTGCCCCAGTATGCGCTACTCTACGGTCCTCCAGACCAACAGGTAAGTACACTGGGTGCACGTTGAATGGGCTATGCCTGGGTTGTGTATGGTGGATGTAAGATGGTGGGGTGGGGAGCGAATGAGGAGTGCAAGACACGACAGATGAGAGCATGTGCCACATGGCAGGGTTGGGGAGGGGGGGCAATCACATCTAACATGCAGAAAAATGTTGAAATTTCCTTTCCCACCCTGTACATGTCAAATAGGTCAGCGCCCATCAGAAAGTCGACATTTGGCGTGCCATCGCCAAGGACGTCCGGGCCCTGGGGGTCCACAACAGAAGGGGCACCCACTGCCGAAAGAGGTGGGAGGACATCCGCCGCGGGACCAGGAAGACTGCCGAGTCACTGCTGGGGATGGCCTCCCAACGTAGGAGGGGTGCCAGTCGTACCTTGACCCCCCTGATGTCCCGGATCCTGGCGGTGGTCTACCCCGATTTGGATGGGCGCGTGAGGATATCACAGCAGACACAAGGGGGTGAGTACCAGCACATTCTGCTATCTTTACGCGCAGTGGAGGTGCCTGGGTGGGGGAGGAGGGCTGTGGGTGACATTAGGCCAGGGCACTTTCTGTAGTGTAGTCCCCTCCTTTAGGCATGGCCCTGTGCCCCCACCTCCCACCTCTGTAGGTTGCCAAGTACAGCAATCCATGGTCCAGCATCACCCATGTGTGCATTTGTTGTCCATAGACCTGTAGGCCTAGTCACAAGTACTGAGTAGTGTACCCCGATTGCTCGGCGTAGTGCTGGAGGCTCCTGTGTCTGTCCTCTCCGACAACGGTGTTGACAATGCATGCACTCAACCTGTCTTTATTTCTCCCCCCACCCTTTTTCTTTATCTTCTTGTGCATGTGTGCATTAGCATCATCAGGCGGAGGAGAATTGGCATCGGAGCACGAGGGAGCTGCAACTCACAAGGCCCCGGTGGGCCATGCTACAGACACCGAGGTCACCAGTGATACGGAGGGCGAGGGGAGCTCCACAACGGGGACCCGTGGTGACACCAGCGACACTGACACGTCTTTGGAAGGGAGCTCCCTAGCGGTGGCGGCAACATCCGTGCCCCCGCCTCAACAAGTACAACCGCCACCCAGCGCACCAGCTCCGCCCTCCCAGCAGCCCCTCAGCCTTCGCTCCGTGCCCGCTCCCCCAAGAAGGCGGGCATCTCCTTCGCCCCAGGCACCTCAGGCCCTGCCCCAGTTACCCCTGCTGCCCTCAGTGAGGAGGTTATTGACCTCCTACAGACCATCATTGTTGGGCAGTCTACCCTTTTGAATGCCATCCAGGGGGTAGAGAGGGAGGTGCATCGGAGCAATGCATACCTGGAGGGCATTCATTCGGGTCAGGCTGCCCATCAACGATCGTTCAATGCTCTGGCCTCAGCACTGATGGCAGCCATTGTCCCTGTTTCCAGCCTCCCTCTTCTAACTGCCTCCACCGTCTCCCAGTCTCCTGTTCCTCAGCCTATCCCATCCACAACATCAGACCAGCCTGCACACACCTCAACACCCAAGGGCAGCTCATCCAGACATAAGCACCACAGATCCCACAAGCATTCACCCAAGCAACATCCAGATGCAGCCATGGCAACAGTCACTACCACCTCTGTGTCCCGCTCCTCCTTGTCTCCCTCCCCCCTCCCTGTGACGTCTCCACTCACACCTGCATGCACACCACCATCAGCCAGTACTTCCATCACCACCACACCCTCCAGTACAGTCCGCACACGTGCAGTCACCACCCCCACTGCCATTTACACGTCCCCTGTGTCCTCTCCCACTG